>NC_084597.1:35020948-35327019 GCF_033807715.1 Cololabis saira
GAAACCTCTGCTGAGCGATACTCCGTTGGAGTGGATGGAGAATAGTTCGTTTTACAGGGGGATGTTTGAAGGGAATGTGATAAATGTTCACGTGTCTCACCACAATCCACCAAGAGCTGACTGGCCTCCTTTGGGGAGCCAAGCTGAATGAGATTTTCTGTCAGTCTAACTTCCTCCTCTGGATACGTAGCACTGCTCTGCTTCTTAGGTTCAACTGAGGATGGTGTCATTTCACTTTCTCCATCATCTTTCACTCCTTCAGGGGTTGATCCTTCCAGCTTTTTCAAAGCATCTTTCAAAGCCGACCTAAAAGTAAGTACAGCCTTGCCAAAAGTCGTTCCATCAAAACTTGCGTTGGGGGTTTTCGGTATGCCCTCAGAATCCATTTCAGAAGACTCTGCGTCCTCCCTGGAAATGCTGTGATCAGTCCATTCCCTGTCCAAACTTTCGGCTGACCCCAGATCAAGAGTGTCCCCAGACGACTGGAAATCATCACATAGGGAATGTGGATCCAGGTAACCATCATCGCAATCCGTCAACATGACAGTAGAACAGCTCAGGCTCCGGGAGGGCTCACTGTCCATGTCATTCACAAATGCATCCATGGTGTGGTACCCAGAGCTGCGTGAAAATGGGCAATTTGTTGCACAGTCGCATTCCAGGTTTTCCTCCGCAGCTTCACGCCTCAGAGGCCTCCAGTCCACCATACTGGAGGAACTTGAGGGAGAATTGTAATGATGTCCAAACAGCAAAGAGAGGTGCTCAGAACTGGTGTGTGAGGAATGATCTGATGTGCTGCTTTGTGTTTCCACAGCTGCATACCTATTCCAAACTTGACAGTTCTGTAGTTCTTCTCCACTATTTGCACACGAGGAAACATCCTCGCCACTCCAACCTCCCTCTCCACTTATACTATGCTGCATATCAACAGAGGGCCACCTGTCACACCCTGTGTCACTGGAATGAAAGTTTGCTTCAGGACATTTGGAGCTGTGGCATGTTGACAGAGAGCTAGAGCTCTGGTAGTTGTGTTCACAATGACGGTCCTGGCAGCAAATTGATCTGAGAGTGGTTTCATCATCTTGCCAGTCTTTCAGTGGTCTGCAAGATGATATAAAGGCTAAATCTGTTCCATCCTCTTTGATATCTAACAGTGGTAGGAGGTCTCCGTCATGCAGAGATGTGATGGCATTCTGTCTACCCAGGCTTCCTCGCCTGAAGCGTGGCAGTTGAGAAACAGGACTTGGATGAGGTGGAGCTGAAGCTCCAGAGTACAGCTCACCTATCTCACTGAGCACTGCATCAACACAACAAGACACTTCATCCACGGAGCCTCGCACAGATGACAGATACTCCCTTAGGTCTGAGATTTCCTCTTGGATCTTATTGATGCCTTTCAGCTCTTTCAAGATGTGCTCCACTATGTTACCAGAGCCTTGTTCTGGTTCCTCATTCCCATCATTTCTGGTCGTTTCAAGAAGTCCGGGCATTGCATTCTCCTTAACTCTCCTTTCATCCTGGCACTGAGAACCATTTTCCCCAGATGAGGGGTGGTCAGTTGTTTTGTTGGTAGTGTCAACCGGTGGTGACCCATAAGAGGGATCATCTCCCAACCCCTGTTGGCACCTCTGAGACAGGCTTTGCTCCATGTCAGTGCTCTGTGATCTCTTCTTCTGCAGATCTCGCCTTTTGGGCGGGTGTGGAAGTGGATCTGATGCTTCATCCTGTCCACCAATGTGTCCTCTGGGGAACATCCCTGATAAGTGGTAATCGCGATCAGCTGTTCCCACTCATGGACAAACCACTGGCTCTGTGGCTTCTACTTAGAGAGGTTGAAGCATAAAGCAGTGTCTGAAGCTGCATGCAAGAATTCACCTGCAGCAAATCATAAGTCATTTTGTGTAAAAAACAAACAAAAAAAGCATGACTTTATTGCTGCTGTTGTCTCTGCAGGAAAGAGCAGCTAAACATGGTATACAAATGTATCAAACCTACTAAAATATTAGTTTCTGGGACATGGGTAACAGTACCCTTAAGGATCATACCAGAGCAATGTTAGACATCAAACTATATATTATATATATTTTGAAATATGAATGACCATCACATCAGATATGACAGTGTTATGTTTGATGACAGTCATTTGTTGCAATAAATGGATAAGAATGTTGCTTTACAATAATTTTTTTTTTCAAAAAACATTTGGACGTAAATATTCTGCAGTTATTTGAAGCAAGAGTGAGAGACTGCACTCTTTGCAATGCAGAAGTCAGAAGAAGACAGTGTTGTTTCAACTGACCTCTCAGTCACACTGAAGACTTTTAGAATCAACACCATGCAATTTAGATGTCTATAATTAGGATACTCTGGAAGGACAGCACAGTAATTAGATGATGGGTCAATTTTGCTTCTGAAGCTATGCCAGTCTTTCAGTTAGACCAGCTGCACGGCCTGAAAGCTCTCACCCATTGCTTATAGTACATACATGACAAGAATAACTATACACCCCCTAAAAAACAGTATAATTAAATGGTATCACTGTGCACGCCTCAAAGCATAAGCTTGACATGACTACCGTTCACCAGCACTTATATTCACACCATATTTTTGATCGGGATTAGGTGTAACAAGTTAACATATTATTTAAAGCAGCTTTTGTTGCTAATAATGAAAAATCCCTGTATTGTGTACTTTAAGTATGATCTATACAAATAACTTTAGACCTCAAAATGGTTTAAATGAAACTCGTGGAGCGTGGATGAATTAGTGTGAACAATGGGTCTCAGCTCTAAAACTAAACCTACGCAACTCTGCTCACAAAACCTGAAAGGACTTTAGACTGCACAATGGTACGTTGTAATACAGAAGATGTGCAGTATCCTGAGGAAGAGAAACAAAACCAACAAGTTGTTCTATCAACATGGACTGCATTCAAAAATGTTAAAAAACACAAAGCTCAACTACCTTAAACCTTTTTCTCACGTGTTGCTAATATTTGACAAGTTCTGCCTGCAAGTTGAATAACTACACATAATTGTCATGTCTGTCACATGGGATTCCTGGCTGTTTGAGCCCACTTTTCTGACACTGTCACCGCTACACTGCAGCTCTGATGCACAGCCATTAGTGGACAACCTATTTCACTCACTTTTTATTGGAGAGGGTGGGAAAACATGATTTATAAAGAAGCATCTCCATCTCAGTACTGATGCATTAGCCTTGTAAATCTTGTGAATGTAACCATTTTTATTTTTGATACACGATGTTGGCATCTGAGGAAGTTTTCAGGTATAACAGCCCTGCAGTTTTCTTCACTATTTCTTATTAGTATTTTTTAAATTTACTTCATGGCAATATATGATAACTATAATAAACCCTAAGCTTCAGTTTTGGGAGGCAATTTTCCAAATTGGGCTGGTAAACAATTACAACGAATAAATAATTGCCAAGTATGTTAACACCTCTGCATTTAACATCTCCATGATGTGCTGAATATTAAAGATGCACCAGGTTTGGATGTCACATATGTACAAACAATATACATATTGATATCTTACTTAAATATTTTGAATGTTACCATCTTAACATTCTTTGCAATACTTCTAGGGAAGTATTGCAGGATTGAGGATGTTTGGAGCCAAACCTCTGTTCCAGAAAGGTCATGAAAGTGTCATCTCCTTTTCTTTTTATTTATTTACTACAACTCTCTTCCCTGTATTTAAGGATTTAGTTTTTCAAGGTTGGCAAGTCTAAAACAAAACAAAAAAAGATTTTTGCTCATGAAAGCCAAACTTGACATGATCCATTGCAACAATTTTCATAAACTAGAACATGCACTTGAATGCATTGTTTATCGTTAAAAGTTTAAAAGTCCACAAAGGAATTCACAGAAATGTGTACCTTACCTTGTCGGAAAACATGATGAACCTATAAATAGCATCTTACAAGGCCAATTAAATCCACATGGAGACCATCTCAAAATCACTATAATAATTGTCCTTACTTCCTTAAATCAAACATATTTCATGATCTATCTTACTGAACATCATCTTAGATGTCAATCAGACCAGCACTTCTCTAACAAGACAAGAGTGCAGAAGGGCTGCGTCCATCTTTTCTACCACTGTAAAGACGAACACAAAAAGAGTAGAAAACATCACACAGCAGTTCACCCTTGGTTAAGTAGCCATCCTGATTCCCCTCCCACTTTCTTGCATGCTTTCTCTTCTCTCTCTTTCTCCCTCTCTGTCCGCTGATATTGTATTCCAGCACAAAGCTAATCTGAGGCTAAATGGGGGCTGTATGACTGCCAACTCTGCCTTGTTCACTTTTCCTGTCTACACATGTGCTTGTGGCAAGAAAAAAAATGCAATATTTTACTTTAATTTCTTAAACTGTGTTTATCGTTTTCTATTTTCAGAAAGAAAATATACAGAAAGAATGAATGCATCATACATTTTTTTTGGTCATTGTTAATACTCAAGACATTTCAATTATCATGTGATTATCATCTTAAATGTCTTAATTAGGGGTAAGGAGTAAGTCTTAAGTGGATTAAATATATATATATATATATATATATATATATATATATATATATATATATATATATATATATATATATATATATATATATATATATATGTATATAAATTAATATAAATACATATACATATTTTTATCCACTTGAAGACCATTATCTGAGTATGACTGAAAAATATCTTTCAAGAAATTAAGACTTGGCGATGGTTGGAATTCATTGTATTTTTTTATTATCATTTCATGGAAAGGGTCAAACATACATCCCTGGAAATTGATGAAGAGTGACCGTGAGAATCGATAGTATAACAGTTTCACCAGAGCAGACCAAGGCACTTCAGACAAAATAACATGTAGTTCTCATTAGAAATCGTTCCAGCTGCGTGGGACAGCTGAACCCAAAACAACTGACACAATACTTGTGAGTGTACTCATAATGAACTAACAGAGTCAATTCAAATACAACAATTCCCATCAGACTATGACCAGTGGTGACAACTGAAAATCTACAGGTAGATCATGTGCACACCTTAAATTTGGTAATTATTTTGAAGGCACCTTTGTTAAAGCACTTGATCCCTAACATGTAATTTAGCTCAAAAGACAAAGAGACTGCTTCAACATTCAGAGAGGTTAAACTCAACAACAGTCAAAGGATTCAAACTTGGCCAAGACTGTATATTTATGTGAGAATGCATGTGTGTTTTTACTTTGGGTACTGTGGGTGAACATGAAAAATAATGAAAAACACTGAACAGGTTATTAGAAATCACATGGGATCAACTGTAGGTGGAACAGTAGAAATAAAACATGACTTACCTCACGGAGCTGAACTCTAACTTTGTTGATGGCCTTCAACCAACGAAGTCTGGATGGGGTAAAAGGTAATGGCTCTCCTCCATCATGAAACCTGAGTACGCAGATATACAATAAGACAGGCCATCCATTTGTTTACTTGCATTTTCATTATGTTGCCACACGGACCGGAAATCCGTGAAGGGTGTTTACCTTTGAAGTTTAAATCCTTTTTCTGCTGGAGACTCATTTTTCAAACTCTGTCCTATTTCCGGGGACAGCCTGTGTATCTCTTGCTCGTTGACGGTAGAGTGTCCGTTGGTGGAAATCTGTCCATTTGTGCGCGGCTGCCCATTGGTGGACGGGTGCAGGCCAGTACTATGGTAGGAGTGGAAGGACTCCTCAAGTTCTGAGCCTCCAGTGCTCTCATGGCCAATCTCACTAAGCTGGGAGCTGGTCTGGCTCAGATTCCCCGATGACCCGAAGCGACTACTTTCCACTGGACTACAATGGTGAAAAGGAGTGAGGAAGATATTCAGAGTCAGAATGGGTTACATATTTTTTCACTTTATACGTTTTCTACTACTATAAAATCTGAGATAAGGGGGGTTGTTTGAAAGAATAAAGCAAGGAAAACGTTTAAAATTATTTTTGGGAAATTCTTTCAGTGATTCTGAATATTACCGGATCAACTGAAATAAACCCCACCCATCTGCTGGGTATTATTCACATACCTATTTAAGTGTCTACTTTTATTGAGGGTTTTTCTAAACGATTAACTGATTTGGTATAAACACACCACATCATGCTCTAGAACAGATACTCAACCTTGCAAAGAGGCTGTTGCATGATGGAAATAATAAAGAAGTAAAAACTGCATCAATGCGTGTGCCTAATACACTGCAAAAGGTTTGACTACATTAGAAATGCCCTTTTAACTAGAACTTGCACACATATGAGAATGCAATACTTTGTGGTGTGAGCGGTATGGCATCTCTTGCGAGGTGTAGTGTTACATCTACACATAACTGCACCTCCATATCTTGTCCATGCTTCCGCTTCAAATGTGCACAAAATCAGAACATAATGGTGTACCACAGTTAGCACACTTACAGATACACTGGGTTGAAGCCCAGATGGAAGTTAAGCATTTGATATGCAGGGCTGATTTGCGTTTCCAATTAACCTTTAAAATTTAACCATTGATTTCATTTGTTAAGGTAGAACACATTTTTAACTCTATTTACAAAAAGAATCAGAATTCCTCAACCAAACAAAATTTGCATAATTTACAGTATGATAATCAAAATAAGCTTGCCTAATTTAAATCTGTCTTTAAGTCAAGAAGAAAGCAAATCTGTTAACTACAGTGACTTATTTGTCTAATTCACTTCTCAACTCATTGGACTTTAACTAAACTTATTTGAACAATGTGTTCAGGTGAGCCATTAATCAGTTTAAAATTCCAAGATGATGGTAGGAATTATCTCTGTAAAAAAGGAAAATGCAGATTTACCCGTGAACTGTAAAAGCTTGTAAATAAATATACAAATTTTGTTGTGGAGTTCTGTTCTGAGGAGGCAGGAAAAATTGCAAAGACAGACACACACACACAGACACACACAGACAGATTTACATGTACTAAACTAAAGGGAATGGACTGCAGAGCTGGACAGGAAGTACAGGTTTTCAAACTGCCAATGCAGCATAAATGGTGAAGGGGAAGACCATTTATTATGCTTTTACTAGCCTTTTATCATTCAATAGATCCTTCTTGGACTGGTTGTCCAGCTGCACTCCAGAAGCAAAACCTGCAGAAGGGTATGTTTCTACAAGACTTCCCTCTTCCTTTGGGGTCAGGGATGCTGAAGGATCTACTTCAGGAGTGGAGATGCAAATCTGGGGGGTTTCTATCTCATCGGTGGAACCTACCGGTTCAGTTTTAGTTTTTTGGCCATCAGATGTTGCAACCTGCTGCACAGAATGTGTCTGACCACTTGGTGGCTTGCTGTTAGATTGGGGTTGGGAGGTAACTGGGGGAACTTGTTGCTTTGGTGGCTCTGCCTGCCAGGGAAAACTTATTTTTGCACCAAATATTGAAGTGGTTGGCTCTTGTTTGCCAGCAACAGGCTTTTCCTCTTGAAACAGACCTCCAGAGAGAGATTTTAAACCTGATAACAAACCACTGCCCCCATCTGTTTGAGGTAATGATGATGGCATTGCAGGTGAGAAGAGAGACCCAATAGATTTTCCTGTGTCACTCTGTGTTGATATAAATCCAAGCAGAGACGTAGCTTGTGTTTGCTCACCACCGTTGGGCAGTTGATTAGCTGGGGAAAGTTTGTTGGCATCTGCTTCTTGGATGTAAATAGGGGCTGATTTGTCATCTTCTTTACTCTCGGGGTCTCCTTTAATTTCCAAAGGCTTTTCATACACCACCTCTCCAATAGCTTCCATCTTTTCCTTTTCAGCATTATCGGCCTGATTAGCAAATTCATTTATAGTATTCTTTGGCTCATTTATGACTGCAGGTGTTTCAGAAGTCTTTAGACAAGTTGTGTCGGTGGTCTGTGGAACACTACCCGTTAGGCTGCCTGTATTTGCTTGTTCATTATCAATTTTATTTGTACGACTCTCAGAGCCATTTGATGGTACTTTTGGTGATGCATTTTCATTCTTAATATGTGGCGCAGTAGCAGGTGCTGGTTTCGGCATTGGTTCTGAAGATGTTTGTTGTCCCATGCCCCCAAACAGTGATCCCCCTATGCCCCCAAGTATTGATGCTCCAGTTTGAGATCCTACAGTCGGACCAGTGGCACCTCCAAACATTCCTCCAAGTAGAGAACCACCTGGCTGCGATGCACCTCCAGCTCCTCCAAACATCCCACCCAGTAATGATCCACCACTCTGGGGAGCTGCAGATTTGGCAGCAGATCCTCCTCCAAAAACGCCACCTAATATCGAACCTCCAGTGACAGGTGCTGTGGCTTGAGGACCAGACGGTGGAGAAGACCCTTTGAATAAACCTCCGAGCAATGACCCCCCAGCCTGGGGAGAAGCTGTTTGGGCGTTAGATCCTCCAAAAAGCCCCCCTAACAATGATGCTCCAGTCTGATTGGCCTGATTGGAAGCCTGGGGCGCTGTCCCTCCCAGCCCAAATATTGAGCTTTTCTGCTGTTGCTGGACCCCTTCAGTGGGCGGAGCAGCTGGTTTAAAGAAGGAGGACATTAAGCCTGCAACTGCATCTACAGCAGAATCAGTACCAGATTTTTCTGCCACAGGATCCTTCTGCTCCACCTGGATCACAGAACTAGCTGATGGGGAGGGCAGTGCTTCATTTTCTACTTTAGGAGGTGTAATATCGGAACTCTGATTGCATACCAGTGCTTGTTGTGCTGCCGTGCAGATTTCAGATTCTTTAGACTGATTGTTTTCAGCTGAAGCAACAGGACAGTCAGTATTTTGGATACTAGGGTCTTCAGCAACAGTGACTTTCACTTTAGATAAGCTTTCATCAGGACACACAATTTTGTCCTCAGGTTGCTGTAGAACCTCCATTTGGTCTTTACTTTTGGTTGCAGTATCAATTACTCCTGCTTCAGCACTATCTGGAGTGGTATTGCAGTCATTGGTGGGTTTTGGTATATCAATTACACCTGATTGACCATCAGGAGTAGCTGAGATTAAGGTTTTCTTGTCATCATTCCTTGTTGGGGCAGCTGCTGAATTGGGCTTTGCAGTTGGAGCAGATGTGCCGAACATTGAAAGTAAACCTTGACCAGAGGTTTCATTGTTAACAGCTCCCGGTAAAATGTTCCCCAGAAAAGATGTGCCAGTTTGTGCAGTAGCAGTTTGTGAAGGAGAAGATGTTCCCCCAAAAATCCCTCCCAGTAAAGAGCTATTATTTTGTGCTGAAGGTGTTTGGGTGGTCCCACTTGTCTGTGGCACTGTTGATGAAGCTGCTGATCCTCCAAAAATACCACCCAAAATGGACACCCCTCCTTGAGATCCAGCAGCCTGGGGAGCAGATCCACCAAATAAGCCTCCAAGCAATGATGACCCTGCCTGAGGTCCTGGAGCTTGGGGAGCAGAGCCACCAGTTTTAGTTGGACCAACTGGAGTAGTTTGAGGTGCAGATCCTCCAAATAAGCCACTTAGCAAAGATCCTCCTGTTTGAGAACCTTGTGTTTGGGCTGGAGGCCCTCCGAACATTGCCCCTAACAAAGAACTTCCAGCCTGTGAGGAAGCCTGAGGATCAGAACCTCCAAAAACCGAAAATAAACCTTTGGCTGGCTGTTCCTTGGGACCTGATGATGCTGGTACAGACCCGGCAGGTGAAAGACCAGTCCGAGTAGTGGTAGATTCAGTATTAGGTGGAGAAAATAATGAAAGCAAAGTTTTTCCCGGACCCTCTGAATTAGGGGCTTGTGATTCGTTAGGAGCAGGATCACGGGGTGTACTTGCTGTACTTGTTTCCTTTTGCACAATAATGCCTTTTGATTTTGCTTCCTCAGACATATCATTTACACCTTTAACAGTGGTGTCCTCTTTTTGAGAGCTTGACACAGTTATACTAGTAACATTAGCTTGGGTTGCATCTACTTCACTTGATGCATTAATAGTTTTGCTGTTAGAAATTGTGCTTGATACTTCACTGGCATTTGCTGGCTCTGGAACATGGTCACAGGATGTATCTGACATTTGGGATGGTTTTTGTTGTGGGTCTTTAGTACTAGATGATACGCTGGGTTGCTGTTGTGGTGGTGACAAAACATTGTTTAGATCCGAGCTCTTAGCAAATACTTTTTGTGCTCCAGTCCCTGATGCCGACGACATGTTTGTACTTCCAGTTGCTGCTTGAGGAGTACTGGGACCACTAAACATGGAGAACAAATTCTTTCTTGGACTTTCACTTGAGGCAGATAAGCCGCCAAATAGGCCTCCGAGAACAGAAGCAGCTGTTGGACCTTGTGGTTGAGGCTGCTCTTGTGGTTTGGATTGTGCCTGTGATCCCCCTGGTTGAGTTTGACTTGGAGTTACTTTTTGCTGAGATGACATAGTTTGCGGGGGGCTTGGGTCAGTAAAAGCTGAGAACAGTCCCTTCATTGGGCTTTCAGATGAACTTGATGACCCAGGCAGAATTCCCCCAAGAAGCGATCCAGTCTGAGCTTGAGACTGTTGGGTGCTAGGACCTCCAAAGATTGAGAGAAATCCTGTTGATGGAGGATCCTTTGGAGGAACAGTTCCTTGTTGTGGTGGCTCAGCAGTAGGCTTGGTTTGCTTAGTAGGCTGGGGAGGACCTGATCCTCCAAACATTGATAACACATTTTTACCAATTGTTTCCTGTTGAGGAGGTTGTCGAACTGCACTTGTCGCTTGTGTTTGAGGTGAGGGTTCAGTTTTGGGTGCAGCCTGTTGGGGGGCTGGTCCTGTAAACAGTGAAAATATACTTTTACCAAGTGACTCTTCCTGCTGATTTGTTTGAGGCATGGGGCTAGACTGGGCAGCTGGTGTAGATCCTGCCAACATATCTCCAATTGAAAATCCAAACAGTCCACCAGATGGTTTCTTTTCTGAGTCCTGCTTTGCCTGCCCTGCAGATGATATTGTTTCTGACTTCCTAACTGCAGGACCAGAGGAAACATTGGGAGAAGAGCCTTGTGATACACTTTTGCTTGGGGTTTGGCTCTGAACTGGCCGAGAAATAACAGCTTGGTCCGTGGTTTGTTGTCTGTTTATATCCTTTGATACTGATGTTGATGAAAGTGAACCCTCTGTAACACTAGGTTTCATTTTCTGATTTTGTGGTGGAGAGGGCTCATTACTGAATAAACTGCCAATTGATCCAAAAACACTTGATACTCCTGAAGACTCTTTATTTGTTGTGGCACTGCCTGGTAATGAAATACTGCTCCCCGTTTTGCTTTGCTGATTGGAAGATGTCTGGTCTGGACTAGTTTCTTCCATTCTTACAGCAGACTTAAGAAAACTCATGAAGCCTGTCTGGGGCCCATCAGGTGGTTTCTCTGCAGGTGTTTCCACTGGCTTTTTTGCTTCAAGTGCTGGCTGTACAGATTTATTGAGAGATTCTTTTGGTACTGAAGGCACTGTGACACTGGGCTTTGTTGTTGGGGCTGCTTGTTGTGCCATGGTAGTCTGACGTGAAAGTTTTGGTTTCTGTGAAGTTGTATTTGAGGGTGTTGATGGCGGGATTATTTGAGCAGACACCGGTATTGTCGGTAAAATTCTTCCATGTGTGCTGGCTGGCCTCTGTATTTGTTGTTTCACACTTTCCGGCTGGCTTACAACAGCAGAAGTTTCTTCTCCAATGAGCTTAGACTTCAGACTTTGGAATCCTGATGACAGAATGTTCTTAGGTTTATCCGAAGCTTGATCAGAAATGGTTCCACTAGTTTTGTTCAATTCCACCTGAGATGGTCTGCCCGCAAAGGAAGATATTAAGGACGATATCCTTTTTACATTACGATTAGGGAGTTCTTCAACTGGATACACTCTCTCTCTCCATTCTTTCTCTGAAACATCATCTACATGTTTTACGGTCACAGCAGAAGACGAACGTCGCCGTTGGCTAGGCTGATAGCAGGAGTAAAATGGCTGCTGATTTGAATTTGCTGTGGGAGTAGAGTTCAAAGAGACAGAAACCTTTTGAGCAAGAAATGTTTTAACATCCCGGTTGTTCCAAAAAGGGCCAGATACATCTCTATTATGGCATGAAAGGTCAATGATATCTTGGCAGTTATCTTCATACAGACCACTAGTCTGTCCTCGGCCCATCCTTACTTTGTTTAATCTGTAAGAGGTGAAATCCACACCTTGCTGCATTTGAGAAAGAAATGAATTTTCAAACATTTCTGAGAACTGTTCCAGATTTAAATTCATAATATGGTTTCCTTTTTTATAGGCAGCAGACAAGTCCAGGGGAGCATTGAGAAGCTGAGGATCCCCATGATCTTGACCAGGAAGCCAAAGAAGCTCATCCTCATTGTAAAGTGGAATTTTAAAGCCACAAACTACAACCATTTCATTCTGCAGCCAGGCACTGGGGAAGCTATCCAACTCTGATGCATTTCCCCAAGGTTCATATTCAGGTGTACATGCATAAACATATTCACCAGCTGCATCTGTAAGCAAGGCATAAATATACTCATGATCTGTATAAACAAAGTAGCCACAGTCGCCATCTTCAGCTGGCCACCACATCCCTTGCTCCAAGAGAGCAAGCCACTGCTGATACCATTCAGTGTCTTCAAGGTACATGGGGTCTTCTGTCTCAGTATTGACACCTGGAGCACAGTTTGCTGCTGTTGGTCTATTCAGATTAACTGGATCAGGGTTGATCATGCCATTAATGTGAACATTTTGTTGGTTTGCACTGTCCCTTCGATACTGCCAATTGGCTGAATAAGATAAGCTTGGTGGAGGCTCCTCATAGTACCCTTCATGATATGAAACTCCATTCAAGCTGTAAGAACTACAGTTATCACTCTGTTTAGTTGTCAAGTTCAACACACCTTCCTCTATAGGTGAATATGTGGTGTTTCGCAGTTCTTCATTACTGTTCCATAATCTCCTATTGGAACATGATTCCACTTCTTCTTGGTGATATACAGCACCTTGCCAAGAATTAGGGTTCATTGAATTACCCAGACTTAAGGAGCTGCAGTGAAGAGTAGGTGCTGGCGATGACATATCTTCATAGCTTCGTCTATAACCACGGTCATCTACCTGGAAATTATAATTAAGGGACTCATTTTCAAACAGCTGCCATAGAGCACTTTCACGGATCCACTGGTTTTCATCATACGAGGGACTTATTCCATATGCTGAAAACTGACCTTGATAAAGGTTCTGATTTGCTGCTCCAAGCAAAGATGATGTACTTCCTCTGATACATGGCTGTGGGCTCATACCTGGAGAAGTTGTATGGCTTTGGAAAAGAGAGTGAATATTTCCTGTACTATAAGTCATTGGGTTAGGAGGCTGAAGCGAGCAGGTGTAGTGTAACTGAGATAAATTGCCTGTGCTAAAGGAGGAGAATGTTGCCTGACTCTGAAGAGATCGTGCAAAAGTAGCTGATGTTCGCAAGTCTAAACTCTCAGCATGAATAGACACAGGTGCACTAATTAAAGCATGCTTGCTCTGTCCTAGATTGACAGAATCTGGAACAGATTTTTGCAGCTTATCCCTTCCAAAGTCTGAGGTAGAACTCCTTAATACTCCTGAATGTAATGGAAGTCCAACAGTATTAACTGAGGGTGTTTGAGCGGTGACCTCACTTGACATTTGGATTTGTTGGGTACAGGGGTGTTCATTCACATTTTTGCTAAACAAACCAGATGAAAAGTTTTGTTGGACAGCTCCCAGAGTCCTCTTTTCTTTTTCTGCATGTGATTGTGAGGATTGCTGTAATACCTTAGGAGGTAACTGTTTTTGAACTGGAGTTTGCATTGTTACTGTAGACATAGCGTTCTGTTGTGGTGGCTGTCCTGTTACTGTTTGATAGGTTGTGTCAACGTTTTCGGACGATTTTGTTAACTTGGTAAATAACCCTGACAGCACTCCAGGTTGATTTGCTGTCCCCACCTGTGCTGGACCTGTCTGGCTATATGGGACTTTGATTTGTTCATTTGTCTGAGTGTCCTGGATGTTTTCATGCTGCTGCTGCTGTTGAATATTTTCAGAAGGAGATTTGAATAGTCCTGAAAACAACCCACTGGATTGGGTTGGTTTTTGCGCTGTGCTGTTTTGTGGTTGAGTTTGGTTCAAAACTGGGACATTGCTTGGTTTTGAAGGCTCATGACTAGATTTACTTGGGGGAATTCCGTGCTGCTCGTCTGATGGTTGATCCTGTACGTTTATGCTGTCAGCTGAAGCAAATTTGAAAAGACCAGATAAAAGGCCACTGTGTTGGGACGGTGGTTGCTTAAGTGGAACGGTTTGTTGACGAATAAAACCTGGTTTAGTCGCTGCTTGCTGGACACCTTGCTGGTTTACTGCTCTGCTCCCCAGATGGAGACCTATATTTTGACCTTGAGTATTTTGTTGGCTAAAACCGAGTTGATCATGCTGAACATTAGTAGGTTGCTGAACTGTTTGATTGCCCGTGGTATTCTCAGCAGATGTTAATTTAAATAATCCAGACAGCAGCCCCTTTTGTTGAGGATGTGTTTGTTGAGTTTCACTTGACGTCTGCAACTGACTAGGATAATTGCTAGGGATGTTCCTCACCTTTTCAGCTTCAGACGGCTGTACATTTTGAGGTACACTTTCTGTTGAAGAAAATTTCAATAGACCTGAGAGAAGGCCACCGGTCTGAGAAGCTGAAGAACTTTGTTGTGGGGTAGGATGATGAGGAATTTGTGGGGGATTATCGCCCCAGGGTGGCTGAGTGTTTGTCTGCTCAGCAACATTGCCAGATACGTCACTAGCTGAGCCAAATTTAAGCAATCCAGATAGGAGTCCTCCTTGTTTGGATTGATTATAGCCCCCCTGTGAGACGTTGTCCGCCGAGCCCCCTTTAAAAAGGCCTGTAAGAGAACTCTGGGATTCAGGCCGGTTGGAAACTGGATGTTGTATTCCATGAGCGGTTCCTGTTGGCTTTTGGTTTGAGGTATACTGTGGGCCAAGTGGTGCTTTGCTAGGCTGAGGTTGCTGGTTTGAACCAGAGGGGGCAGGGGAGGAGGTAAATAAACTGGAAAACCATCCTTTGTCTGTGTTCTCCTGGGGCACTGCAGAACTCTGGGTGGCTGAGGTTGAGATTGCCGAAGGCGAACCAGAATGCTCTGGTTTAGGAAATTGCTGAGTGTTAACATTTTCAGATGAGAGGGGAGGTGGTTTATGATTACTCTTTGATGGATCCTCCGTGGGTTTCCCAGGTTGAAGATCCTCTGTGGTTCTAAACACAGGGTAAACCGCTACAGGAGGAACTGCCTGGGTCGGAATGGAAAAGGTTGGTGTTAACAAGGAACTTAATGACTTCTTAAAAGGAATGAAAAATCCTGTGTTTGCATATTCTGCTTGGTTAGCAGACTGATCTGGCCTTGGAACAGGTACATTTTCTTGTTTGTAATTCAGTTGATATTCTTTCCTATTTAAATCTTCAGTGTGATTTTGTCCTAAAAATAGATCTTGTGATGAAGTTCCTAACTTCTCTGATTCCCGACTTCCTTTAGCAGTTTCGGACCCTGTTTCTTTAAGAACCCCTCCATCGGGCCATTTTTCATCCCATTGTCTATGGCCTTGAAAATAATTGGGTTGTCGTGCTGGTTTGTTTTCAGCAGAACTCTCAGTATCTCCACCTGAAAAAAGTTTTAAAGGATTCAATTTCCCCATGATTGAGTTTCCTGAAGAACTTTGTGGTTGGATTGCATACTCAGGTGAATGTTCGCTTGCACTTGTTTGAGTCTGACTCCTTGTGGAAGTTTCGATTTCCTGATGAGGATTTTTGGTATTTTGTGGTGGCTGAGAAGGCAAAGACTTGAATGATTTTTCAGATGTTTCCACTGGAGAAACAACAGCTATTGGAGCTGTGCTATTTGATTTAGGCATAAAGGAAAACAATTTTGTTAGACCAGACTGTGAGGGAGGTGCTGATGGTGCTTGTGCAGGTGGGGCGGGTTGCTTGGAGCCTGCTCCAACTTTGTCAGTGAAAGAACTAAACAAGGAGCTCATGGCATTTTTTACACCTGAAATACTCTGATCCAAAGGAGCCTGTGACGGAGGTTCGCCTCTAGAATCATTGGTAGTATTTTGATCCTCCCCAAGAGAATCTGTTCTGTTGCTACCCTGAGAAGAAAGCCTTGATTTGCTTAATTTAGGAAGAGAACCGTACCTGCTAATTTCTTCCTCTTTTTCAGCAAGATATTCTGAAACTGTCTCAACTAAACACTGAAGCTCATCAATAGGGTCAACATATTCATCACTTGGCTCTTCTACAGGAGAAAGCATTGCCTCTGAAACCCACCCTCCTGTTTTAGATTTACTACACCTCTTCTCCTGAAGCCCCTGGGAATTTTCTAAGTAGCCCTCATGGGAGGAAGAATGCATATCTTTGTAATGTCCGGCATTCTCTGAATACAAATCTCCAGCCGTAAAGGCAATGCCATCAATATCTTCATAAGATCCTGGAGGGTACTGCAGATCCTGAGAACCCTCCAATTGAAAATCCGAACTTGCTCTCATTCTGGCCTCTTGCTCTTTTTGATATGCCACATAATGCTCCAAGGTGTTGTCTAGCTCATTTTTAGCCCACATTCTTGTTTTATAGAGTAGTCCATCCTTGTACGGCCTGAGGCACGACGTTAGACGCTCCTCTTCTTCCTGGATCTCTGCCACCTGTCGCATAAACAGCTCCCCTCTCTTCTCATGAAGGAGTGCAAGGTCCGATTTAAAAGCTTCTTCATTCATGTCTGCATTTGTACTGAGCAATCGTGGGTCTGTTATCCTTTTTTTCCTTCGTCGGTCAATAGTTTGATAACCCTCAGGGTAGACAGACGGCGTAAAGCCACTGTGTGTCATATTTTGACGGACTGATGTATTTGGTGGCTCGAAGTTGGGTCTTTCCAGGTGAAAGATAACACTGTTGTCCTCATCGTTTAAGAAGTCGGTCAGCTGAGGCTTGCTACGCCCTTTGTATTTGTTTTCCCAGTCTTCAACCCCCATGCCAGAATCTACAGGTATAATTCTGACCCTTCCTTTCTGGTTTAAATATCTAATCAAGGTTCATAAACAGATTTAATAAGGACATAGGAATTAGGGACAGGCAGAAAGTAAAAAAAAAAAGAAAAATGCAAACAAAGACAGAAGTTAAGCAGTATGATTAAATCAAGAAAGAAAAAAAAGAAATTAGACAGGAACAATTTCATGCAAATGCAAAGGCACAATTGTGTTCTTTCATTAAAAAGAAAAACAAACAGTCCTAAACAATAAGTAAAAAAGTGAAGAAAATATTATACATTTCTTTGACGTGGTTGATAAAACTGTGTTTGCAGTGAAAGACTAGCTATGCTAGCTAGTCTGTCTAACTATGTTTGCATGATCCTGGGTGAATTAAGGTCTTTGTAAATCCTCACAGCAACAGTCTGACTTATCAGCTCTTAAACACTAAGCCTAAACCAGTGCTCAGAATGGTGATTATGCCAAATATCCACCATATGTCATTCAATGAAGATTTAATTTGTCAAAAAGAGGCATCTCATCGCCACAGATCGTCTTCCTCGTGAGGTGTCAGATGGTTGGCTTTGTCATATGACAAATTAAGTTCAGTCTTCAAACAACCAGGGAGGTTCAGCAACATAACAGACTGTCAAAAAACAGTGATACATGGACGAGTACCCCCTGATTGTAATAATGCTTTTCCCGTCCCCTGTCTCTCTTTTCCCCCTCTGATTTAGAATTATCTGGATAAGCTCTCTATCAGTCAACACAGGCAGATTTGTAGCAGAATGCATGTGGTGCACATGCAAACGCTGTGTGAGATTAAAGTCCATGCACTAAGACCATTCATCTCATGGACAAAATGAGGCTGCTAAAACACCAGCATAGTGGTAGTCATAAGACAGAAAATACTATATATATTTATTGTACTAGTATTATGGATTTTGATCAAATATTTTAAATATTGTAATGTAAGAGCATGACACCCACCACACACAAATGTTTGTCAATTTCTAAACATATTGAAGCCGATCCATCACATTCAACTCTGATGTATGATGGACAAAGGAACAAATTAAAGTTTTAACTAGAGATGCACCGATTGATCGGCCACTGATCGGGATCGGGCTGATAATGCCCCTATCGGTTTTGATCGGAGATCGGAAAATAATGGTTCAGAGCGGCCGATCTGATGATGTTTACAACAACAAACACTACCCGCGCGGGCGTTCCCGCATCTCAGACAGAGCGGTCCTAAGGGGGTGTGGCAGTCTCTACAAAACACTGAGAATGACCTCGCCGGTATGGGAGTTTTACAATGTCAAAAAAGGACAACAAGTGTGTGCAAAGGAGATACCTTTGGTACAAAATAAACAACAAAGCTGATAAGACATTTGAAAGTTTTTCACACGAAGGAGTATATTGAGTTTCCAAAGTTGGCTGTAGCTAAGGCAGAGTAAGAAGGTGCAGCCACGCCGCTAACTCCACTGAACGTAACAGAAAACTACATCATAAGGTAATGAATTCATATGCTTTGCTCATCAG
Organism: Cololabis saira; assembly: GCF_033807715.1. Taxonomy (NCBI): domain Eukaryota; kingdom Metazoa; phylum Chordata; class Actinopteri; order Beloniformes; family Belonidae; genus Cololabis; species Cololabis saira. Next base: position 35,039,504 of record NC_084597.1, read on the forward strand.
CCGCTTTCTGTTGTTGAAGACATCGGGTTTAAACGCGTCGTTTGCAGCTTGGATCCGTGGTACGCGCTGCCGCGTCATAAATATTTCACTGATGAAATCCTGTCAGAGTTTTACCAGACTATATACAGTCCAAAGCCTCATGCAGGACGACAGTCGTGTCAGTCGCTTCACGAGGGACATTTGGAGTTCTAGTGTGAAGAGTTTTGCTTCACTCACAAGAGTTTCCTCACACGCCGTGGATGCTACCGCTAAAGCTTTCACAAAGCTTAATAATTTATAATTCATTTTTATTTTAAGATTTAATTCCTTTTTCCACAGGAAAACTAAGGTTTATAGTTTACAACTTGTATCAACTTTTAGAGAGTGACATGTCTACTGTTGTCTGTGTTCTGCACATGTTGTACATAATTATTACCACAGGAAAGCTGAAGCTAACAAGCTACACTTACTCTTTGTAAGCAGAGTCTTTGTTGTCTCTAAGAGTCTCTAGAGGGTGAAATATTGCTCATTGCCTCAGCATGCAATAAAACAGTCAATTCATGATACTTTCTCATCTCATAATTTTTATACCTAATAATACAATGTCAACAATATTGATGAATCTATGGATTTCTCGCTGTGATCGGTGATCTGCAAAATCGGGATCGGCAGATACTGGTTTTCGAGATCGGTGATCGGCCCTCAAAATCCTGATCGGTGCATCTCTAGTTTTAACCATGTTAGATTCCTTGCCAAATAAACTATCCCAGGAAAAAGAAAGAATGGTTATTAAATTGGCTCCTCCTTGAGCTGCCACCATGTCCTGGTGGAGCGGTTTGGGTGGTCCAATGATCCTAGGATCTCAGTAGTCCGGGGATTTATGCCCCTGGTAGAGTTAACAAAGACAAACAGGTCCTAGGTGAGGAGCCAGACAAAGCCCAGCCCAAAAGACCACATATGAAGACTAAGAAAAAGGATCGCCGTTTTCCCTTGCCCGGATCCGGGTCAGCAGGGCCCACCGTAGAGCCAGGCCTGGGGGGTTGGGCTTGATGGCGAGCGCTTGGTGGTTGGGCCTGCACCCATGGCACAGCTGGGCACAGCAGGAAAGGAGACATGCATCCCCCATTCCCATGGGCTCAACACCTGCCGGAGGGGTCATAGGGACCGGGTGCAGTGTGAGCTGGGTAATGGCCTAAGGCGGGGACCCTGGCAGTCCAATCCTTGGCTGTAGGAGCTAGTTCTAGGGACATGGATTGTCACCTCCCTGGAGGCGAAGGAGCTTGAACTAGTGAACAAGGTTGAGAAGTTCTGGCTCGATATAGTCAGACTCACCTCGACACATTGCACGGGCTTCGGAAACAATGTCCTCGATTATGGTTGGACTCTCTCCCACTCTGGAGTTGCCCAAAGTGGGAGGCGACGCACAGGCTCTGTGCTTGTACATTGGGGTTCACACCAGTGAACAAGAGGCTAGCTTCCCTGCACCTTCGGGTGGGGGGGGTGTATCCTGACTGTTGTTTGTGCTGATGCACCAACAAGTAATTCAGAATACCCACTCTTTTTGGAGTCCTTGGGTGGGGTGCTGGAGAGTGCCCCTTGCTCGGGACTCCCTCGTTCTGCTGGGGGATTTCAATGCTCATGTGGGAAATGACGGTGAGACTTGGAAGTAGGGCTGTTCGATTAATCGATTTTAAATCGTAATCGCGATTATGTAATTAGAACGATGTTAAAACGTGAAACTCGTAAAATCGATTTTTCACTGTTTTTTTTTTTTTAACCTTCTCTGCACACATATTAATGATTGATACCATATTAATGATTGATGGAAATACCTCTCAATACCTGCGACAAGTGCCCCATTACACACCTCTACCTCCTTCATGGGTTGCATTATTATTTAGCATGCAAAGACCCAGTTTAGTTTAATTAGAAAATGTCTTGTTTTATTTAATTGGAAATATAACTTATTGTATGTTTGCAAGTGCTGATTGGCTGATTTTTTTTTTTCAGAGATAAAACTTTATATTTTATTATATTTTTTAAAACTTTTTTCAACTTATTTTACAGAGTTTTGCACTTTATTCATTCATTTTTGGTTTAATAAGAGCAAAGTTTGCACTTAAAGCCCAATGGGGCAAATGTTCAATAAAAAAACAGCATATTTGAAATAATTTCTTTGCCTTTTGTCAATTCACAAAATAATCGTAATCGAAAATCGGATTTTGAGAGAAAAAAAATCGAGATTTTATTTTTGGGCAAAATCGAACAGCCCTACTTGGAAGGGCGTGACTGGGAGGAGCGGCTCAATCTGAACTAGAGCGGTGTTTTCTTATTCGACTTTTGTGCTCGTCACGGATTGTCCAATTACAAACACCATGTTCAAGCATAAGGATGTATGCATGTGCACTTAGCACCAGGACATCCTAGGTGGCAGATTGATGATCGACACTGTAGGTGTGTCATCAGATTTGCAGCCATATGTCTTGGACACGAGTGAAGAAAGAAGCAGAGCTATCAACTGATCACCACCTGGTGGTGAGTTGGCTCCGGCGGTAGAGGAGGATGCCATTCTGACCTGGTAGGCCCAACTGTATTGTGAGAGTCTGGCAACGTGGGAACGTCTGGCAGAGTCTCCTGTCAGAGAGCGCTTCAACTCCCATCTCCGGCAGAGCTTCAACCACGTCCCTGGTGAGGTGAGGGACACTGAGTCTGAGTGGATCATGTTCCACGCCTCTATTGTCAAGGCAGCTGGTCGAAGCTGTGGCCGTAGAGAAAAAAAAGATCACTGGTGAACACCAGTGGTTAGAGACGCTGTCAAGCTGAAGGAGGAGTCCTATAGGGTCTTTTTGTGGGACTCCGGAGTAGGAATGGGCGATATTTTACCGTTCACGATAAAACGTCAAAAAAATTCCCCACGATAAGAATTTGTCATCTCACGGTAAAAACGATAAATTCCCGTTTATGATGTTTTTGTGTAAAACTGATTTATGGTTCTGTGTTAAATCCACGCACAACGTACGTGAAGGAAGGAAGGAAGGAAGGAAGGAAGGAAGGAAGGAAGGAAGGAAGGAAGGAAGGAAGGAAGGAAGGAAGGAAGGAAGGAAGGAAGGAAGGAAGGAAGGAAGGAAGGAAGGAAGGAAGGAAGGAAGGAAGGAAGGAAGGAAGGAAGGAAGGAAGGAAGGAAGAATGAAGATGACGTTTTTGTGTAACAAACATGGTGGATCTGAGAGCGAGATAGATTTATAGTTACAAAGGTGGAGTTGAATTGGTATTTTTTTTTAATCGTCATTTTTATCGTTATCGGGATAAATGCCAGAAATTATCGTGATACATTTTTAAGTCCATACCGCCCATCCCTACTCCGGAGGCAGTGGATAGGTACTGGCAGGCCCAGCGGAATGCGGCTTTGGTGGTTGCCGAGTCGTGCCACTGCTCCTCTGGAGCGAGAGGAGCCAGATGAGGTGAGGATAAGTGGAGATGGATGGATGGATGGATGGATGGATGGATGGATGGATGGATGGATGGATGGATGATTAAACTGATCACTTGTGTTGCAGTAAAACTGACACTAATGTGTGGCAAGCGATTAACTCTCACCATGTTTTTTAAAAGAGAAACTGAAAGAGTTCAAACAAATGAATTAGATACATTTGAGTGATTGTGTAAAAAACCTTTTCCTAAATTATTAAGCTTAGAAACAAATAATTCTACAACTATGAACAGACTGTTGCGGTGGGACTAATTTCCTTTAAGTCTTAAGGGTGAGTGTGTATGTGCAACCATGGCAAAATGATGACACCCGAGTGTCTGCAGGTGTGTCTGGGTTACAGTGTCTACACTGTACCTGCTTCCTCTCTGGTCCCTGTAGTCCAAATCGAAACTGTGGACAGAGTCTGTGCAGCAGTCTGGATGGGGCTGTGGTCGCGGCCCAATGGGGTACTGATGCATGGATGAGTTGGGCTGAGCTGTCGTGTGGTAACGAGGAGGCAAACTGTTACTGGTCTCACTGCGATAGTCGCTGTCCCGGTCGTCTACAGCACTGTCCTGATCATCCAAAGCTACAACAGGCAACAAGACAGAGGGAATACATCAAAGTCACTGGTACACTTAAGGGTGCCTCCTTATTATATCTGTCAAGACAGAAAAAAATACGTATTAAAAATGTTTATCATCCATGTGAAAGGGGAGGATGAACATGTGTTAGAATTTTCCACATCTGGACCAAACAGCAAGCTGTGTGTAAACAACTAAATTAAAGTAGCCACTGGTCGGTTAATAGGGATGTTGTGAATTAATACATCATGGAAGTCCTTAAAGAGAGTGGTTTCCATTTGAACTTGTAATATAGATCTTAGACACATACTGTACGTGTATCAATGCGTCTATGTCAAACTTTACTGGAATACAAACTGACATTTGTTATGGTCATTTACAAAAGAAAACTTCCCCGAAAACCCTTCTACTGTACCTACAGATGAGGATGCACTCATTCTAAGTTTAAATTGCACATCATATATAGTTATGTAAGTTTGTAAAACTGGGCACAACTGGTAACAAAACTGATAATCTGTATGTGCTCGTTTAATTAAGCATCTTCTGAAAAAACATAGCAGAAGAACTGGCCAGCAGTGTGGTAAAGGGTTACTAGGCAGCACCGCTGTGTAGCTTTCAGGCAATTGAATCAAAGTAAACACAGTGGGGGCCGCGCATAAATGTACCCCACTCTGGTTTAGTTCTTCATTAAGCAAAAACAATGTATACTTTGAAAAATCAATCTTATTGCTTTGGATGACTTTAAGCTTTCAAATGATCCACAGCGTAAACTTATTCGGCTTCACAAAGCAGTTGCAAAGAGATCATACAGTCAAAACTGCAAAATAAGCAAACACTCACAATAAATCTGAACATTTGATGCATATTTAAGCTGCAATTATTCACATTTAACAAACAACTTCAGCATCAAAAACTAAACTACAGACACAATTAGTCGTAAAAACTGATACCGTTGCATCCAAAGTACCAGCAATAAGTCTTATTCTGATGGTCACTGTTTGCACGAGTTATTGCTCCACTACGGAAATATAGCTCTCTGATCCCTGTCATTCTGCTAAACACAAGGTAACAAGCTGCTCCCTAACATGTATCTTTCTGTAGATTGATCTTTAATAATTTGCATCTTAAACAAGTAGCAAATATTATAATAGAATATAATCAAAGAATAATCAAATGCAGCTGTTGATGCAAGTAAGCGTTCCTTTGGAAACATGAAAACAAAAATCTTTGATTAAATTTAATCCAACAGCATTGCTGTAAGTCGTATATATCGTCTGGCAAATGTGCGTACAGTATGAATGAGCATTACAATTAAAAAGAAAAAAGGAAATTTGCTATAATGTATCAGCTTTGATTTTAAAATTGACTTAAGCAACTACAACAGTAGCCTTAAACTCAGTCTGAGAACCATTTTCCGCTGACGTCTCGAAGAGTAAAGTGAAAGAACAAATATGAGGATATACTCTGTATACATACTTTGTTAAGCAAAGACTGCCACCTGTCCTTTTGATGCAACAAATGCAACTTTAGGTTTTAAGATGTGAATGTAGCTTTAAACATTTCTTGCTACAAAAGAGTGGCATACCATTTGTTGTAGAGAATAAGAAAAAAAAGTGCATCTCAGGGACTTCCCTTACTTTTCTGTCTGGGAAGACCAACCCAAAAAAATGACACGATACAGTAAGACAAAATCACAAGGAGAAATAAAAGGCCAAAGGGAGTCAAGGAATGTATCAATGAAAAGCATCTGTCACGATGAAGTTATGTGAATAAAATGCATGGGGGCTGTATAGTTTACATGTTACTCGGGAACATATGACATGCAGAAAGGCTGAGGGTTGGCCAGGGAGAGTTCCACATAATTTTGTTACATACTCATCGGGTCAGTCCATCCGAAATAGTTGCCTGGTGAAAGTGCAAATATTACAAGTGAGAGTTCAGTCACGAAGAAAGAAAGGTTTGTGCAACAAAATAAAAAGTAAAAAAAGTTTTCATGCGTTGGACAAGTGGGGGAGTGATGAAACCCAATCCGTAGTAAAGATAAAATGAGAAAACAAACCCTCTGTTAACTCTCTATGAGATGCAGTGTTGTTTAACACTAAATACACCGTAACTTCATGATGCCGGCTGGACCAGGAGCAGAGAAGGAAGTTCTCAGAAGACAGAGCTAACTGGATAGCCAACTGGCTCCATCTAGAGGCGTATAAATGTGCAGTTTGGAGAAATAAACTCACAGCACTGGGAGGCTGCAAAAGGAAGTGGAGCGCTTTGATCGTCATCCTGGAGTGGGTACTGTGGGAGTGGAGAAAAAAAAAGGAAATAAAGAAAAGGTCATCTCAGATGTTTCTTTTCATTGTTGTTATAAGTACTTTGGCTACTCCCTTAAACTGACATGATAAATACAACTATTCTGTGTAACGGGAATAAAGAGTAATATTCTTGGATATATTAAACCAACTTAAAAAAGAAAACATTCAAACAAAGATCTTAAGAGATTACCTCGTCATGGATTCCCATGGTGTTGATGCGTTCAAGCTTGCCTGTCCAGTACTGTGCTTCGTCATCTGGGATGTCTGGTGACAAAATACACAAAACAAACACACCATTCAAGACTTATATTCCAGTAACAGGATATTTTAATGTGCATTTAATTTCTCATGATTGGCCTGAGGATAAAAGATATCAAAACCATTTAAAAGATACCAGCAGATTTCCCATGCATGGATGTGAAATACAGTAAAATATGCATTAATTTATGGAGAAGATGCATTTTTTTTAATTTTTATTCTTCACTCATTCAACCAAAAATTCCCAACAATGTCCAGTGGAGTATCCGAGGCATTACTTTTCTGAACGAGATGAAGTACTCTCATTATTTCTACTTTGCAGAGGATTTAGGATGTTCGGCAGACAGTGGCGCATTAAAGGGCAGCAACACAAAGGCCAAGGCTTCAAAGACACACCGACCTACAGCTTTAATGAATGGCTTTGGTAACACAGAACACACATGAACACATTGGTGGTAGCAACCTTGAAAGGGTTCCTCTTAAAACAGAAAAAAGCTGCCTCTCCCACTCAGTGGACAGATACCCTGCTTTAGCTCGAGGCCTTTTGATCATAAAGTCTGTGTAAGTGATGTAGTACCAGGAATGGAAATGGTGTTGTTAGAGCAGTGGGGAGCATAAGACACATTTCACCCTCAAGCCCTGAAGAATATTCAATTAAATTTGATTCTTACCATGAATTCATTCTTTGAGTGGAACCAGTTGGAAACCGATCGATATTAACTGAGTAAACTACTTGCAGTGGTACAAATGGCAGACAGAGTATTATATACAAATTGAGAAATGCCCACGGACACCAAGCAAATGTCGCTTCATGTCTGCTAAATACCCAGTTTGAAAAATTGTTTACTGTGATCACGGTAAAAACTAATCTAATCTGTTTTAAAACAGGAAGATTTTTGGGTGTATCAAGCTAACCAAATAACTGAGGAGACTGCTAAACTATTCAAGTTGGATTCAGGACCCACCAATGCATTGTGAAAACTTGAAGGCGGTGAAGAATTTTTTTCAAGAGACAATTGCGGTCAGAAACAAATATCAAATCATAATGATCTGAGACAATTTAATCATTTCCTAAACTCTAACCAAACTAATAATTAACAGAGTAGTAGAAACTGTCAAGTTTAAAAGTAAAAGAAAGGAGCACTTAAAGAATAAGTATGAAATGGCCATGTAGATTTAAGAAAACCATTCATTACTGACAAGTCCAGATTTATCCTGTTCCAAAGAGAAGGGTCCAGCAGGGTAAGAACAGCTGCAGATGAAGACACAGTGGGGCAAAAAGTATTTAGTCAGACGCCAGTTGTGCAAGTTCTCCCAGTTAAAAAGATAAGAAAGGTCTGTAATTTCCATCACAGGTATATCTCAACTATGAGAGACAAAAATGAAAAAAAAAGAAAATCCAGAAAATCACATTGTGTGATTTTTAAAGAATTTATTTACAAATTATAGTGGAAAATAAGTATTTGGTCATTAAAAAAGTTCATCTCAACACATTCTTATATACCCTTTGTTGGCAATGATAGAGGTCAAATGTTTTCTGTAAGTCTTCACAAGGTTTTCTACACTGTTGTTGGTATTTTGGCCCATTCCTCCATGATCTCCTCTAGAGCAGTGATGGTTTGGGGCCTTCACTGGGCAACACGGACTTTCAACTCCCTCCAAAGATTTTCTATGGGGTTGAGATCTGGAGACTGGGTAGGCCACTCCAGGACCTTGAAATATTTCTTACGAAGCCACTCCTTGGTTGCCCGGGCAATGTGTTTGGGATCATTGTTATGCTGAAAGACCCAGCCACGTTTCATCTTCAATGTCCTGCTGATGGAAGGAGGTTTTCACTCAAAATCTCACGATACATGGCCCTATTCATTCTTTCCCTTTCATGTATCAGTCGTCCTGGTTCCTTTGCAGAAAAACATCCCCAAATCATGATGTTTCCACCCCCGTGCTTCACAGTAAGTTTGGTGTTCTTTAGATGCAACTCAGCTTTCTTTCTCCTCCAAAAATGACAAGTTGTGTTTCCACCAAAAAGTTCTATTTTGGTTTCATTTGACCATATAACATTCTCCCAATCCTCTTCTGCATCATCCAAATGCTCCCTAGCAAACTTCAGACGGGTCTGGACATGTACTGGCTTCAGCAGGGGGAACGTCTGGCACTGCAGGATCTGAGTCCCTGGCAGCGTAGTGTGTTACTGATGGTTCCTTTGTTACTTTGGTCCCAGCTCTCTGCAGGTCATTCACTAGGTCCCCGTCTGGTTCTGGGATTTTTACTCACTGTTCCTGTGATTATTTTTACCCCACGGGGTGATATCTTGCGTGGAGCCCCAGATCGAGGGAGATTATCAGTGTCTTGTATGTCTCCATTTTCTAATAATTGCTCCAACAGTTGATTTCTTCACACCAAGCTGTTTACCTATTGCAGATTCAGTCTTCCCAGTCTGGTGCAGGTCTACAATTTAGTTTCTCACGTCCTTTGACAGCTCTTTGGTCTTGGCCATAGTGGAGTTTGGAGTGTGACTGTTTGAGGTTGTGGACAGGTGTCTTTTACACTGATAAAGAGTTAAAACAGGTGTCTTTTATACTGATAACCAGTTAAAACAGGTGTCATTAATACAGGTAATTGGTGGAGGACAGAGGAGCCTCTTAAAGAAAAAGTTACAGGTCTGTGAAAGCCAGAAATCTAGCTTGTTTGTAGGTGACCAAATACTTATTTTACCCAGGAATTTACCAATTAATTCAGTAAAAATCCTGTCTCTGTCTCTCATAGTTGAAGTGTACCCCTGATGAAAATTACAGACCTCTCTCATCTTTTTAAGTGGGAGAACTTGCACAATTGGTGGCTGACTAAATACTTTTTTGCCCCACTGTATACCCATCATGCATGCCTGGGGCAGCGTCACGAGCTGATCAATATCTACATGCGACCAACTGGGAAGAGTCCCCCAAAAAATGACATCTGCTTTCCGAACATAGGGTTTTTCTGTCAAAAGATATTTTTCTTCTAAGATTACTCAGATTTTACAATTCATCGAACAGTGAACGAGTATTTCATGGAGGATGGGACATCATTTACAAGAGTCGCTGTCCCATGGTGAACACAAGGAATGTATGTGAAAGTATGTGAACAGCACGCAATCAGAGATTAGTACGATTGGCGTTAGGAAGAAATGCATCCACAAACTGGACATATTGTGTTCACTTGGTCTCTCTACGTATATGTTCATAGGACAATAGGACACAATGTTACACTTTGTCATAAATTCTTCCCAGTGCTCCAGGTAGCACAGATTTTCAACTGCTGACATTTACGCATGAGTCAGCTGTGGCCTTTGTGCAGCTCTTTGGCTCACGCTTTGATTTGCCCTGAAGTAACCAGACTTGCTAACGTACTCCTGATGTTCACTGATGCAGACCCCGACCGGCAGAGCCGGGCCCAAAGATAGCAGCAATACAAGACATTTTACACAAAAAGAGCCTGTTCTTTCAGTTCACAACTTAAACACTTGAAGTTTTCTTGACATTGTGCAAGTCTAAGTCAAAAATGTTTTTGGCTGACAATCTCACCAAATGGCAGCTCAAAGCGAGTGTCCAGCAGCACCCGATGAGGCGTGGAGTTCTTGGTGCCGTATATCTCGTCTGCTTTCATCAGGACCTCTGCATCCAGGAAAATCCACTCACCTGACCCCTCCTGCAGATGGATATATTCATGTTTACTTACACATGGAGTTCTTTGTGTGCATTCTTCTATCAGTTCCTTTCCTTACCATTACACTTAATTTCAACAGTAGTTCATGGCAATAAGATTTAACTTCACACTTTTGACTATTTTTTAAGCCAATAATGAAGGCATATCACATCTAAAAGCATATAGGGATATGCTATGGACAGATCTTTGGTCATTTTCCAAAAATTACCAATTTCCAAAGGAATAAAATGTCCCATTTATTTTTGTTTTACACTGAATGTTTTTCGTGGGAGTGTACGTTTCTCACTTCCTCAGATTGTCCGATACTCTTAAGAGGAATCCAGGCTGTCCCCACCATGGTGTCCCATATGAGGCCTTTGTTCCACACCTCAACAATGAGCCCAAGGTCCAGCCGGTTGATCTCGCTGAGAGACATGGGAACAAAAATTAGTTTCAAGCAATGTCAGTAAAAAAGTGAGGAAAGGTTAAAGTGGATAAATTAACTACAAGATTAATTTTGTGATTTTCAGCTTTATTTAGGGGGAGAATGCAAAATATCTTCTACATAATTCCACAACTTCCTTATTTAAAAAGAAAGGGTTTAAACTGTAATAATCCAACCCTGTATCCTTTTATTCAAGAAGCTATTCAAAAGGGTTCAAAAACAGCTTGATGACAGTAATAATATGGCATATCTATTTTGAAAGGAGGAGCATTATAGCGGCATTTGCATATTCCCCTCTGCAGCCGTTTAGAATAATCGGGAGAGCAAACAAAAGGAAGATGTGAGGAAAGATAATCAAAGAGAGTAGATAATTGAGGGCAGTGCAGGGGAGGATGCAGAGTATGCAGGTGCAGAGATAAATGTTTCCTAAATCATTTGCTCATACAAAATAACAGCAAATAAATAAAACACAACATGGTATTACTGAACAGGGACAAGTCTGTTTTCATATTCCCATTTAAATTCTGTTTTGCCCAGTGGTGCATTTTGTTTTTCCTTTGTGAAAAAACAGGATGGTTTGTGTTGTGGAACCATTCTGAGTAAAACATTTCCTCCCATGCTCTCAGTAACAGGTGGTTTGCTGGAAACGCTGATGAATGTTAAGTTACAGTACATGTTGAAGCAAATGAAGCTGATATATCGTTAATGGAAAGAGGGAAAGATGAAGGTCTGGAAAAACAAACACAGTGACAATGCCGGAGTTCACAAAAGACAAACAATGACACATATGTGCCAATACGCCGGCTCCATCGTCGCCATAGATACCACTGACTAGGAAAGGATAATGTGAAAATGAAAACAACAAGGAGGAACTGCGCAAAACACTATTTTACAAACCATTTGATTAAAACTTCATAGTTTGAAGAACTATAGTTTTAAGCACATGGTTAGATCTATAATTGGAGAAAACAAAAAACAAAAAGAACTAAACATAAAACATACTTCTGCCCAGACAGAACATAAAAAAGAAATGCCTGCATCCAGACCTAGATTTCCCAATTCAATAATCCCTCCTTCCTTGGCCATGCCCAACCATTAGTAAATATTTCCAGGAAATCTGTTGATAACTTTTCAAGTGATCCTGCTTAAAGATTGACAGACAGACGGACAATTCCTTCCACATACTCTAAATATTTGTCATTTTAATCTCTTAACCCGTGAAGACCTAATGCAACATATGGGTGCACCGTGATAAGAGGGCGTATCAGGTCATTAGGGGTAATGAGTCACTAACCTGACACCAGAGGTACAACCCAGAGGACATATGACGTGTGTCATATATGAATATGTGTGTGATGACCCTGTTGTTGTGTTGTTGTGTTTAATAACTTACAACATGAAATCTTGTTCCCAGCAGGGCTGGTCCCCACGCACAGTGATAGTTGTGCTTTTAACATTCTGCACCTTCAATGTCACATAGGTGTTGAATTTATCTAAAACAAAAGAAAGGACAGATTATTAACATGAGGGGAGAGGAAAGCACAGAGAAGATACGGGAGGAACATGCATGTACGGTCCTGAATAGGGCTGGGGATCGATTCAAATGTCAAGAATCGATTCGATTCCGATTCTTAATATTCAGAATCGATTATCATGATTCGATTCGATTCGATATTGATTTGGCTTAGTGTTATTTAAAATGTTTTTTGAGCTGTTGCCTGAATTATATGACTGTAAAATAACTAGTGAAATAATAATTTCACAATAATTATTGTGAAATAACTAAGAAATAAATAACTCAAACAGGCCTTTCAATATCCATTTAAAGTGCAAAAAAAGAAAGAAATTGCAACAGTTCATGCAGTAAACAAATCATTTTAGCTTACCGGTATCTAATTTATTCTGTCACCACGCACACATATTGCCATGAAGCACCTGGCATTTTTCAGAAGTGTCATGACAAACTGTGTGTCCGACTACTGGGATTAAAGTTCACCGGGCGAAAATGATGGAAAAAAAATAAATTAAAAAAAAAAAAATAAATAAATAATCGATCTTTAGACTTTAGATTTTTAGGAATTAATATGAGAATCGATTTAGAATCGGAAAATCGATTTTTTTCAACACAGGCCTAGTCCTGAATCATTTCAGTCCAATTAAATTAAATTAAATTAAAGCAGTCCAAGAAGCACAAAGGAACTCTGGGTGTGGAGGTGAACTCACTTTTATGAGTTATCTTTGTCTCTTGCTCAATCACTCTCTTTGTCTCTTCCATTATTACTTTTTTGAGTTTCTTAGTTTCTGCTACCATGAGGTCCACTGTAGCTGAGTGGGCTAGTTTTAGTCGCTGTTGATGAGCAAAAGCGCCATGTGGTGATGCGCAGTCAACTCATTGTAAGACACAACCAGGACGGGAGCCCAAAGTTACTTAATTCATTTGCTTATAGGAGGGATGGAAAATCACAAGAGCTGGAAAACACATCCAAGTAATCCAGTATTTTTTCAAATCAAATCAAAACTGATATCTTCACATGAAAAAACTATTCACTATTGAACCCATTTATTCAAGCATCATAGAAACAAATAGCTTACTTCTATTTGTCACTTTTTAACTTAAAGTTCAAGATTATGTTTCTGAATAAAACAACAGCATAAATCTGATGGTTTTCATATGAAAACCATCATGGCACCTCTATGGCGTGCCCTGAGGTTACTTTTTGTTTTTAATTGGTGACGTGATTAGAATTGTTAGAAACCAGGATGTAGGTCTGCTTCAGCTTTCTGGTAGGAAAAAAAAAGAAAAAAAGAGATCATGATCACCAGTGAGAGTAAAAGCAGAGAAGTCTCCTCCCCTTTGACTACGTCAAGCCAAACCAGGCCAGGCCAGCACACTGACCCTGTTAATCTCCACTGAGAACAGCCCCCACAAACGTCACCAATGACAGACTCCAACTCCTTATTACATCTCTCTGGCTCTGGATATGCCAGATTCCCTTTTAAAATTATCTTTTAAAAGTACAGTATAACCATGAAAACATGTCTGGTGATGATGTAAAAAAAGAATTCACCCTTGACCTGTTACTTCTGCAGAAAAAGGTCTCTGTCAGTTCTTATACCATCAAGAAGGACATTCAAAAGAAGTTAAATGGTCCTCTTTGAACAAATTACTGCAACAAAATGCAGGCCAGATAAAATGTGAATGATTGCTGCTGGGACTCAGGTATGGACTCAAGAGACTGTCCGTCAGTGTTTGCACTTTCACACCCAGTGATCTCCGTCGGTCTCCTCTCGGCCAGCAGTGACGACCGCTGGAGCCACAACTGTTTGCACCAGCTGTCAGCAGTGAATGTGGAGGGGGGTTTGGGGTGGGGGGTTGAGACGACAGGGATTTAAATAGACCATGTTACGAGCACAGCCTTTCCATTTCCTGCAGTAGGTCGAGGGAAGCTTTGACACATGCTCGCTCATGTGCTCACTTTCGCTCAAGTATCTTCCAGCTGCACAACCGCTGGTACTTCCATCAACTTGCCCTACAAGCATCTCACACGTCTCCCCTTACTAGGGCTCAGCAGGAGCTGAAGTCATTGTGGGTGGGTAATAGGGCTGTTCGATTAATCGATTTTAAATCGTAATCGCGATTATGTAATTAGAATGATGTTAAAACGTGAAAATCGTAAAATCGATTTTTCACTTTTTTTTTTTTTTTTTTTTACCTTGTCTGCACACATATTAATGATTGATGGAAATACCTCTCAATACCTGCGACAAGTGCCCCATCGGAGAGGCTCTTTAGTGTAGAAGGGGGCGTTGTAACATGCCACCGTAACAAGCCAGATGCCGTAGACCGGCTCGTGTTCCTTGCAAAAAACTTGCAAATGTGAATAGCAAATGTAATGACTGACATTACACACCTCTACCTCCTTCATGGGTTGCATTATTATTTAGCATGCAAAGACCCAGTTTAGTTTAATTAGAAAATGTCTTGTTTTATTTAATTGGAAATATAACTTACTGTATGTTTGCAGGTGCTGATTTGCTGATTTTTTTTTTCAGAGATAAAACTTTATATTTCATTATATTTTTTAAAACTTTTTTTCAACTTATTTTACAGAGTTTTGCACTTTATTCATTCATTTTTGGTTTAATAAGAGCAAAGTTTGCACTTAAAGCCCAATGGGGCAAATGTTCAATAAAAAAACAGCATATTTGAAATCATTTCTTTGCCTTTTGTCAATTCACAAAATAATCGTAATCGTAATCGAAAACCGGATTTTGAGAGAAAAAAATCGAGATTTTATTTTTGGGCAAAATCGAACAGCCCTAGTGGGTAAATATCAGAAAAAGACTATGAATCTAACAAACTTTAATCAAACAAAAAAACGGGATATTTGAAAGTGAGGAGATAGTCAGAAATGATTCCTTGGTCAAAGATTGGATGTGAGCATTGTGGAGTGACCATACGCACTATTCTCCACTTGGTCTTTGAGAAACAAAAGCACAAAATCAGCTGTCGGGTTCCTTTTGTAGACTGATCACCTGACACTACTAAACAAAGATTTCTCTGGTTACCTGAGCAACATGCTGTAACATTTACCCTGCACCAACCTATCACACAGCAGTCAGATAAGCAAACTCAACTCCTGACGGTAAATAGTTGACACAGGTGGACTCGTACAAGACTCCGACAGAAGACATAAGCAATTAAGGCTCCCAAACAAAGAAATGTACTAAAAGCTTCCACACAGACATGACACTGAAAGCACCGTAAACCATGAGTGACGGAGCACAAACCTAATTAGTGTTTCAAGAGGACAGTCGCAACAAAACACAGACATTATTACAAAGGAGCCTGGGGGATGCTCAAGCCTTCCTCTAATTAGATAGTCCATGCCTTGTGCCACACTTGGGCCAGCTCCCATGAATAGCAGATAAGGAAAGAGGATGGATTAGATAAGAGCCACTTAGAGGCTGTAGGCCTTTTAAAGCAGGTGCCGTCCCCTGTACAGCTGATACAATCTGTGCTGTTAAGAAGGAAGCAGCAATGACAGTGCCTGACCACTACAGGATTTATGAGGCCAACACTAATATCATTGTTTAAGGATAATCAATTAATCAATCCTCGCCACATGCATTAAACAAAACTGTAGCAGGACTAATGAGGTAGTCTGGCCGATATTGAAGCCTATATTGACTTAGCACAGATGTGCTTAATGGAGTGAATTCTATGCAAGCTAATAAGTGATTATTAGCTATAAGATATTGTATATATATATATATATATATATATATATATATATATACATATACATATACATATATATACGTTACGGTTAATGTAGAAAAACAGCTATTTTGCAAAATAGCCGGCTAATATGCAAAATAACCGTCAGGGCGGCTAATGTAGAAAAACGGCAGTAGCCGGTTAATGCTGTGGATGTGTCAGACCCAACACTTTTTCGGGGAGTTAACGTTAGGATTCTTCAACAGCCATAAACAGCCTTGTCAACGACAATCATGTGCAGCATATGGGCTTCTTCCATTGGCTGCTACGCACCAACTGCACTGATTGGAGACTGTAAGTGACTGGTTTGAAGCACGAATTCTGGCTATTCTGTAGTGTAGTAACTGGACTCTATCTACCAAATGAATTACGTTTGCTTTGGCGCAACAACTGTTTGTCTGTTTTGGAGGTGCAAAGAGAAGGTGGGAATAGATCTTTCCTCACAAAGACTGTCACACTGGATATTTGTGAGTACATTCCCCAGACCTATAAGGCTGGTAGAGGTGTGCCCAAATTCATAGCGCACTCCACTGTGCTTTGCCACCTCGGTGGCAACGCTCTTCTGGGGTGCCAATGACGTGATCTGTGTAATTGCCACGGCATGCCACGACAATTGTCTCGAGCTGACCGGAGCATCAAGACTGGAGAGATGATTAAAAATGTGATGTCTGCGCACCATGAGCTTAAAAATGTATGTACTTTGCAAAATAGCCGTTTTTCTACATTAGCCGCCCTGATGGTTATTTTGCACATTAGCCGGCTATTTTACACATTCACCGTTTGGCCGGCTATTTTACATATTACCCGCCCTGCCGGTTATTTATATATATATATATATATATATATACACATATACATGACTGACTGACTGTCTTCGTCATGATTTAGATTTGATTGTTTTTGCAGAGCCAAACTTCTTTGCAGAGGTTTCTGTTTGCAATAGAGCATTTGGAAATTGTTCTGGTTTAGTATTGACATGTGTAACACACTGTAGCCTGAGCTAGAACTACTGAGTTCACACATCCAGAGCACCAACACGCGTGTGCGAGCAGACACGTATGATCAGTCTCACATACACATACACACTCAGGGATGACTGGAAAGCACACAAATCAGCCTGTGTTTAAGGGCAATGATCAGATGAGGTGAATTGTTGGATGATGTTCTGAGGAAGTGGGATGAAGTGGTCAACAATCGTGACTGTAAACCACCCACTCAGATCCGAGCTCTCAGTTAGATTTCATCATTTATTATTGATTGATGTTTTTTTTTTCCCCAATAAATTAGTCAGGAAAACTCAGGCAGTTGGAAAACTGACATTTCCAATTCAGTGCACTCATAAATGTTGCATGCAATGAATAACACAGGTGAGCCTACTGGAAAAAACTTGCTGTCATTGTTGGGACCACCTCACGAAGAGTTTCTCTATCCACTTACAGTTCTTGAGTGAATATGAATAGGAATATAATGCAAGCTGGGAAGATTACCCTAGAAAACCCTAACACATGGGCACGGATGCAAACGTAATTCCACAGTCTTTATCAAACTCCAGTTTCGTCAGGCAGCCGGAGGAAAGTCAGAGAGCCGGCCGCTGGCCCGTCAGGGGTCATGATTACAGTCACTTTTACATGCATAATAATCTCCAGGAACACCCTGAGTTTAGAGTTTCAAAATAAGGCAGAAAAGCCATCTCACTGTGGGTGTGGTGAGAGCACAATGCAAACACCCATCACGGACCAACCCTATGTAAACTTTAAGGCCTTATCTAATAAGTCTTGTGTTGTAATGTAGAGATTATCCCCCAGACAGAGATAACTAAAATAGTCTATCCTTGATTCCTAAACAACTCAGACGAGGTCTGTGACTAGTCGGGTTGGTGTGTCATGTGCAGTCGTCCGTTGGCATCTGCATTCATTTTGGCCAATTCGACATGTAGAATCGGCCACTAGCCGTCGGCCTCTATGACCAATGTCATCAATGTCTGATGCGAATCAGAGTTATCCAGAAATGACGATGGTAAACATACTAGATAAACAGCGATGGCACAGACACTAAACTACACTCTACTCAACTATCATTGCATCGGTTTGGATTGTGTTTGATTGTGTTGTGAATGCTACAATACTTACACTGCTCAACTAGGATTAAATTAACTTTGGAACAATTTATTTTATTATTCAATTTGTGTAAATCCTAAACAATTAAATTTCACTGTGTTTTCATTGGTCCCAATATTAAATATTGTGTAAAATCTAATAAAAAAAAAAAAAAAAGAACTCTTTCACATTCATGTTAACTTAATTGTTTTGTCAATTTAAACTTCATATCTTGGAGGTAATAGATCTTTTGGTTTGTGGTGTTGAAGTAATCTGGTTAAAATTTTCTAAAAAAAAAAGCATTAGTCATATTATTATTAGTCTGTATATTGTATTTACTGGCTAAATTAAAATATGCAAAACTTAAAAAAAATGATCCCTAATCTTTGGAAGAAAATGTTATACTAAATATATATAATATTGTTAGTATTCAAATCATCCATTAGGTTTTATTGAAGAAAAAAAATTGTATATTACAGGTAAATCGCAATATTGGGGAAAAAATAAATAAAAAAAATCTCAAATACATTATTTAACAAAATCGTTCTACTAGCTATTCATCGAACCCTTCTGCCATGCCCAACAAACTGGAGGAGCCTCCACTCGCTGAAGCCAGGCTGTCTCTCTCTCATCACAAATTAAAGGGAAACTCCAGGGACATGGAAACTAAAGGCACCATTGCTGCATGTGTCCCTCGAGAACAACCAGCTAACCACAAAGCCCATGGCAAAGATAAAAGCTCTATTTTTCAATTAGTGCCTTTTAGTTACTGCAATGTTTTACTCAGCTTCTACTGAATAAAGTGGCCAGTGACATTGGGAGTCATTGCTAACTGTAAGGAACCGTCTTTAGATTGCGCAACACTGCAGCACTCACTAAGGAGAGAACATTGTGCCTTCATGAGATTCCAGTGAATGCACAGCTGGTGAACACTGAGTGAAAGCAGAATGAAAAAGGGTTTTTTTTTTTTGTTTGTTTTTCTCAGTGCCATCACTGAGACACTGACTTAACATTCAACCAAAACTGGCCTTGAAGTAAAATCTCTATCCTCAAAATCCACAATGGACTCCCACACACTTTTAATGATTAATCTGATTAACTTCATGGGATTGTGTTCTTTGGCAGCCTAATTACATTTCATTCAGTAAAAGTCACAGCTAATCTCTTTAATTACTAATATTGAGCTAACCAATCAAATCCGTGACCTTGGATAATAAAATTGCTAATAGATGAGAAAAAGAAAACTACGAGTTTAAACAAATAATATTAGACAGTTACTGTGATGGATGGACTGGCGACCTGTCCAGGGCGTACTCTTGTCTTTTAATGGAATAGATCTGGGATACACTCCAGCAGATCCCAGTAACCCTGAATAAGAATAAGCGGGTATAGATGGACGGAAAGATTTTCTTTTTCCTCCAATAAAAAGTGTGATTAAACTAAACTACAGCAGACATTTACTGTATATAACGATGATTTACTGTGGGCTCATAATTTCATATAAAAGTCAGAGCTATTAATGCTATGCAGTGGACACAATGAAAAAGTTTGCATGTTTGATCACTTCTACACATTAATAACACACTAGAAGTCTTAATTGTGTTTATCATTTCATTTTCAGTTTATTTTTTGCTTGATGCACGCTTGATACTGCGATTGCTATGAACAAAGATTGCAAACGTATGCTGAGACTGAATCATTTAGTGCTCATAAAAGAATGATACATGTTTGAATAGCAAAAACACAATAAAAGTTTTATCACGCTTATTTGCCTCAGGGAAACAAACAACTAGTTTAAATGTATCATCCGTAATGTTTGCTCTGGGACAGGTGTCACATGCTCTACGGCCAACAACAACAAGGCGCTGCAGCAGAGATGCAGAGGCCAAACAAAGCTAATTTGATGAACACAGGTGAGGAAAAGAAAGAGAGATGTCGGATAACCCTTTTACCATGAACTGATCAATTATCACTGCCACTTCTAAAGATAAGGGGACTTTTCACTAGGGCTCCCGTTTGCTCTTGCAGGGTTAAAAAAAGTATGCGTGAGCACGAACACTTGAGGGATTTGCTTTGTGTGGAGAGTGAGGGGATTTGGATTTAGGAGTAATCAATCTAAGCTCACCTGTGCACTCGTCTGCCCCAGTGTGACACAGGATTACATAATGCAAAAGTCAACCTTGGTTTCAGTGAGTTGACACAATTTAAGTGATTAACCTAATTGTCAAAATGACATGGCATATTTCCAACAAGGTCTACATAAGAGCTCATTAGCTCTAAAAGAAGCTTTCAAGTTATCAAGTGTTAAATGAACTGGATAGAGTGCTGATGTGTTTAAACAACTATGACCTACTGTACTGTAATGCAACACATGCACGTTTACGTTTTCAGCTCAGAGTGACATAGAAATTGCATCAACATTAGCTTTAAAATGTTACTGATAAACATGAATAACACTGGAAAACTAATAATCCAACCAGGTCCATGGAATATTTGCATAGCTGAAAAACCTCATGTAAATTCATCTGTCATAAATATGTGAAATATTTGGGCAATAAGGCCAGACTGGCATAATACAGAAGGGTTTCATTCAAATTATATAAATAAATACATATATCAGTACTTACCTGGTTGCCCTTGAAGCTTGGCTTTTTTCACTGCGGAAAAAAATCAAATAAATAAAGGTTAGTCCAGTTACAAACTTTTCACTTCTAAAATTCTGATCTTTTTACGGTGCTGAGACAGAGAAAAAGTATAAAATGAATACAATTAAATCACTATGAATTAAATTAATATCATTATTAACCAGATATCTCTTTTTACATCTAGGAGTACATTTGTAGTTTATATTTCTTTAGTTTATATCTACCCTTCGGCGTCAACCTGCATGAAAAAGTTTTTTCAAAAATTGATTTTGCATCCGTGCATCTGTTAAATCCTCTCATCATGAAAGTCTTGGAAAGGAAGCGGAGTTCTTAGTCTTGCACAAGCTTTAATTATCAGCACCAACATGCATTGATACTTTAAGTCACATTAACAAGACATGAAACGCCATCAATGAGCGCAGCGCCCCGCAGCCTCATGAACCATGATTCCATGAGATCCTGTTAGAACTTAAACTCTTCCACTGGAACTGCATTTAATCAAGCCATTGTGTTTGTGCAACTGTGTGTGTGTGTGTGTGTGTGTGTGTGTGTGTGTGTGTGTGTGTGTGTGTGTGTGTGTGTGTGTGTGTGTGTGTGTTTTCACGCTGTTATAATCCCGGTAAATAAACAATTCACCATGTTTTTTCAGCTGGCTTTTCTTCCAGAGACAGAAGTCAATCTAAAATGTAGCTTCTTTTCCTGGAAGACACATCACCATGAATGTATTACTTGTATTACTTATTTATCAGTTTATCTGATTGTGTGATGTGTGTGTTGAAAGAAGGTAAATATTTGCAAAATTAGTCTGTTAGGTGAGATACACGTGTTGAAAGATTTTCTGGTACCCCTGGCATTAAAGAAAGCCCACGATGTTACTGAAATAACTTAAAAGTAGCAAAAACAATAAACTGATCACTCACTAATGATTGGAGGCTCATTGAGGCTTTTTCAGAATAGTCCAGTATTTTGTTCTTGGGTGTTCTTAGCTGTGTGCTTTGAGTCATGATAGTGCTGGGGCCTTGCGACTGAGACCAAGTTTTTTGACACTGGAAAGCATATTTTGCATATTTTGACTTCAAGACTATTCCGCAGAACTAAGACACTCTTTGTCAGATGCAGCAAAGAATCTCCAAAAAATTATCAAGCTGCCTCAATTTTTCACAGTAACTACAGTTTTCCTTTCTATGACCTTTTTTCCTTTTGCGTCTGTGAACATAACGTGGATTTGATTTGCCACAATTTTTTTTTAATTAAAAATCCAGTATTATCTCATCTGTCCAAAGGGCATTCTTTAAGAAACTTTCTAGTTTGTCTATATGCATTGTGACGAATTCCAGTCCGACCTTATTATGATTTGCTTTCAACGGTGGAGTCCTCCTCAGTCATCTTCCATTAAGTTCACTTTGGATCAAACAGCAATAGATGTCTTAATTTGACATTGACCGTGGACTTCACCTTGAATGTCTTTGGTTACCATTCATAATATCCGTCTCCTCCATATGTCATCAAATGTCCCTCTGCCGGCCACATCCAAGGATGTTGACTACAGTCCTGTGGACCTGAAGCATCTTTGTGAAAATTTGCCAACGTGGTCACAGCAGATCGGTCTTTTAGCATTTATCTTTAACTAGTGCTATTTTGAGTCATTTATGTTAAGCATCACATTAGAGTTGTTTTACTTAGATAACTCAAAAATTGTCTCGTTCTGGTGCGGTGAGTATCCTGTTTGGCCTTCTCCTCCCCCTGCTCCTCTTAGTTACCTCCCTAAACCGGGCATGTTGACAGAGATGTAGGATGCTTCTTTCTTATGGCCGGGACACACCAACCTGACGACCGTTGGCAGAAAAGCAGTCTGACTGAAAGTTAGCTACCGTCTCCCAGAGTTGGTCAAAAGAACACTCCAGAACACACCAACCCGACGCCAACTGGGGCGTACGTTCTGCGTGTGCGCAAGGTGTAGTATGTCTCCATAAAGAAAAGGAAAGAGGAACAACCAGAAATAAGGGATCGCTCTAGTCTAGACGTCGGAACAGAGACCGCTGTCATCAGTCAGTGTTTTCACTTTTGATAGAAGTCAAGAAGGATCAAAAATATGATGGCTAGTAATCAAAATATAAAACAATCAATACAATCCAAATCCAAACCAATGCCGTGATAGAGTGTAGTGTAATGTCTGTGTCATCGCTGTTCATCTAGTAAGTTTTCCATCGTCATTTCCGGTTAACTCTGATTCGCTAGTCAAGGGCTAGATCTCCACCAATCAGATTGGTCATAACAGCCGAAGGCTAGTGGCCGATTCTACATATTGAATCGGCTGAAATGAACACAGATGCAAACGTCACAGAGGGACGACTGCATGGGACACACCTATCGACCTTGCACGACTGCCCGACATCCGATAATTGGGTTTATGTGTCCCGGCCTTAAGTAACATGAGATGGACTGAATCCCTTAAGGCAGGGCACCGGGGGTGGAAGAGATTCACCCTGAGTACCTCAAGTCTCTGGATGTCGTAGGGCTGTCTTGGTTGACACGCCTCTGCGACATTGAATGGAGGAAGGGGACAGTACTGTTGGAGTGGCAAACCGGGGTGGTGGTCCCTCTTTTTAAAAAGGGGGACCGGAGAGTGTGTTCCAACTATAGGGGGATCACACTTCTCAGCCTCCCCGGGAAAGTCTACGCCAGGGTACTAGAGAGGAGAATACGGCCGATAGTTGAACCTCGGATTCAGAAGGAATAATGCGGTTTTCGTCCCAGTCGTGGAACACTGGACCAGCTCTACACCCTCCGCAGGGTGCTCGAGGGTTCATGGTAATTTGCCCAACCAGTCTACATGTGCTTTGTGGATCTGGAGAAGGCATTTGACCGTGTCCCTTGTGCCATTCTGTGGGGGGCGCTCAGTGAGTATGGAGTCCGGGGCCCTCTACTAAGGGCTGTCCGGTCTCTATATGATCGGAGCAGGAGTTTTGATCGCATTGCCGGCAGTAGATCAGACTTGTTCTCAGTAAATGTTGGATTTTGGCAGGGCTGCCCTTTGTCACCGGTCCTGTTCATAATTTTTATGGACAGGATTTCTAGGCGTAGTCAGGAGCCGGAGGGGATCCCGTTTGGGAACCACAGAATTTCATCTCTGCTTTTTGTGGCTGATGTTGTCCTGTTGGCTTCATCGGAACGGGACCTTCAGCATGTGCTGGGGCGGTTTGAGGCCGAGTGCGACGCGGCGGGGATGAGAATCAGCACCCCCAAAACCGAGGCCATGGTTCTCCACCGGGAAAGGGTGGGGTGCCTTCTCCAGGTGGGTGGAGAAGTCCTGCCTCAGGTGGAGGAGTTCAAGTATCTCGTGGTCTTGTTCACGAGTGAGGGAACGATGGAGCGGGAGATTGACAGACGGATCAGTGCAGCGTCCGCAGTTATGCGGTCGATGTACTGGACCGTCGTGGTGAAGAGGGAGCTGAGTTGACAGGCGAAGCTCTCGATTTACCGGTCAATCTACGCACCTACCCTCACCTATGGTCATGAACTTTGAGTAATGACCGAAAGGACAAGATCGCGGATACAAGCGGCCGAGATGAGTTTCCTCCGCAGGGTGGCTGGACGCTCCCTTAGAGATAGGGTGAGGAGTTTGGTCACCCGGGAGGAGCTCGGAGTCGAGCCGCTACTCCTTCACATTGAGAGGAGCCAGCTGAGGTGGCTTGGGCATCTGTACCGGATCCTCCTGGACGCCTCCCTAGGGAGGTGTTCCGGGCATGTCCCACCGGGAGGAGACCCCGGGGAAGACCCAGGACACGCTGGAGAGACTATGTCTCTCGGCTGGCCTGGGAACGCCTCAGACTCCCCTCGGAAGAGCTGGAGGAAGTGTCTGGGGTGAAGGAAGTCTGGGCATCTCTGATGAGGCTGCTGCTCGCGTGACCCGGTTCCGGATAAGCGGCAGACAATGGATGGATGGATGGATGGATGGATGAATCCCTTAAAGGGGACCTATTATGAAAAACAAATTTTTTCTTGTTTTAACATATATAAAGTGGTCTCCCCTCACCCTGCCAACACAGAAAAGATGGAAAGACACGAAATTCTGCAGGGTCTGTACACCCCGCCCGGCTGAATCTTCCAGTGTCATGTGACTTCTACGAGCCGTTCAGAATCTGCTCCCGTCGTGAGTCACGACGGGAGCACCATAGGTTGGCCTCCGCTGCTGAAACCACGCCCACAACTCTCTCCGCCGGCTGGAGCTTCAGCCATTGTTTAGAAGCGGTGGCTGTTTCCACAGCGAGGGGACAGTAAAAATTAGGTTTTGCATCAACACTTACCCTCATAAAAGGATCACTGCCCACAATACGGACCCGGCAACTGCACACGAGTCAGCGGTAAGTGACGTAAGTGTTATTGGTAAGTGTTATTTTTTCATGTTATTTATATTTGTCTACAAGTATGATCTTTGCATGGGCTAAGTATTTAGCTTAGCTCCGGAGCACCGGGGCCACTCACTGGACCGGACCGTGAGCCAGCAATAGTGCATACATGTTATTTATATACAACTTATGTTCTTTGATTTTTTTTAACAATAAAGTTGCCATTTTTTTTGCCCGATTTTTTACCCATTTCATCACCCAGTGCTCATACCTAAGTAACAGTCCTGGGCATTGCTCTCCTCTGCCAACCCAGGGAGGGCCCTACACTGAGCTCAGGTCTCCTTCTTATCCTGAGGAGTGACGGACCGCTTCTTTTCACCAGACAGGGTGAGGATTCTCTGACCGGACGTGGAAGGATCACGTTATTCCGGCCAGATCCTCCCCACCCCATCTGGCGCCCCGGTTGTCCAGAGGGGGCATGTGTAGCCCAGGACTGTGTGCATGTTTTTGTGAGGGTAGCTCACATTAGCTATCCAAGGGAACACGGGGAGAACATGCAAACTCCACACAGAAAGGACCTTTCTCCAACCCCACCCAGGGTGTGAGCACTGAAGTCATGGGAGAACTAACACGCACTTCAGCGCCCACAGCGTCCCCGGCGGGATTCGAACCCAGGACCTTCTAGCTGTGAGACGGTTGCACTACCTGCTGCGCCACCGTGCCCCCCTAAAAGTTGCCATTTGTGAAAATTCTGTGTTGTGATTTCTTTACAGTTAACATGATTCATTTGTCTTGTAACATAAGAAATGAAATGATTAGGAATCGGAGTAAATAACTGTGGTGTAACTGTTTAGAATTCAATTAAATCTTCCTGTGTGAATTAGTGTGAAGACGAGGTGAACCGTTCCCTCTTCAGGTAACTAAAGGCTGATTTATGGTTCTGCGTTACACCAACGCAGAGGCTTCGGCGTAGGGTACGTGTCGATTTAACGCAGAACCGTAAATCAGGCTTTAAGATCCGTTTACACCGTGTAACTGAATGAGAGCGTCCGACTATCACGTCGAGCTGCGTGACATCGGACGCTCTCTGTCCACACTGAAACCGTTAAACTTGCGGCCAGTTAGGACAGTCCAATACAAAAAAAATAAAGTAATGGAATTTATTTTGTCGCCGAAGCTCCCTCGCACGGGACACGCTTTGTGTACGCAGCCGGCTGTTCTGGCCGGAGCGAGGCTTTGTTCCCTCCCCTCCTACACGTCATTCAAGCAGCCAATCAGCGCAGAGCCTCATTATCATAGCCCCCCCCCCGCCCTTAAAATGAAGCACAGAAAAAGGATTTAGAAGCGGTAAAACTAGAGACATGGCCCACAGGCTGAATTTCTGATTTATGTAGAAAAAACAAGCTTTAGATTGTTTTTAAGACATTCAAAGCCTGTTTAAAATATACATTAAATGCCATAATAGGTCCCCTTTAAAGCTCCTAGTTTTACTCCAGTTTCAAAACTTTTTTGAAATTTTATTGGTCAATCAATTGTGTACCTCTTAAAAATAACCTGAATACTGAGTATATGATAGTTCAAGACAAACGGGATTGAACTAACCCTTCGTTCCTTTTGCAACAGAGCAACAGGATGCCACAAGAAGGTTGAAGGTTCGTGGCTTCCATCATTCCCTGAGGTAGAAATCATTTGTAGCATCATTTGTTTATACACTTTAAAAGAGCAGTTCAGCCAAGCCTGAATCTGTTTTAACTAGAAATGTTTTTACCAAGAACAAACAAAAATATCCCCCCAAAAAATGGTGTGAGACCCGCAAAAGTGGGTGTTTCTGGTACTCGTGTGCATTCCTGCTGTGTGATAAAATTGTCAAAAAATTAAGAGTAATAGGATCAGCATATAGATCATGTCAAGAAAAATGTGTAACTAAACAGCAACAACTGAAATGCAATGGAGCAAGTGAATCAAATGGAAATGTACTGTAGATGCAGGACATGCACAATAAAACAAAACAAAAAAGCTGTCAACTACAGCATCTTCCAAAAAAATCTCATAAGAAAAAAAAGTACTTTCTGCAATATTTTGATTTATTATTGGACCTTACATGTTTAGTCAACTGATGCCTTCATACAATTCTGTTCATGGGATTGTGAAGCGCTTTGGAGGGGATTAATTGTCATTTCTGTGGCACGGTTGTGTGTTTATGCCGAGAACCTACTAAACCTCTGGAGCCAGAGATGCCAGATGGGCAGGATGGGATCAAGGAGGCACAAATTATGCTTTCATTTTTCATCTAACATTCCCCATCTTCTCTACACATTAAAATAACTGCAAGGGACAAAGTTTTGTCTGGTTTTCATTGCGTGCCCTTGCATATTAGAAAGTTATGTAACCACAAAAAGAAACTAATCTTCAAGACTAAATACTGTACCTCAGTAGTTTTCACTGTCTTCCTTTAGGGAAACAATGGGAAATGGCTTTTATTATGACAAAAGGGTAGGGGAAGAAAGGAAAAGCTGACCCCTCACTTCCTCTCTTGCATACCGCAGTGAGGAGTGGAAAAGAAGCAGTGGAAAGGTTTTTTTATTTTCCACTGAAGTTGAGTTGACACAGTGACCTCATGTCCCAATTTACATGATGTTATTTAGAAGCTTATTAACCAGGAGGCCATTATGATGGAAGCCAATGGTTATTTTGTTGTCTCTGGCTTTAAAAGACCATTTAGTTTAGTGTTTCAGACAAGAAGTAGGGGAAGTTGGAGAGCTCTAAATAATGATTTATCTCAGACATGTGGTAAAGTACACTGTGCAATAAAAGTCATTAATGACATAAAATGCCATTAGATCACACAAAATGTGACACACAATAACAACTTCAATCTAAGAAGCACAAAAATATAATGTATTACTAAGCATGTGATTACTGTTGCATTAAACATGCAGCCCTCTTGAGCTTTTTCTGTTTTCATATGATTATAAATCACTGGCAGTCGAATCACAGAGGATTTGGGAGCAGCTTTAATGCCTCTAAAAATATGGTTAAAGTCAAACATGCAGTTAATCTGCTCCATCAGCAGTGCGCATGTGTATGTGCTATAATAAAAATCTAACCGACCACACAAAGCAAATGAGGCCTTAAGCCCTGATTGGTGTATGGGCATATGTGTTTTTGTAACTCCACTGTGCATATTTCAAATTAGTGAGAAAGTTAATATTTGGCAATTTGGTAAGTAGGAAGCAACACTATATACTTTGGGAAAAAAGTAACTGAGCTTCAAATGGTTGGTATTTGTGAAAGGTGGGGTGTCAGCAGGATCTAACACTACTGCTGCAGGGTTGTACTTCCGCTTTGCTCTGGGTGTTGGAGAGAGAGAGGGAGAGGGAGAGAGAGAGAAAGAAAGAGAGAGAGCAACAGATGGTCAGGGGATTACTCTAAGCGCTCTCTCCTTCTCGCTCTGCCCCCATCATAATTCCACTACTCTGCTGCATCTACACCCAACCGCCCTCCATCACTTTTAGTCCAACAAGGCTCTCGTCGTTCATCCTTTACAAAAATCATATCCTTATAACAATTTCTCCTCAACCACTGATTCCACCACTGACCTAAAATATGCTGGGTGAAGAGAAAAAAAGAGGAAAAAAGAAAGCATTGATGAAGTACAGCTAGGTGGAATCAGAGATGATAAACAGCTAGGAATCTGTATGATGACAAGGCGCTGGGACATCCCGTATTTCAACTAAGATGAAAAACCAATGTGACTCAGCAAAAAATAAATAATAAATGCAATGATGCATGGAACAAGCTCCACATCCTGTGTGCACACCGTTCAGCTGGAAGTAAAACAGATATGTAAGAAATGGAGAACCAATTCACCAGGACCAGACATGTGTTTTTAGACCTAAAACTTAAAAGTGCACAAATTTTATGGGCTGATTCAAATACCTTTTTTTTTGGTATATTGAAAATGTATTTTTTGTCAATATAATTTTCTTTGAAAATTCATGATTGCCAGTATTTGCTATTAATCACTTTTATTTTGGCAAAATGTAAAATATGTCAAGCAAATTAAAGGAATAAAGACTAAAAACCTTTAACATCCACCAGGAGTTTAACATCTTTCTGTATTTGCACATCTAAAAATACAGAAAGTGTTTCAGATTTTTTCTCATTTTGTCCACAAATAATAAAAAGTGCAGTTCTGGGAATGATGTAGCTTTCCTACTTAATTTAATAAACTTGTTTGGGGCACCACCTTTGATTACAAAAAAAAATAAATTGTATTCATCAATCTCTCATCTGAAACAGGTTCTAATCAAATAAACAACACAACGGATCAATTCAAGGAAATCGTATTACAATTTCAAATAGAAAGACAGATAAATACGCGGTTATATATGCATACAGTATATGTGCATATGGAGGAGAACATAACTTGATAAGGTGATTATAGGATCTTTAGACTAACATCAGAGAAGAAAAGAGAGAGAAAGGTTTTCTTGACTAAAAATCTGATGGTGGCAGATTCAACCACAATTGTTTTGATGTTAAAATTAATAAAGTTATAGGCAAGATTGTTTTTTTTAAGTTAATTTCCCTTCCTCTCAAATCAACACTTCATCTGAGAACAAAGACTGTGAGGACTTGGTTCTCCATCTTTGTACCATTTCCCTGGTACCTGAGGACGACATTCACCTGGTTCATATTGATGTGTTAACAGTTCTGTACAGACCTCAGTGACAAGCTGATGAAATGGTCAGCTCAGCTGAATCAGGTTTGTTAGAGCAGAGAAACCTTAAAAACAATGCAGAACTGGTATCAAAGGACCAGGTGGTTGCTGGACAGCACGTGAAAGGAAAGCATCAAGCCACTCCACAATCACACAACTCTGGTAGAGAAATATGACCAGCCATAAAAGTTTTCTTACAATGGCTTTTTATATATTTTTTCAAAACTATAAAGACCTGTCTTCCTAATACCTACTACACCGCAGAACCTGCCCGGTAGGAATGGGTGATATTTTACCGTTCACGATATACCGTCAAAAAAATTCCTCACGATAAGAATTTGTCATGTCGCTGTAAAAATGATAAATTCCCGTTGATGATGTTTTTGTGTAAAGCTGATTTATGGAAGGAAGGAAGGAAGGAAGGAAGGAAGGAAGGAAGGAAGGAAGGAAGGAAGGAAGGAAGGAAGGAAGGAAGGAAGGAAGGAAGGAAGGAAGGAAGGAAGGAAGGAAGGAAGGAAGGAAGGAAGGAAGGAAGGAAGGAAGGAAAGGGGAGAAGGAAGGGAGAAAACAAGGAAAGGAGGAAGGAAGGGAGAAAAGAGGAAGGGAAGAAGGAAGGAAAGAGCAGGAGGAAAGGAGGAAGGAAGGGAAAAAAGAAGGAAGGAGGGAAGGAAAGAAAGAAAGAAAGAAAGAAAGAAAGAAAGAAAGAAAGAAAGAAAGAAAGAAAGAAAGAAAGAAAGAAAGAAAGAAAGAAAGAAAGAAAGAAAGAAAGAAAGAAAGATACATTCCCGTTGATGACAAACATGGCGGATCTGAGAGCGAGATAGATTCATAGTTAAAAAGGTGGAGTTGAATTGGTATTTTTTTTTTATCGTAATTTTTATCGTTATCGGGATAAATGCCAGAAATAATCGTGATACATTTTTTAGTCCATACCGCCCATCCCTACTGCCCGGTCCCATGTTCAAACACATGTCTTCCCCCACTGCTCTCCATAGGGGCTTATCATGTGATATGACCCATGTGACCACTCAGCCCTCCCAGATCAACAAGCCCCTGCACACGTCCACATGTAAAGGTGACCATTATCTGCTGTGCAAAGACATTGCCATGGAGATGAAGCTTCTCAACTAACAATAAATACGCAACACTGTCAAGTCTTGCTATGAGGGTATGAGTCACAACATCAGCTAATCACACAACCCCTGCCCAGCCACTGTTTTCTATTTTATCTATTGTCCGCAGAACTCCTAGCTGAGAGGAAGAAAAAAAAAATCAATAACTGGAGTCTAAAAGCTCTATACCAAAAAGGAACAAATTAAAAAAAAACAAACTCTCGATTGCTGGAGCCATTAAACTGAGCCACTCAAAAGACGCCACACTGTCTTGCTCCTTTTCTGACCTTTTCTGCAAATTCTTTTTTCTTTTCTGTTAGCTTTGTGTATTGATGCTGAACAAGGCCAGAGACTCAGTGTTTAAAATTACTCCACTTATTCTTTATGAGAGGTTGTAAATGGATTTGAATGATAATGATTACCTCTTATCCAATTCTCACACCAATACGCTGTTGTGTGAAAAACTAAGTAGACTACACCTCAAAATTTCATCTGTTGTAGGAATCACCTTTAGCAGCAAACTCTTGAAGGAATCATATTCTTTATTATTATTAGTCTCACATTGATGTGGAAAAATTAACGATACATTTCTTTACATCATTGCTTCTGCAGTAAAACAATCACAAACCATCACCAGTCCACTACTGTGCTTGACAGTTGATACGAGGCTATAAAATGGTATAAGTACAGCATTATTACTTAAGTTGGCAAGTAGTAAATCAAAAGTAAAATCACAGAAACATTGTATGTTCTGTAATGTTACAAAGATATACAATGTTGCCACAGACTGTTATCACTCCTGTCCTAAATATGAACCCCAATTTGTACAAACGGTATAAGAATGTTTACGAATGTAACAGTTGCAAAAAATAGTGACAGGCAAATCTCCTCTACTTTCATAAAATGGATAGTCCAACATTTTCTAAGGAGATTAATAAAATAATTCAAAAAATAAATAAATAGGCACTGAAGTCCTTTTTCAACCATTTAGCTATTTCAGTCAACTCTAGACTGGTCCAGTGTTGTAGAAGGAAGTCTTGAAGTTTTGGAGTTGTTCATACTACATGACTGCCTGATGAAAAGGCGTCTCAGATTAGATAATATGATTCAGTGACTCAACTAACCTCAAAACCACTTTTTTTCAACACAAATAAAGTATGGCACAGCCACATGGTGAACAAGGGTTATTTGAAAACAGACCAAGGCCAGAAATGAGCAGTGCTAGCCGATTTGTGATGATTAATTTGTAAGATATTGTAAAGCTTTGATGTTACACCATATAGCTTAAACTGTGCGCAACTCCCTTCATACATCCATCTCTCCTAATTATATTTTTCTGCTGCTCGTCTGACACTTTGAACATGATCCAAATAATTGTATTGATATTTTTAGTATTATCAGCGAGTGCAGGGTTGCCCCATTCCTGTCCTTGAGGGCCACTGCCCTGCATGTTTGAGACGTTTCTTTTTTTAAACAAACCTGACTCAAATGAAAGTGTCATAAACACACTGGTGCAGACATTGATAACAAACTGTTGGTGATCTATTCACTGGAATCAGGTATGCTGAAGTAGGAACTTGTCTAAAACATGCAGGGCAGCAGTCTTCATGGACTGATATAGGAGAACTCAGAGACACAGAGAAAAAAAACAGACTGACAGCTCTATGATGTCATTGTGGTTCAGCATAAACTATACGGCTATAAATTATATTTTTTCAAGGTATACTAAATATACACTATGATCATTCTATTGTATGCCATCACTACTACTGATGTTAATATAAAGAGGTGTGTTAAAGCATGGTTTCCAACAAAATAATAATAGTAATAACAATATGACTATTATTGCTTTACCATATTTTTTTATATTTATTTTTTATTATTAGGCTCAGAAATACTAGAAATACTTTTTTTTTTTTACTTTCTAACTTGTCTGCATATATATTAATGGTTAATACCATGTTGGTAACCTAAAGCTAAACATAAAGCATATACTGTATATATATATATATATATATATATATATATATATATATATATATATATATATATATATATATATATATATATATATACATGCATTTTTAATATATAATATTTTATTTTATTTTATATTTCTTAATTTTATTTATTTATTTTTTTATATATTTTTTTTAATTTATTATTAGGCTCAGAAATACTTGAAAAGAAACGCCTACTGATATGCATTTGGCCCAAATGATTTGGGATGAAAAGCATAACTGACGATAAAATCTATGGGACCGGCAAGTATTTATTTATTTATTTATTTTGAGGCCAGTGGGGGGGCCAGCAAATTTGTAGGGTGGGCCGTGGCCCCCCCTGGCCCCCCCCCTGGTGTCACCACTGCCCGGTTGGGGGTTGAGAGGACAGGAAAGAGGAGAGACCAGCAACAACAGCAGACCAGGCACACCTGAGACAGCTGGAGAGCTTCTTG
Organism: Cololabis saira; assembly: GCF_033807715.1. Lineage (NCBI taxonomy): Eukaryota > Metazoa > Chordata > Actinopteri > Beloniformes > Belonidae > Cololabis > Cololabis saira. Next base: position 35,072,893 of record NC_084597.1, read on the forward strand.
GCTAAAACCCTGATGTCTGATGTGTATTTGTCAGCTATCAGTGATGGCTCTGTGATGAATTGATTTGTCTTTGAGCGGTTCACACATAAAGACTTAAACTACTAAAAAACTAATTTAACTTCAACGAGTCTGTCAACTCATTGACTGGTTAATCAGACTCAAAATCATTTACTGTGAAAATAGCTTTAGAAACCTTCCTAGACAAAAACATGACCGTTCAACCACACTGTAGGTAGCTGAGTGTCACATGTTAATTGCAGCCTTGCTTCCAGTCAAATATATGTTTAATAAGCAATCCCATATGGGTCAGAACAGGGAAAGCAGAGGATTCCTGCTTTGCCTGACATGAAATGAGGGATGCCCCAGTCGTCAAACAGTAGTGCCCTGGATATATTTGCAAAGGCATTAAAAACACTTAAGAATGTGACAAAAGGTATTTGCTTAATTGTGCTATCCATTGTGTAGGGGGCTCTTGAATTGTGGTACATATTAAATTATGCTATGCAAATACGCTTGCCTTACTTTGCCTTTAGTTATTTGAATAGTATAATATTAAGTGTGTGACGACACATGAGGCATTAAGTCCTGACGTCACTTCCATCAAATTCAAACAACAAGGGTGAAAGAACACAATAATTTCCTCATAGGTGGAAGCAAGAAAAAAAATTGTATGGTTTGATAACCAAACTGTGAAAAAAGTGTTAAAAGTGACTAAAGATGATCTGTCAGGCTGTGATGTAAATCCCAAATACCAAAAATGAGAATGCATTTGTAGTTATAATAAAGCTCTCTTTAGGGATTTCTCTCTCTCTTTTTCTGTTTACAATGTTTATTTCTTCTGCTTTTTCAGCCGGTTGGAATCAATTGCTTGGCATTAGTTGTTTTCAGAGAATTTGACATTACATAATGCCCCTTGTGAGTATAAATGATACTAGAGCAGGATTGCCCAAACCTTTACCCCCTCATCATCTTGCTTCACCTCAATGGATTTAGTTGTGTCCTGCTATTGTAGATGAATTAATGTAAGAAAGGTCCTACACTTCACGTTGAAAGTGTATTGCTATCATCCTTTGGATCCATAGCAGTCTTGCTTCATTAATCTTGTGATTATTTTTAAGAATAAGGGTACATGAGTTAACGTTATGCTATAATTTCCACTTTTCCCTGCAACATGGACCCCTGCATGACAGAAATGTTGAAGGGAGAATTATTAACCCTAGGCTACAGCATTTTATTGGTGTTTTGTAGTAATTTCCATGTAGAAGCAAAAAATATATATGTAATTATATGTAGAATTAAACAAAAATCATAAAACAATAACCCTTTTTTTTCATTGCCGTTTTTATCAAAAAGTATATGCCAGGCTAAAAAAACAAACCCCGGTATCTGTGCTTTGGTCAAACAAAACACATTTTAATAACTCCACTGAAGAATAATGTGTCCTTCTAGAAAGCCTGGTAAGACTTTATACAAATCACAACTTTAAAGTACTCAACAGTTAGTTTAAGACAAGATACGTCATGTCGTTTCTCACACAAAATACAAAAAAGTGCAAATAAAATGAAAACTTACCTCTGACACACAGTAACGACATGACAGGCTTCTAGCGACGAACAGTAGTTCCCACAGTTCAGCTACAAGACAATCTCAGCGCAGGTTTGCTGAGTGGGATAACATTATAACATCTGCTAAATAACTTTGGATATTTACACGTCTCCTTCTATTATCGGACATGGGCAGAGAGCAGCAGCTCCCCACCACGTCCTCACCATTATTAAAACTATCATCACCACAGGTTTCCCGACTCAGAGGGATCCCGAGGCTGCGAGGCAGGAGGCGGGGCCAGACTCAAGCACCTGTGACTGACGGCTCAGACAGCCAATAGGAGGGGAGAACTGCGGCTAGAGGGCGGAGCCTTTCCTGGAGATTTTGACCTATCACTGGCAAGGAAACAGGTAAACTATATATATATATATATATATATATATATATATATATATATATATATATATATATATATATATATATATATATATATATCATTTTTTTGATTGATTGATTGATTGATTGATTGATTGATTGATTGATTGATTGATTGATTGATTGATTGATTGATTGATTGATTGATTGATTGATTGAAATCTTTATTTCGAGTATACATAAAAATAATATAATAATATAAACAGTCATTAAACTGTGAAATACAGTCATTACTGGGAAATAAACCTTCATGCCCGAAAAGGTGTAGGAGGAAGTAAAAACTTATGAGGTCCTACAGTTTGTTTCTATTTCAATTTAGCTTGAAAATAAAAATAAGAAAAAAATATAATAGCAAGCTTTACTTTATCAAAATAATTATACCTGTATATGTATGTATGTATGTATGTATGTATGTATGTATGTATGTATGTATGTATGTATGTATGTATGTATGTATGTATGTATGTATGTATGTATGTATGTATGTATGTATGTATGTATGTATGTATGTATGTATGTATGTATGTATGTATGTATGTATGTATGTATGTATGTATGTATGTGTGTGTGTATGTATGTATGTATAAAGTGCTATTATAGATATTATGACATTATTGTTTTTTTTTAATCTTTTAATCCAAAAATATTAGTAAAAATAGAAAAACCCTTTGCTTTTTGTTTTTCTAAGAATTAAATCTAGAAGTGTGTTGTTTTATTATAAGCAGCATAGTAACTGGAAGCTAAGGTTTGCCAAATAAAATAAAATAAAAATAAACTAACATCCCCCTCTACTGTATATATTTAGTCACTACATTGGATTTAGAGGCATATAGAGTAATTAAAAAATAGATGTGTTATGTCTTCCGACTTTGTATTTACTTTCTCAATCAAGCTGAACCTAATAAAAAACTGTTAGACTACTAAGCGAGACTAGATTTTCTGTGCACTAATTTTGATTAATTATTAACAATTAAAGTAAGAAATACATGTATTTGTGACTATCGTGCCTGGAAAGGTTATCAATCATGGATTTACATGTGTGTAAACTAGTGGTATTTTAGTTTTTAATTATACATTTATTTTTCGTTATATTATTATTATTATTTTATTTACTTGAATGTTGCTCCCGTTTCAGCGGAACCATAGTCGTCCGGTTATTGTTTCCCGGGGACGTTTTTCAGCATTGCAGTACTGATGTAATTTTCATTTCCTCGTCTGAAAGGGTCACATACTCACATGAGTGCAGACTCTGCTTAAATTCCCTTTAATAAGTTCGTTTTTGTGTCCATTTAATCATTTTGCAGGGTTTAAATCATGTTGCGGACGCTTTGTCGGACCGGCGGGATTATTTTGCAGGCAAGTAAAAGAGTTAATTTAGTCTTGATTGGTCGTAATCACCGCGGGTTGAGAGTCATTCAAGCCTCGAGTTAAAGATGATAGTTTTCTGCATCCTGACGGTCAAACTAGTCTCTACCAAGTTTAACACATAGGAGAGGTATCTTATTCTTCTAGTAATTGATTACCGCCTTACTAATTTTGATATCAGTTAATAGGTTAAAACATGTGTAGCTCCAGTTATACAAGTATAGTGGCATTATCACTTATTATTATTATTATTATTGTTATTATTATTATTATTATTATTATTATAGTTGCAGTATTGTTATACATATATAAAGGCAAAAGCCATTAAAGAAAAAAAAAAGTCTGAACAAAAAGATAGTCAATAAAAACCAAAATCTTCTCTTTGTTTTATCTGATGCAGCAGAAATATCCATTCGGGAGAAATATTTGAGCATAAAGTGGATAAATGCAGATGACGATAATAGACCCGTCCTCAATATTTGTGCTATTTTTATCTTTCTTTCAGTGTGGTCAGTAATTATAATCATTTGTTTGTCAAAACTTAGGAATGTTGTATGTTTTAAGGACATAAAACTGTTATAATTGGCTTGGAGAAAAATGTCCTTCTGTTATTACTTTATTATTTATAAAACAAAAGGTTTGGTCATACTGATATAAGATGTGACCTGTGGCCCCGCATGTTTTCTGATTTCATAATTTTAGCCTTTATGCAACACAAAAATGTAAAAGATTCAATTAACTTTCCCTGCGTATGTCTTACAGGTGTTATAAGCATTTTAATGGCATGTTTTACATACTAGCCGTTAAAAATCTGAAATTAATTCTTCTGCCATTTTCAGATTAATTTTGTTTTAAAACTTAAACCCTATAAAATTAAATGTATGACATTCAATATGAGACTTTGAGAGACCTCTCCATCAATCACATAATTAAACCATTGTTGTGTACTACTAAGTTGCCATAAACTTCTTATGTATCAAATATCATACCAAAAGTAATATGTAGGTATTTTTCTAAGTTAAGATTCAAATAAACACTTAAAATAAAAAAAATGATAAATTTAACTTGTTACTTTATTTCATAAGACAGGCTTTACAGGTTTAATGTAACTGCTTATGTCCTTGCAGCAAAGCCAGCGGACGGTGCCGAGACTGTGGGTTCCAGCTGCTCAGCAGCGATGGGCCTCCAGCCTCCCCATGAACACCGTGGTGCTGTTTGTTCCCCAGCAGGAAGCCTGGGTGGTGGAGAGGATGGGCCGCTTTCACCGGATATTACAGCCGGTAAGATGAGCCCATTTTAAATATATAACTCCTTTTTTTTGACTGAATTATTTTTACATCTTCTATATACTTATTCAATGGATAAAAAATGTTTAAAAACTGTTATCTGTAAATGTATATGCAAGTCATATTAGCGAAGCTTCTTTTAAAATGCAGCATATTTTGTGTATCCTTTGTCAGTAACATCTGAACTCCACTCCACTAAGGCCTGCAATGAATTTGCCAACTTCTTTATTGAGAAAATCCCGAAGATTAGAAAAGCAGTCAGTGCATCAATATCAAGTCAAAATTGAGCAAAGTTTACCAATTACTACAAAAACATGGAGGATGTTATGGATCAGCTAAACTTAACCTCCTGTTGCCTTGATATTTTACCAGCTTTCTTCACGAAAGTTTTAGCCGTCATGGCATCTGATCTGATTCAAATAGTAAACTCATCCATTTGTCAGGTGTTTCCCCCCCAGACCTTGAACACAGCAGTTTTCAATCCACTGATGAAAAGAACAATCTGGACAAGTTGTTTTGCAAAATTACCAACACATCTCAAATCTACCGTTCATCAGTGAGGTTATTGAAAAAGCTGTGATTAAACTAATAAATACTTTCTTTCATCGGACCAGCAGCTTTGACATCTTCCAGTCTGGTTTTCCTGCTCAAAACAGTACAGAGACTTCCCATGCCAAGGTGTTCAATAAATACAGACTGTGGAAGAATCCCAGTGCTGGTATTATTGCACCTCAGTGCAGAATTTGACACCGTTGACCATAGTATATTGCTAGAGCGATGGGGACTACATTGTGTCAAAATGTAACTTTACATCAACTAAAATTACCCGAGGTTCTATCCTAGGACCCCTCCTATTTAACATCTACATGCTTCCGCTAGCTCAAATAATAATAAAACACAAGATAAGTTACCATATGAAACCCAACTTTACATTACAATGTCAACAGGAGACAATGAGCCAATACTAATGTTGAGGAGATGCATGGAACGAATCAATGAGTGGATGTTCCATAATTTTCTTCATTTGAACAAAAGCAAAACTGAAGTAGTTGGTTTTGGACGAAAAGAAGAGCATTTAAGAGTCAGCACACAGCTTCAGCTATTACAGCTACAAACCACTGATGAGGCCCGAAACCTGGGTGTAGTTATGGACTGAGCTGAGCTTTCAGAGACACATTTAAACAATCACAAAGTTGGCCTTTTATTACCTGAAGAACATCTCCAGGATCAAAGGACTAATGTCTCTGGAGGACCTCGAAAAAGTCATCCATATGTTTATGTTCAGTCAAATTGTTTACTGCAACAGTGTTTTCATAGGTCTAAAAAGTAAATCAGACAGCTACAGCTGATCCAGAATGCTGCTGCCCGGGTTCTCACCAGAACTAAGGCCACGTTTACACGTAGCCGGGTATTTACAAAAACGGATATTTTCCCCTCTACGTTTTCAAAAAAATCCTTGTTTACACGGACCCGCATGAAAACGCTGTTAACGTCACGCCAGCCAATCAGAATCCTGGAAAAACATCAACAAATGACACGTGACGTGTAACTTCCAGTTAAGGCTGATTTATGGTCCTGCGTTACATTAACGCAGAGCCTACGGCGTAGGGTACGCGGCGACGCGCACGTACGATGCGCGTCGCCGCGTACCCTACGCCGTCGATTTAACGCGGAACCATAATTCAGGCTTCATGCTGCTGGCTGACGCGCTCACAGGCTTGAATGAGCAGGAGGCTGGACGGGGGGGGGGTTACTTTTAAGTGTGACTTTAGAATATAAAACAGGTAAAATACAAGAAAATATTGACGGTGGCCAAACTAATTGTAAACACAGGTCGCACACATGACGCTGGTGAGTTTCTGGTGCATAATGTGACGTTCTGAAGCTTAAATCTCCGTTTTCCTCCGTTTTCCTCCGTTTAGACGCAAACGTGAAAACGGAGTTTTTGAAAATCTCCACTTTGGCCGGAGTTTTCAGAAATGATCGTTTTTGGGGGCTTTGAGCTTCGTTTACGTGTAAACGAACGGCCAAAACGCATGAAAACGCCTCCGTTTTTGCCCCGTGTAAACGGGGCCTAAGAAAGTGGGCCACATGACTCCAGTTCTGAGATCTTTACACTGGACCACTGGACCTCAGAGAATACACTTTAAAATACTTCTGTTGGTTTATAAATCACTGAATGGTTTAGGACCAGAATACATCAGGGACTTGTTGTTGCCATATCAACCATCCAGACCTCTCAGGTCTTCTGGTTCAGTTCTGCTCTGTATCCCCAGAATCAGAACCAAACATTCAGCTTTTATGCTCTACAGATCTGGAACAATCTTCCACAAAATTGCAGGAACGCTGAAACCCTCAGTTAATTTCAGTGCTAAATTGTAACTAGCAGAAGTTTACTGTAACTCATAATCTTTTTTTTTTTCTTTTCTTTTAATGTTTTCATTATGTAAAGCACCTGGAATTGCCTTGTTGCTGAAATGTGCTTATATGCTATAAATAAAATATAAATAAACTTGTCTTGCCTATGTTAGTTCCCTGAATTTTGATTTAGTGAAAACAACCAAAGATCTGTTATTATATTAGTGAGGAGTGAAAACTTTCTTCACCGAACAAAAGCTAAGCGAATCAAAGCAGTTTTAAGTAAAAATTTTAAATGTATTTGCAGAAAAATGGCAGTTAATGGCCATAGACTGAATGGGGATGCATTTTTGTCTTTCTTTTTGTACAGATACAAAATTAAAATGATCTTGGTTTCCACCGTTGTATAACTCTGTAACTGGTCCTTACTGACGCAACTCCAGAGAAAGTGATTTCTCATTTTGTACAATGACCAACATGTATTTATAAAGGGAAGAAAATACACCTATGCTTGTCATTTATATGACAACAGTCTTTTGGAAGATTGTGTAATCATATTAAGTGGCGACAGGTAAGGGTGCCTGAATTATGGGTAAAAGGAGCATCCACCAAAAATATGTCTCTTTCCAACTACGGAAACATTTTACTGCAACTGTGACATTGTTTTGACTTCAGCTGTCGCTCACTACATACTTTCCCCTGTCTACCTCCAGGGTTTAAACTTCCTCATCCCCATACTCGACAGAATTCGCTATGTTCAAAGTCTCAAAGAAATAGTGATTGATGTCCCAGAGCAGTCTGCAGTATCTCTAGGTGAGTAAACCATCATTTATACTGTCATTAGTCTCACTGGGATAAGGATGGCCGTGGTTTTTCTCTCCGTTTCTTGGTAGATATTAGTGCTGGGCGATATGGACCAAAAGTCATATCTCGATATTTTCTAGCTAAATGGCGATACTCGATATATATCGATATTTTTTCTGTGCCTTAATTGGGGTTTCCCCAAAGCATTATAGCATAGCATCTCTGTTAGCTTCATTTTTTTCTGAGGCAAACCCTTAAAAAAAACAGTCAGTTTTAATACAAAGCCTCGTGCCAAATGTCACACAGGTACCTTTATTAACAGAGGTCTGCACAATATCAAAATGTATAAAACAAATGAAATAAAAATAAACTGCCTGCATATATAGAATAAAAATGCTTCTTGAATAAGATAAAACAAATATCCCTTTCCTGCATGACAATTAAATTAAAATACACTGTGTAATTAATACAATGTAGACAGTAACAGGCAGACTTTTCCACTGAGGTTGACAGTTGTGCAAATAACAAAACATTTGTGCAAATATTTTTTAATCGATATAAACGATATTGTAACGTACCATATCACGTTTGAAAATATATCGATATATATTAAAATCTCGATATATCGCCCAGCCCTAGTAGATATGTACCTCTCAGCCAAAGTTGAGCAATTTAATGAAACTATCTGATCATATTCCTTAATGTTGCATTATTTTACAGATAATGTGACTCTACAGATTGATGGGGTGCTTTATTTAAGGATCCTGGACCCTTTTAAGGTACGAAGAAGGAACAGATTTAAAGAGTGGAGCAATTTTCTACTTCTTTATGATTTTCTGAACTTAAAGTAATACAAAAAATCTACATCCGTCCCCTCAGGCCAGCTATGGCGTCGAGGATCCAGAATATGCAGTCACACAGCTGGCGCAGACCACCATGCGTTCAGAGCTGGGCAAACTTACACTCGACAAAGTTTTCAGGGTAAAGACAAATAACTGACGTATATCACTTCTCTTTTTTTTTTTTTTTTTTTTTCTTCAAATAACAAATTCTGCATTAGCCTATTTGCATTTCTTTCCAAGGAAAGGGAATCCCTGAACTCCAACATCGTCCACTCCATCAACCAAGCATCAGATGAGTGGGGAATCCGCTGCCTCCGCTACGAAATCAAAGATATTCACGTACCACCTCGTGTCAAAGAATCCATGCAGATGCAGGTGAAATGGCTCAGAAAATTTTAATAAAAGACTATTTCAGTAACTTGTTGCCTTAATTTGATTTGAACTCATGCAAGGGGCTTCTTAGTGGCACATAAACATGAGAAACTAGAGCCATAAAAATCACAGAATAAACATGTAAACCTTTTTTTCCCTTGTGTAGGTGGAAGCTGAGCGTAAAAAGAGAGCCACGGTGCTGGAGTCTGAAGGCACAAGAGAGGCTGCCATCAATATTGCCGAGGGCTGTAAACAAGCCCAGATTCTGGCGTCAGAGGGTGAAAAGGCTGAGCAGATCAATAAAGCGGCCGGTAGGTATATTTTAGAGAGTGTATTTCTACTCTGTCTTGTTGTGTTTGTGGGTTAAAGTGGTACATTCCAGGTGATGCTGTGTAAGTAAGGGATGACTGTGTTTCCAGGTGAGGCTCAAGCAGTTTTAGCCAAAGCTGAAGCAAAAGCCAAGGCTATACGTATGCTGTCTGAGGCTCTGACCGAACAAGTAGGCCTGTTTTTCTCTCTGTCATTGATATAGAAGTGATTATAGTCCAGATTTTCAGAGATTTGGTTGGTAAACTTTGATATAGATTTTTTTAAATGTATTAATGTTTTACAGAATGGAGATGCAGCTGCTTCGCTAAGTGTGGCAGAACAGTACGTGTCTGCTTTCTCCAACCTAGCTAAACAGTCCAACACTATCCTTCTGCCCACCAACACTGGCGACATCAGCGGGATGGTCTCGCAGGTTTGTATTTCTGAATATTTTTGTTGCTGGCATCAGCTTCTAGGTTCATTAATGGCTGCTGCTCTACACAAGGAAGCTGCCTGGGGCCTTTGCTGTTCACCATATTCACAAATGATATGCCATTGGTCCTAGACAGGGCCAATATAGCCATGTATTCTGATGATACTACTCTGTATATGTCTGCTACTAATGTTGACGATCTGTTTGTAGCTCTCAACAAGGAACTACTATATATATCAGAGTGGGTGGTGAATAATAGGATGTTCCTGAACATCTCAAAGACCAAATCTATTGTATTTGGATCACAGCATATGCTCAAGTCAAAGCCCAAACTGTGTCTGCATCTGAGAGATGTGGAAATTGAGCAGGTAGATGAAACAAAATTACTTGGGGTCACATTAGACAGTCAATTAACATGGTCCACTCATATTGAAAACGTAACTAAGAAAATGGGAGGGGGATTATCGATGATTAGGAGATGTGCTGAATTTTTAACTCCAGCATCAGCTGTCCAGGTCATACAGGCACTAGTGATATCCCACCTTGACTACTGTCCAGCTGTGTGGTCCAGTGCAGCTAAAAAGGACTTGCGTAAATTGCAAATAGTCCAGAATAAAGCAGCTCGCCTTGCTCTTTAATCCACTACTAGATCTAATACACTGTTAAATCACCGGAAGCTGTCATGGCTGTTTGTGGAGCAGAGATTAGCTTCTAGTTTGGCTGGATTTTTTAGGAACATTTGTTCAAATAAAAAGCCAGAATGCTTATACAGAAATATTAATTACACTAGTGATAGACACAGACATAACACTAGACATGTTGCAATGGGTCGATTCACAATGCCTAAGCCGAGAACTGAGGCAATGAGGAACACAGTCATGTACAGGGCAATGACTTTCTGGAACTCTTTGCCAGCATGTATTACAGAATCTAACCATAAAAGGCAGTTTAAGAAACGACTGAAGGACTTTCTTATACACAATGAAAATATTGTAATTTAACTTTTAACTTTTTTTTATGCTGTAATGAATTGTTCTCTCTTGCAATATTTGTATTTTTATTTTTATTTTTAATTCAATGTTTTTGTATGTATTTTGTATGATATTTTGAGGACCCCAGGAAGAATAGCTGTTGCCAAGTGTAACAGCTAATGGGGATCCTAAATAAACTAAACTAATCTACTTGTGCTCCACCCTCTCAGGCTATGACCATTTACAGCAAGCTGGCAACGGTGAGCCCAAAACTGTCACACGAAGGGGAGGCAGAGAAGAAGGACAACCTGGTCAACCAGCTGCTATCATCTGAAGAACCAAGGACTCAGTGAATGAACTCGTAGTGATAAATGACATAAAACCGGATGAACCAACTTTGAGTTTTCAATGTCAAGGCATCGCTGTGTGAGCAACAGTTCTGTCGTCTGACAGGATACAAAGGAAAATGTTATAAAGTCTCGCCATAAAGTTCTGGGGGACAAAAATGACGCTTTTTTTGTTTGAAGGTCTGGCTGACTGTTGTTTATATTTAATTATCGCCTGATCCACTCAAGTGTGTTCACACCAGTAACGGGAATGTCAGCAGACATGGATGCAAGAAGAATTCAGTCCTCAGCCAATTCTTTTACTTATCACATCTGTCGTATCTGTTAATACATAAAACATTTCTACTACGAAAGTTGATGTAAAACATAAAATGTCATTTAGCACATTTTTCTCCCACTTTCACATCTGTTTCTCTCAAATGACTACACTCTGGTTCTGTTGAATCATTAGTTTTGATGTTGACCCTGGGGAATCGTTGGATATTTAGGCCTTTTTCAAGCAGTGGCGATTCATCAAACATCTTCAGCATCAGTGGGACCAGTATTTAAGCTGCTGCTGCATTTGATGTCTGCACAGATGTTCCCAACAATTGGGAAAGTCCTTTTTGGCCCACATTATTATTTAAAACATGATATCCCCTGAAAACATTCACACAGTCTGCTTTAAAACTAGTTTTGCAAATGCAGAAATAGAGAAAATAATGTTCAGTATCCCACTCAGTTGGTGTATGAAATGCTGAGATGCTTTCAGTACAAGTGATATAACAATGTATTTATTACACTATAAAACTTGTTTCATAAACATTTTTTTCTATTGAACATTTTCAACTGAAAATGCTGGTTATTGACGTTTTATTTTATTCATTCCCCTTACAAATAAATTGTACTCTGTAATCCATGATATCATTTGTGGGATGGTTTTGACGCTTCTGTTTTTGTTTTTTTAATAAATTGAAGGCCACATCGTGCTATCAGTGTGTCAACACATTAAGATGGATTGAAGTACTATGTTAATTTACAATAAATGTGTGAGTGATTACACTATTGCACAGCTCACATTTAAAATGTATATTTTGGCGACATAATCCCAGTTCCGTTATCAGATACTGCCCAGTCTTTGAAGTACTTGGTCAACCCCCTGCTCACGTGATATTTGTCTTGGTATATTTGTGTTCACCTCTGATGTCTTACTGGGTGTATGACTGCAAAGATAGTGATGCTTAAATGTTTATTTTATTTTTATATAAGACAACATGGAATTTGTACATAAGTGTTTAGGGGGAGACTTTGATGCTAGAAGACTTGCTGAAAGTGTCCACCAGGGATGTGCAGAGACCTTTGGAGGGACAGGTGCTGAAATTTAAAAAGGGACACATGGAACACGACTTTAACACTTTCCGACAATAACAAATACTTTGTTACATAACAATACAACACACTGATGTGTGTTGTATTGTAATACCTGATCTGAACTTCTTAAACCTTACCAACAAACCACACGTGTTACACGAGTTATAACAAACTAAAACTACAGATACAATAGTCAATAGGGCCTTCGCACTGTTAGTGCTCGGGCCCTAATTAATACTGAAACTAATGGAAAAATACAAAACTATAATAACTCTGGATACCCACTCATCAAAACTAAAGTAATGACAGAAAAACATTCCAGATCTGAATCAACATAAATAACTGGTATATGTGCTTACCCAGCTGGTGATGGATCCATGGCCTTTAGCACCTCACTCCTCTCCTCTTCCCTCTCTCTCCACCTCCTCTCTTTACGAGGCATGTCTGCACAAGTAAATATCCTCATAAATAAAATAAAAATCTGATGCATCTGATTAGAAGATATTGGTGAATGAATGGCACGATGGGTCCACACTTGAAAAGGGAAATCTTTTTTTCTTAAGGCCATCGGGGGAAGGACCGGTCGGCCCAGCACCCTAACATCCCCTGAAGAAAATGTTTTACCAACTACTTTAAATCTATGAAAAAGATTGATAATATGAATAGGGATGCCAAGAAACTGTACTCATCCATAACTCAGTCCTTGCTCTTTTGATTTTATTGTACTGTTAGGATCTCATGACATTGTTTAAGAGTTTGAAGGGTTTGTCTTACACTGGTGGTTTTCTCTATATGCAAAGTTATCTCCTATTCAGGAGTTCAGCTCTAGTTCAGCTGTTTTTATCTAGTCGTGGAGTTACCCTCTGTTTATGGCTCGACTGTTTTCTTTAGATGCAGGATTTAGATAGTTCAGATACATACCCTTTGTTAGGTGAAGACAATGGGGAAACAGATGTTTTAGCATTGGGGGGTCGTATCTGTTATGTGGGTTGACGTCCTAGGAGGGAGACAGTGAACAGGAACACTGAAGGTCTGATACAAAGAACACCTCCCTTTTTAGTATAAATACGACTGGATCCATGACCACCGTGTGCATTTCTCTCCTGCCTATGTGGTTTTTAGAGAAGTGTACCTTCGGCTGGAAAACATTGTACATGCTATAATAAAAGCTTGTATTAACTTTGATTCTATTTCACTGTTTTTTCTTATGGGGCACCAGACAAACGAACACAAGGATCTTTCAGTACCTTGCTCTCCTTGTGCTTTTTGTTTGTTTTTGTTTCTTGTGTGAATCTGTTATCTTCACCTTTGTTGCTGTAATTATTTCCTAATTTTATAAATTTTTCACCCTGCCTTGATCTGTACATTCTTTGTGCTAAATAAAGTTTAAAAACAAAAAAAAAACATCCACTGAAGAAAACCACCCACCACGAAGCATTGAACTGCTTCATACGTCACGCAGGTTCAAACGTCAGTTGTCACGTGACCGATTCACTGATTCAGTCAGTGAATACCAGACATGGATGTATTATAAAATACCAGATATGATACCAGAGAGCCACATGAGTGAAAATGACACAAAAAAAGTCCTTTGACTGAAGGGCACTTTGGACATCTGAGCAAAGGGGGCGGGTGCTTGAGCTCCCTCCCTCTGCACGGGCATGGTGTCCACAAGATTTGGAAATATGACCGTGTAAAAGAAACATTTTAAAGTAGATTTTTTTTCATTTCATTGGCGACACTATCAACAATGAAAATTAAAAAATAAAACGTCATAATCCAGTATTTTCGTCTAATTACATTATTCTGAGTTACTAATATTTTAAATCGAGTTGAAATGTACTATAAATATGCTTTTAATCCTCCATACAGGGTGACAGAAAACTGTGATGCCCAATATTTACATTTTTTTGAAAGATCAATTCCAAAATTAAAAACTAAATTTATATGCCGGCAAAAATATAGGAGGATCAAGATGTCTCTGGTTACAAATATAATTCCTCGTGATTTTTCGTTCTACATTTCCGTTTCTATACATTCAAACTATTAAAATCCCCAAAATACTGAAAGGGTTTTTGGTTCCATGAAATGGTGAGTGAGTGACACATCTTCACCTTAGGTTTTCTACGAACATTTTCCCTATTTTTGCCTCAAAGGCACACCAAACATTGCCATAACTTTTCACGAACAGTCCACTCTTGCACGGTAATAAGTATCCGTTTTATCTTTAAGTCATGCCTTTTATAAATGCACTGCATTTATTGAGTAAGTTGATTCAACTATTTCCGACCAACGATGACCTGGCAGTTAAAACTCGGGGCACAAGGGACCAGAATCCATCTTGGTGTTACAAAAAAAGAAGTCCTCCTTTTTTATTATTTATAATTTTTATTTTTCAAAATGAAGACAAAAAAAGAGGTTAACAACACCACATTTCACATAACAAAAAGAAAAACATTATACATGTCATAATTTTTCATGAACAGTCCACTCTTGCACGGCACTATCAATCAATCAATCAATCAATCAATCAATCAATCAATCAATCAATCAATCAATCAATCAATCAATCAATCAAATTTTATTTGTATAGCACCTTTCATCCAGGTACACGAACTACAAAGTGCTTAACATTTTGACTGAAAAATAAGCATAATAAAAACTGGGAAACCAATGCACACTGACATACAATATAGTTAATTAAAATGAAATAATGATAAAAGTTCAAGAATTGAGGCAAAAAAATAATCAGTCCACAATAATAGAATATAATAATAAAAACATTACAAGAAATAGATAAATAAAACAAATACCTATAAAAAAATGTAAACAGAATAAATAAAATGTGACACTCCATAAAAGCCAGACCAATTAAAAAAATCTGGACATTAAAAATGTCCAGAATATTTATCAGTTTTATCTTTAAATTATACCTTTTATAAACGTACTTCATTTATTGAGTAATTTTCAACTATTTCCGACACAACGATGAACCTGGCAGTTAAAACTCGGGGCACAGAGAACACCACCTATTATGGTGTTACAAAAAAAGGAGTCCTCCTTGACGTTTCCGCCGGGTTCCTCGTTGTTAGGTCTGAAGGCTGATTTATGGTTCCGCGTTACAGCAACGCAGACCCTACGCAGTACCCTACGGCGTAGGCTGTGCGTCGCTTTAAGGCGGAACCCTAATCCAGGGCTTTAGTGACAGTTCGGATGAAGGTGAGTCTGGTTACCTGAGTGCCCGCAGCCCCGTGTTGTTAACACACACACACACTCACACACTCACATCCGCCCTGCAGCCCAGAAGGACAAAAACACACACACACCAAGTCCTACAAGGTGAGTGCCGAACACGAGCTCAGTGGAGCTAACCAGACATTTACCCAGCTCTTTTATTGGTTCATAAACTTTAGTTCCCCCCTCTCCCTCTCTCTCCTCCAGCCCGGTGAGATGAGGGCTGGTCCGGTGCTGGGGCTGCTGCTCTGGGCGTGTTTGGTGTTTCTGGTGGGCATCTACGTGTTCGTGTGCGGGTTCCTGCTGGTGCGGCTGGAGGTGAACCGGACCAGCTCCTGCGGGGACGAGCTCCCCCCCGGCCGGGGCTCGGACTTCTGCCGCGCCCCGCCGCGCTTCCGCCGGGCCGTGCTGCTCATCGTGGACGCCCTCAGGTTCGACTTCGCCCGCTTCGACCCGGACAAGGCTGGGCCCCGGCCCTGCGAGAACAAGCTGCCCGTGCTGCAGCAGACGGCGGCCGCCCGGCCCGCACACACCCGCCTGTACCCGTTCCGGGCGGACCCGCCCACCACCACCATGCAGAGGATCAAGGGCTTCACCACCGGATCCCTGCCCACCTTCGTGGACGTGGGGAACAACTTTGCATCCAGTGCCATCTTGGAGGACAATCTCATCCACCAGCTGGGGCAGAAAGGTGAGTGGTTGCTAGTAGGGGTGGGTATTGGGAAGGACCTCACGATACGATACGCATCACGATACTTGAGCCACGATACGATACACATTGCGATATCCCGATTATGCGATATCCCGATTATTATATTCTACATAGTTCACCGAAAATTTTTAAAATGCATTACACATCTTAAAATCCAAGTTGTATATATGTACATGAGATGATAGTGATGGATCTTAAAATCCCAGTTGCACGTTCATCAGATTATAGTGACAATTCATGGGACAAACTGAGTCAAAACAATGTTTTATTATTTTATTATTACTATACAAGCTAAAGTTACAACATATTTGTATATGTTTTTCATATTATTTACATCATATGAAATTAACATTAAATTTAGTATGAGGTTGCTTTAATTATGTGGCAAATGATAATAAACACAAGAAAGATGGTACTAAAACCAAGGACAGGCACAGTGATCAGTCAGTATAGATATAAATCCATAAATAAATAAACCTCTGTCCATTATTTTTCATTTTTTAAGGACAGGCAATTGTGTTATATAAAAAATAAATTATAAAATGAAATAAAACGTGAAATAAAACCTGAGCTCAGTGCAGGGCCCTCCCAGGGTTGGTAGAGAGTGGCAATGCCCAGGACTGTCACTTAGGTAGGAGCACTGGGTGATATAATGGGAAAAAGATCGGGGATAAAAAAAAAAAAAATCGCTATTCAAATTTTGAATATCGATATTGAATCGGCTGGAAAAGTATCGCGATATATTGCCATATCGATATTTTTGCCCACCCCTAGGGCTGGGACCAGGGGTGTCAATTGGGTATGGCAAGGTATGGCAGCCGCCACACCTTTGCTTCAAGGGTTAAATGTAAATGTTGTTTTTTTTAAATACATTTATGGAATAACTACAAATGCAAATCAGAACAACATGATCGATTTCACTAGTTATTATACACTGCAAAAACTCAAAATCTTAACAAGAATGTTTGTCTTATTTCTAGTTAAAATGTCTAATTTTTAGTCTCTTTTTTTAAAAATCTCATTACATTTAAGACAAGACTCAAAAACAACAATTTTCACCTGTTTAAAGTAAATTTTCACTTGAAATAAGTCGAAAAATCTGCCAGTGGAACAAGATTGTTTTGCTTGTAATGAGAAGATAAATCTTGTTCCACTGGCAGATTTTTTGACTTATTTCAAGTGAAAATTTACTTGAAACAGGTGAAAATGGTCAAATAACAAGTTATTTTTCTGGTGATGGCTCTTGTTTTAAGTGTAATTAGATTTTTTGACTAAAATGAGACATTTTAACTAGAAATAAGACAAATATTCCTGGTAAGATTTTGAGTTTTTGCAGTGAGTGAGACTGCATTTGAAAAAGTTCCAATTTTCTTGACCACACAGATAAGCTACATAGCAGACTTATGTGATGAGTATTTGCTGGACGTGTTGATTGATACTCTAGTTAAGTTCAGTGACTCGTAACCTTGCCATATCTTAGCTTCCACTGAATTGACGCGACTGGCTGGGACGGTACGGGTAACTCACCGTTCAATACTGTGGCGATATGTGGCCCACCATAACCATAATATCACCATATCTACGATATTTCATATATTGTGAGAAATCTTCAACGATATATAGAATAGAAATAGAATAGAAAGCCTTTATTATCATTATACTGGTACAATGAGATTAGGCAGCAGTTCCGTAAAGGGCCACATGCAAAGACTATGTAACAAAGACTGTAAACTCTCAAGGAGGTTTTGGTGAGGATCCAGATGCGGGAGAGGAGGAGTTAGGAGTTGCCAAAAAACAAGGGTTTATTCCAAAAGAAGCAAGAGGCAAAAAAACAAAATCAAAGCACTGCTTGGCAGGAAAAAAAAAACTAACAGGAATAGAGGTTCAAAAAAACGGAATACATGGAGGGAAGCACAATACGGACCGACAGGGAACAAGGGAATGACAAGACCAGATATACTGAGGGGATAACGAGACATGACGAGACACAGGTGCAGACACAATCAGGGCAGATGGGACACAGGCGGGGCAAAACAGAAACTGAAAGCTGGGGGAGATGTCAAACCCTGACATAAACAACAAAATGAGAAACAGGAAACATGGACCTGAAGCGCCTGCCAGGGGGCAACAGGTCAAAGAAATGGAAACTGGGGTGGGTGTTGTCCTTTAAGATGTTCCTTAAACATGCTGCTGAGGCAGCGGGAGCTGTAGATGTCAGACAGGGAGGGCAGAGGGCAGCCGATGATCTTCTGTGCTGTGTTTGCCACCCTCTGCAGCCTCTTCCTGTCTGCTTCTGTGCAGCTGGAGTGCCACACTGTCATATGTGACTGAAAAAGAAAAAATACCCATAAAAAGGAAAACGTCTGTAGTTATGCATTTATTCAATGCCAAAACGTCCTACAATGTACAAAGAAAGTGCATTTGTATAGAGCCTCACTGCCTCCTAGGCTTGTAAATGTAAACACTCTACAGTTGGCCAAATTAAAGTGCATGAACAATAATAACATGTTTTATAAACCAGGACAGTGCACTGCTTTGTTTCTAAAGCCTGAGTTATGGTTCTGCGTCAAATCGACGCCGTGCCTACGCCGTCACCATGACGCCGTCATGAACCCTTCGGACTTCTCCGTCTCTCCATTTCGCCGCGGTGCAGTACCCCCGTGACCGCTAATTCGCGATCTTTTCCTGAATGGTTTATCCGACTTTTTCTGGTCACAGTGAATCAAAGAGTTAAGGCCAACTATTGTGCAAGAAAACAAAACAAAAAGAATCAAATCACACATACACAAAGAAAAGAGCGCTGAAAGTTCACGACTGCTTCAAACCGGAAACCGGAAATGCGTTGCTACCAATTGAACCAATCACAGCCCTCTCTGTCTGCGTGTGGTCTGCGTCGCTCGACGCGTAGTTACAATTTTCAGGAGGTACGCGTCAGTGACGGCGTGTCGTCTGCGTCGACCCAAACTACACGCCGTAGGCACGGCGTCGTTTTGACGCAGAACCATAACTCGGCCTTTAATACTGAAAAGTCAGGAAGCAACTTGATTTAGCACAGTACCTCACTGCCTCCTAGGTTTGTAAATGTAAACACTGTATAGCTGGACAAATTAAAGTGCATGAACAATAGTGCGGTGACAACTGCATAAATCCATTATGTGTTGTAATAAAATATCAATATTCGCCGTCAGTTTATCGATTATTTATTGCGACAGAGAGAGCAACAATATATTGCAATATCGATTTTTTTTTTCCCCACCACTAGTTGTTACACACAGTCACAACTATACCAGGTATCAAATCAAACTTTATTTATAGAGCACCTTTCATAAGATAAGGTAAGATAATCCTATATTTCTCTCTCAATGGGGAAACTCACTTGTTTAGCACCAGTACACTTAAAGGGGACCTATTATGAAAAACACGTTTTTTCTTGTTTTAACATATATAAAGTGGTCTCCCATCACCCTGCCAACTCAGAAAAGATGATACCCCATGAAAATCTGCAAGGTCTGCTCCCCCCACCTTACAGAATCCCCCAGTGTCATGTGGTTTCTGTGAGCCGTTTAGATTTGTGCATTTTCTTTACGTCACCAAAATGCAAACCACGCCCTCTGTCTCCTCCGCTGCTGAAACCACGCCCACAACCAGCTCTTTCCGCAGGCTGGAGCGGTCCTTCCTTCAGCCAGTCGGACGCGGCGCTGCGGCGGAGCGGATCCGGGTTAAATCATCCAGGTTCCCGGGTGGTTTGGGAGCTGGGTCCTTGGGGGTCTGTCCCAGGTCGGACCAGCTTCACCCTCCAAGATTTTCAGCCAAATCTGTCGGTTTGATCCCCGATAACGGGCGATGCGCCGCGGATGCGCCGCGGATGCGCCGCGGATGCGCTCCGGAGCCGATTTGTGCGCCCGCCGTGGGGTTGCAGCGCCCGTCGCGCAGCATCCGCCGGGCAGATCCGGCTGAAATTCTGCTGGTCGGTCCCCGGGAGTCCCTGCTACCAGTCCAGGCCGGTTCCTGCGGTCCCGGCTGGTCGGAACCGGTCAGATTCCCTGGTTAAAGCTGCGGTGATGCGCGCTGCTCTGTCGGTTTGATCACCGGTAACGGGCGATGCGCCCCGGAGCCACGCCGGGCGCCCGGCGTGGCTCCGGGGCCAGCGTTCAGCATCCGCCGGGCAGATCCGGCTGAAATAGTGCATAAATGTTATTTATATACAACTCATATTTTATTTTTTTAACAATAAAGTTTCCATTTGTGAAAATTCAGTGTTGTATTTATTTACAGGCTCGGGCTGCTCTGGCGAGCGAGGTTTATTCTCCTCCCCTGCTACACGTCATTCAGGGAGCCAATCAGCGCAGAGCCTCATTATCATACCCCCCCCCTTCCCTTAGAATGAGGCACAGAAAAAGAGGTTAGAAGCGGTAAAACTAGAGACATGGCCCACAGGCTGGATTTCTGATTTATGTAGAAAAAACAAGCTTTAGATTGTTTTTAAGACATTCAAGGCCTGTTTAAAATATACATTAAATGCCATAATAGGTCACCTTTAACACACACATGCAGGGGAGGGGTAAAAAAGGTGAAAATTAAAAAAAATATATAATTACAAAATATAAACAGTATATACAGTACATTGCAATGGAAGTAAAAATAGTGCGAAAGAAAAATACAGTGCAAAAAAGCAGGTAGAATGAGTGTGAGGTAGACAGACAGATATTGCATAGATATTGCACATATGGTTATTGCACATCTTGTCATTGCACATGTTATAATTGTCCGTTGCTACGGTGAGCAGGCCTGGTTGTGGAGTCTGATGGCAGCGGGGAGGAAGGACCTGCGATGCCTCTAAGCGACGCATCGAATGCAGCACAAAGTGCTTTACATGAAAACAGTACACAAACATAAAACTTATTAATGCCCTTCCCCGCACACTCACAGACAGACACAAGCACACCACAATTCACCCAAGTTACACACACGTAGACACACGCATCTATATAAATATGGGTGTAGACATGGCTAAGCACTGAGGATCCAGGTGAGGAAATGGTATCAGGGAGCCATCCATGCCAGGAGGTCTCATAACCCGCAGTTACATGTGGGGCCTCCACAGAGACCATCCCGGCCCGGACGGATAGAGGAGTCCACACCACAGCGGTGAAGCCGTGGTGCAGAGCTCCACAACCATCCAGGCCAGAACCACCCCCAGGACGACCCCCTGCAGGCCAGAGTCACTCCCAGCATGGAGGCTCCCCATGAGGAAACACTGGAGATAAAAGCTACAAGAAAGCAGGATAAGATAGGCTATGAGGTTAAAATACACACTAAAAGAGTATAGAAGTGTAACATAAAATCCTAAGAGTAGGTCTAAAGAGCAATACATTAGAAACTGAGAGAATAAAACAATAGAATGTATAAAATAGACCATAAATAACGACTAATACATTTAAATATAACATTGAGATAAAACAATGAGATAATAAAACAGGATAAATTAAAGATTAGTATAAAACAGAGTAGTAAGATCCAATAAAAATAGGGGTGAGCATAGAGAATAATAAAGAGTTAAATGAGTCAGTTAAAAGCCTGACTCTTTTTAAAAACATCAACAGTCTCTGCAGCCCTGAGGTTCTCCGGGAGGCTGTTCCACAATCGGGGATAATACTATAACAATACTGAAGACACTAGCAGCGCTGTGGTTTGCTGATTACACAATGCTACAAATTAGTGACACATATAGTACAGACATGTTTTCTTTTTTTCTGACTATAACATTTTGTTTTGTTAAATGTGTGTGTCCCTCACAGGTAAACGGGTGGTGTTCATGGGCGACGACACTTGGGAGAGTCTTTTTCCCAAGAAGTTTTACCGCTCTCTCCCCTTCCCTTCTTTCAATGTGAAGGATCTGCACACGGTAGATAACGGGATCTTGCAGCATCTCTACACAACTAGTATGTATTTACCACAAGAATATACACTTTATTATTATTACACAAAGCCAATTTGAAAACAAACTGTGCTAAATATAAATAAAACCACAAGGCAAGGACTTTCAAATTTCATAAACCCACATTTTATTCACAGCAGAATAGGAAACAAACTGAATATGAGATATTGCACCGTTTACCACCATGTAGAATCCTCTGTTATTTAAATACTGTATATATTTGAGATCTGAAGAGACCAGGTGCCGGAGAGAAGGAGAATGGAGTTCACGACATCCATGAGTTCCAAAGAGAATTTAAAACTTAAATTCATCCTTCAGTCTATTTTAAATGAGATTTTTGGACTTTTATGCTGCGGATCATTATGGAAGAATTGATTCACTATTTGTGGACAGTTTTTCACAGACTGGTCATTACTTCTCTGCTTTTCTAAGATGCCGTTTTTATACCTGGCGATGTCACTGACCTGTTCTCAGTTAACTTAATTTGTTGAGAGATGTTCCTCCGGGTGTTTCTTTTTAGCAGCAGCAGCCCATTGTTGTACGTTTCGTATCGTATTTGTTTAAGATGTGTTGTTGCCATCAACCTTCAACATCCCAACTGCATTTCTGCAGATTGAAGTTATGTGTTATTAAGTGTTATTAAGTGTTTAATGCCTCTGTTGTACTCGCATGTCATTTGTCTTTGTCTGTCCCTGTTGGTTTTAACAGTGGTGGGTGACGAGTGGGACGTCCTGGTTGCTCATTTTCTCGGGGTGGATCACTGCGGTCACAGGTTTGGCCCTGACCACCCGGCCATGGCTGACAAGCTCACCCAGATGGACGGAGTCATCAGGTCAGATTGTAGTCCGTCTGCTGAGCGCTTGTTTCACCGTTACCTCCAGAGGTGTCAAAAGTATTCACATTCATTACTCAGGTAGAAGTATAGATACTAGAGTTTAAAAATACTCCTGTAGAAGTATCAACTCAAGTTTTTTACTCAAATAAAAGAGTAAAAGTACGGGTTTCAAAACTACTTAAAGTGTAAAAGTAATGTAAGGGGGAAAAAAGCCATTAAGGACAAAAGCCATTGAAAATGAATGTATCTTAGTATAATGCAAATATATTAAAGAAGCATATATGTGTACTATTGAGCATTAACATGTGTTTCAGAGAGCAGGAGATATGATGACTAGTTACTTATAAGTATTGTAATGGTGCAAAAAGTCAAACTTCATGTTCATGTTATCATTTATCCTAACCTTTATTGGAATGTACATCCAAGTTTAGTTGCAGGAATCTGAGGGAACGGATGTAAGAACAAAACTGGACAAGAACATCTGAAACAACCACAACCAAATTCACTCTATCCGGATGGAGCAATTTAACTGGATAGTTTTTTTTTTAAAGGCCCAAATGAAATAGAGTAACAAGGCTGTTTTTAAAATGTAAGGAGTAAAAAGTACAGATAATTGTGTGAAAATGTAAGGAGTAAAAGTAAAAAGTCATCTGAAAAATAATTACTCCAGTGAAGTATAGATAACCAAAATTTCTACTTAAGTAAGGTAACAAAGTATTTGTACTTTGTTACTTGACACCTCTGGTTACCTCCAACTGAAGTCCTCATTGTCCGTCGTCATAGTTCACGCATAGACGATGCGATGATCGGCAGGTTTTTGACCCAGACAGAAATGGAAAGAAATATTACTTTCATTCATGCACGTTTTGTAAAGATGATGCAGATTTAGATAAATAAACTGCTGTCATTGTGTGAAGCCACAGATTTGATCAGGGTTAAATAGAAGCAGCACAAATATAAATCCTTTATTTGTGTACCCCCTCCCAGGTCTGTGATGGACCGTCTACAGAACGACACTCTTCTGGTGGTGATGGGAGACCATGGGATGACAGACAGCGGAGATCATGGTGGAGAAAGTGAGAAGGAGACCGATGCCGCCCTTTTCCTTTACAGTCCTTCCTCTATCTTTCCTGGACCTCCATCTGAGGTGAGAATGGGAATTCTTTTCAACATTTTAACAGGAAATGGTAAATGTTCTGTTGTGTAGCATCCTCTAACCTCGTTTTTTCGTTCGTCTCGTCATTTAGTGCATCTTATTACATATTGGGGGTAATGTGAGGTTCAGTGAGGACATCTTGGCATACGCAGATCAAACCATTGATCTTCCATTTGTAAAATGACAGTTCTACCAGCAGAACCGCAGTGGCTTTAATGTCATCAGATGGTGATTAAAGCATCTCAGCAGGATGCATTCTCGTATGTAATGGGTTCAAGTACGTAACATCGACCGGGTTGGAAGTAAAAAGACAGTATTTGACACTGTGGTGGAATAAAAGTCAACAACAAGAAATACAGTCTGTAAATTGTGAACTCCAGAAAACTGCATTGACACTTTGCAGCTTCTATCTAAGTGTGTAAAATCTTCACAGATCTTAATTATCACTCAAAAGCATTATTGTATAGAAGCAAGATTGCCTGTGGGGTGGTTTTGATTAATCAGGTATCAGAATCATCTTTATTGGCCAGGTTCGGACATTGTCCAACAAGGAATTTGACTCCGGTAATTTCGCTCTTTAGGCAGTAAATACACAAAAAATAAACAAATGCGGTATTTCTTGACATATATACAGATAAACATCTAAGGTGCAGCAGTTTGAGGTAGAGAAAAAAAAGACAGCTCTGAATAAAATAAAATAATCTATTTACAAAACAAATTATACAAAACAAATTATACAAAAACTATACAAAAAATACAAAAGGTGAGAGGTGCAGCAGAGTGAGGCAGACATGATTATTGCAGAAGGTGCTAAATGATTGTTATTGCACATGATTGGTTACTCTGAGACTGTAGTTGTGGGAGTTCATCAGAGCAACCGCTTGCGGGAAGAAACTGTCTCTGAGTCTGGAGGTTTTAGCTACAGAGCTCTGTAGCGCCGTCCAGAGGGCAGGAGTTCAAACAGTCAGTGTCCCGGGTGTGAGGGGTCTGCAGAGATTTGACCTGCCCGTTTCCTGGTCCTGGACCGGTACAGGTCCTCGATAGATGGGAGGTTAGTCCCAATTATCCTCTCTGCAGACCTGATTGTCCGTTGCCGTCTGTTCTGTCCAGTTTGGTGACTGATTCAAAGCAGACAGTGATGGACGTGCAGAGAACAGACTGGATGATGGCAGAGTAAAAGGTGACCAGCAGTTCCTGTGGCAGGTTAAACTTCCTGAGTTGACGCAGGAAGTACAACCTCTGCTGAGCTTCTTCCGGACAGAGTTGATGTGGGTGTACACTTCAGGTCCCGGGAGATGGTGGATCCCAGGAACCTGAAGGAGTCTGTGGTGGAGACAGTGCTGTTGAGGATGGTGAGGGGGGGGAGTGGCGGTGGGTTTTCAATTGTATCAATTGTAAAGGTCAGTTACATTCAGAGTGAGAGATTAGCACTCTGTCTGACTGATGCACTTTAACAAGTTAGACTTTTATGTTTCATTCATGCAGAGTGGCTCGCTCACAAGTAAGAAGAAATATTTTACCCAGGCCTTTTCAAAGAAAACATCCTATCCACAAAATCTTTCTTATTTTATATGTTTGTATACTTATGTCATCATTTAAAATAGCTTTACTCCAAATATGAATCACCAAACAAGCGTGCATGTAAATTGGGGTTCTGTCCTCTGCTCGTAGGTGGTATCTGATTTCTAGGGATAAGTGATGGACCGTAGTCCAGAAAAGTCAGCTCCGCTGTTGATTCCAAAACTGTTGGGTAACTGAAGGGTTCTGTCAGAAGAGCGCAGTGACACAGTTAGAGTATTTGTGGGCGCTAGCGGAGCAGGCGGGGGGCAGAGGGGGCGGCCGCCCCGGGCCCACCACTGCGTGGGGGCCCACGCCAAAGGGGAAAAAAAAAAGTGTGCCGAATAAAATAAGGAAAAATTGACTGTATAACACTTGAGTTAATAAGGATAAAGTTGTTTCAAAAATAAAAATGAAAGAAATAGTCCCTTCTCCCCTTGTGTGTCTGTCTGCCATGCACGGGTACGTGCGCGTGCATGTTGCAGAATATGCCGTTTTTTTCTCTTCAGTGGATTTTTCTTTTCACTGGGAAACTCAGGTTTCTTTTTTTTCGTCAACATTTAGGCGTCCATGGGATTTTAAGTTTGCCTATTTCATTGTTTGCTAGATGACAAAGTGTAGTGAGTTCCTTATCAAAATAATATACTTCCTTGGTGTTTTATCTGTTTCAATTCCGAGTGTTTGACGTAACATTCATTATTAGTACTGCTGTGAATGGGTAATGGTTCTTAATTGCATCGAATTTAGCCGTTTCATTGCTGGTTTCTGGATTCACCATTGATACAATAAGGGACCGTTGTAATTCTGAAATTGCTGATTATTTCTCCATATCCACTGGTGCGTTCAGGGACAATTGGAAGTTACTGTATTTGGCGAGAATTTAACATAACATTTGTAGTTTCTTTCTAATTCACTGTTGTTGAGAGACTGGCATTTTGATCATTCTTACACCATCTTGGTTTATCTCATTTCTTTACATTGGATTTCTGCATTGTTAGATTGCATGCCCTTTATTGTTTATTTGATTAGTGTAATGTTATTTCCTTCTCATTTGTAGAAATCATAAACCCATCAAACCCATAAATAAATCTATCATCTGTTGTGGCCGGACAAACCTGGGGAGATTAAGGATTTAAATCAGTTGCCTTATACAGTCCTTCAGAGGTCACACGTTTGGATTATATTCCATCACCTCTTTTACAGTTCGGATTTGAAAAGGTTTTGAAATTAAAGTTTTTGCATTTTGGATGGTTCAATGTGCTCTCTGCCCACCGCTGGATGAAACAATCATTGGTAAGCTGTCATAATACAAATTATTTCTGATAACATTGTCATAATGCTGGATATATGGCCTTTCCTATATTGTGTGTTGCTGTTTGACCACCGTGTTGCTCGGTCATTGTGTTAAATACATGTCGTCGCACATTGTAACCTGTTGTCGTGCAGGTTGAACACGTGTGTCTGAATTGATCTACTCGGCTGTATTAAATCTGACATCACTGGACGTCATTTGATTTTATCTCCAGTATGCTTTATCTTAAAGTCTGCATTAGGCTTATAATTAGGTTTGACATAATGACTGGTAAATCCATGGTGCTGAAAGCTCATGTGAGGGTTCTGACCGTGTCGCTGCTGCTGTGTTTGTGTGTCGAGGGCCTGATCTGTGGCATTTATTATTTTTTTTAGCGATTTATGTTTTAACAGGGATGTTTAGGCCACAAGGGCCCATCAAGAATGCTCCGCCCCTGTTTGTGGGATATTTCTGTTAGAATCAAAAATGATTAAAGTGTATCAGCAACAGCGTTCAGCATTCATAAGGATTTCTGGTAAGATGAAGATGCCTGTCCATCCGTTCATTTTTATTTTACTCCCTTCATCCTGTTCAGAAGGTCACGGAAGAACATTTGTACTCCAGCGTGCAGCCTCAGACCTGCTCAACTGTTACTGCACAACAAAAGAATCAAGCTGTTTGTTGTTAATCTTTCTGTGACTTTGCTAACACTGCTGAATCATGAGCAGCCGGTAGAATCATAACCGAAAATGCTTTTAGTCGGCACGCAGACACACAGGTCTCACAAGTGTGGAAAAGAGATCTAATGTGGTTCTTTTTTTTTTTTCCGTTCTCCACAGAGCGAACCAGAAGTGGTTCCCCAGACAGACCTGGTGCCCAGTCTGGCTCTGCTGCTGGGAATACCAATCCCGTACAGCAGCGTGGGCCAAGTCCTGCTGCCGTTGTTCCCTCCGCAGGAGCAGACAGAAGGTGCAGTGGGAGGAATCGGCCAGCTGGAGGCGCTGTGGATCAATGCCAAACAGGTAGTTTGCTCTGTTGCTGAATTTTATTGTGTTCGCTCTACATTGACAATGTTTCACCTCTCACCTATCCTGAGGCATGTTTAGTCTTTATTTATTTATATTTTCATATTTTTCATTTCATTTTTATTTTTATTTATTCCGATCATGGAAATATGCAAACAAAAGAAACAAACAAGTAAAATAACAACACAATCAAAAGCATATTCCATAACCAGAAAGGAGCAGGAAGAAGAAAATCTTATTATACCTGCCCCTCCCTCAAAACAACATTGAACAATAATAACAGATTTCTGCACAATTACTTAGTTAATATCACAAGAAAAGAAAAAATCAAAGATAGATTGTCTGTCTCCATACGCATATATTATCAATTTTGACTATTTCATCCATACATTTCTATTATTTTTCTCTTTACATTTATTTTTAAACTGAAATATGTTTATACAGCCCTTTAAATCATAATTTAATGAATTCCATAACTTAATTCCAACAATGCTCATCTGCTTTAGAGTTATTCGGGCAAATAAATGTTTAAAATTGAATTTTCTACGACTATCTTCATTGTTTGAACTGAAAGTAAACATGTATTGTAGGTTTTCTGGTAATGCTTTACATTTATCTGTGTACATGATTGTGATTTTTCCTGTGTTTGTGAAGGTTAACCGTTTCCTGGAGACTTATTCCAGCATGGCCAACGACATCCCAGCAGAAAGCCTTTCCCAGCTGAAGGAAGAGTTTGCTCGCCTCTCGTCTGAGTACCTGGCCGCGGCCAGAGAGGGCCGGCCGCCGTCCCCCCAGCTGGCCTCTCTGCTGCAGGCCTACCTCACCTCCGTCAGGGACACCTGCCGGGCCACCTGGGCTCGATTCAGCCCTCTGAAGATGGCGGCAGGTTTAACCATCCTGGGCTTTGCCTGTGTGATGTGTTTCATAGTGTCTGAGCTCTCCTCGGCGCTGAGCGGGGAGAGCGGTGTCAGACTGAAGGCTCCGGTTGCCGTGGCCCTAACGGTGGGCGTGTCTGTGGCTGCTGCTCAGATGCTCGTGCAGGGATACGTGGAGGCGGTGTGGTGCCTGGCAGCTGGCGCCTTCAGTTCAGAACTTCTCTTCTTCTGGAGCGCACTTCAGATAAATAGCCCTGCTATCTCAAAGAACGGGACCAAAGCCCCGAGGTGTGCCCGGTGGCTGACCCCACGTCACCTGCTCGTCCCTCCTCTGGTCGTCCCGCTGCTCCGCTGCGCCTCCCTGCTCTCAGATAGCTATGTGATCGCAGAGGGCCGGGTCGTAACCTTCCTAGTGTTCTCTCTGGCCCTCTGTATTCCCATCTATCTCAACTGGGACGGCCTGCTCCTGCCCCCCCTCCACGACCCTCTGAAGCCTGCAGGGCTCCTGCCTTTCCCGCCCTTGTCTCCATCGACGGTGAGGAAAGAAAGCAGCACCCTCCTGGCCTGTTTGGGACTCCTCATCGGCAGCCTGTACCTCTCCCTCTCCTTCCACGGCTGTCGGGAAGAGCAGGGCTTCTGCCAGCCGTCGCAGTTCCTCTCTCCGCTCTCCCGGCTGCAGAACAGCCAGCTGAAAAACTTTCACTACATCCTGGCTGTGGTCTCTCTTGGCATTTACACGTATCTGCTGAGGCACTGCCTCTGCCACTATGGTAATCTCAACTCCTCAGGTGGGACTGTGTTCACAGCCCGCTGGATACTGCCGCTGCTGTCCGTGTGCCTGGGGCTGCACTGGGCCGTTAGTGCCACTCCGGAGGACAGCTTCAGGAACCTGGCCGAGCTGATCCGCGTGGCGCAGCTGGCCCTCCCCAGGGCAGCCTTCTGTCTGCTGGGGCTGGGGATGTCTCTGATCTGGCTGGACCCTCTGACCGTGTTTGTGAAGTCGAAGGCTGCAGCCTCCGCCAGAAGCTCAGCTCTGCCCCCGCCCCGCTACAGAGCCAGCACCGGCATCAGCCCCCAAGCCGAGCTGCAGCACCTGATCCCCCAGATCTACCAGCGCATGCGTCGCTCCCTGGACGACGGAGAGCTGAGCGGGGAGGTGGACAACAGGCCCACCGTAGAGGCCTACGGACTAGGAACGGTGTACTCGGCCCCCGTGCTCTTATTCTGCGGCCTGCTGGGAGTGGGACTGCTGCTGCTGCACCCGGAGGGCATGGCCGTGTCCTTCCTCTTACTGCTGCTGGAGATGGCAGCTCTGCTACACATCCATGCCTCATCCACAAACCTCAGCGGCCTGCATGGAGCTTACACTGGTAAGATGTTCACAGTAGGGATGGACTGAAAAATGTATCACAATAATTTCTGGCATTTATCCCGATAACGATAAAAATGACGATAAAAAAAAAATACCAACTCCACCTTTTGTAACTATAAATCTATCACCACATTCAGTCTTTGGAGCCCCCAAATCACTGCTCTAAAAGATACTAAATACTACTAAACTACACCAATTAAATTGAATTGATAAAAAACAATTAAATGAGTTACACCTGTACTGCAAAACTGGAATGACTCAAGCTCCTCGCTCTCAGATCCGCCTTTCTTTCAGGCTCATTTCTTTCTTTCTTTCTTTCTTTCTTTCTTTCTTTCTTTCTTTCTTTCTTTCTTTCTTTCTTTCTTTCTTTCTTTCAGGCTCATTTCTTTCTTTCTTTCTTTCTTTCTTTCTTTCTTTCTTTCAGGCTCATTTCTTTCTTTCTTTCTTTCTTTCTTTCTTTCAGGCTCATTTCTTTCTTTCTTTCTTTCTTTCTTTCTTTCAGGCTCCTTTCTTTCTTTCTTTCTTTCTTTCTTTCTTTCTTTCTTTCTTTCTTTCTTTCTTTCTTTCAGGCTCCTTTCTTTCTTTCTTTCTTTCAGGCTCCTTTCTTTCTTTCTTTCTTTCAGGCTCATTTCTTTCTTTCTTTCTTTCTTTCTTTCTTTCTTTTTGGCTCATTTCTTTCTTTTTAGCTCCTTTCTTTCTTTCTTTCTTTCTTTTCTGGCTCATTTCTTTCTTTCTTTCTTTCTTTCTTTTGGGCTCATTTCTTTCTTTCTTTCTGGCTCATTTCCTTCCTTCCTTCCTTCCTTCCTTCCTTCCTTCCTTCCTTCCTTCCTTCCTTCCTTCCTTCACGTACATGTACGTTGTGCTGTGTTGTCCTATTTCAGAGTCACATGATGTTTTTGAAGTGAAATGTTTAATCTCCTGTTGTTTGTTTCCTCCCCCACCCCTCACTATTTGGTTCAGGTGGTTTCAACGTGCCCTGGACTCCAGTCGTGCTGTGGTCCCTCGCTGCCACCCAGTTCTTCCACGCCACCGGTCACCTGCCCACCTTTCCATCTATCCAGTGGGGGGCTGCCTTTGTGGGATTCCCTGACGGCCACACGGGCACCTTATTACCCGCCTCACTGGTTACCCTCAACACCTTTGCCTCACACATCTTATTTGCTGGTAGTTACTTAAAAAGAAAAAAAGTAGATAACTCATAAAGGTCAGGTTGTCTCCTTGATGCTTGAAGTGAACTTTCTATCTGTGTTTCCATCTTTTTGTCAGTGGCTTGTCCGCTGCTGCTGTTTTGGCCTTTGGTGCGTGAGGTGCGTGGGAGCAGAGGGGGGCCGGCCTGTGGTGAGGAAGGGGACGACGCCGTGATGGAGATGAGACTGAGAGAAAACCTACATCAGTTCAGCTCTGCACTCCTGCAGCTTTCAACACGCTACCTCTTCGTTCACGGAGCACAGGTTTGGTTCACAGACAATATTTCTTCCTTCTGGATTTGAGGCATGCTTTGGGAGCCTGTTTTTGTGACATATTTTGTCCTCTATGACTCAGCTTTGCTCTGAAAAGTCTGTATTTATCACGTCTCATTCTTTCCATAGGTCTTTTCGTCAGTCTGTGCTGCTGCCATCCTCAGGAGACACCTAATGGTGTGGAAGGTTTTTGCACCCAAGTAAGTGCCTGAATTGATTTTCCACCTCACACAAACACTGACAGGAAAAGCTTTTGAGAATATGGGCAGCATTGCTTGTAACCACCACCTATACAGACTCCTCAGCGACTGCACATAATACAGCTGCACTCTTGTGTAGAGCTGAGTATTGATTCAAATGTCAAGAATCGATTCGATTCCGATTCTTAAGATTCAGAATCGATTATCACCATTTGATCCGATCCGATCCGACTCGATTCGATATTGATTTGGGTTAGTGTTGCCTGGATTATATGACTGTAAAATAACTATTGAATTAATAATTTCACAATAATTATTGTGAAATAACTAAGAAATAAATAACTCAAATAGGCATTTCAATATCCATTTAAAGAGCAAAAAAAGAAAGAAATTGCAACAGCTCAAGCAGTAAACAAATTATTTTAGCTTGTCTGATTTATTCTGTCACCAGACACACAGCTTGCCATGAAGCACCCGGCATTTTCTCTAAAGAAAAGTTAATTTAGTTCAGGAGTTTTCAAAACTACTGGGACTACTGGGATTAAAGTTCACCAGGCAAAAATGTAATGATGGAGAAAAAAAAAAAAAAAAAAAAAATATATATATATATATTTATTTATTTTTTAATATATATATATATATATATATATATATATATTTTTTTTTTTTTTTAATAAAAAATATATCGATCTTTAGACATACAAATCGATTTTTAGGAATTAATATGAGAATCGATTTAGAATCATAAAATTGATTTTTTCAACACAGGCCTACTGTTGTGGTGGTGACCCCTTGTTTTGCCCCTGCAGGTTGATGTTCGAGGCCTCGGGCTTCCTGGTGAGCAGCGTGTCCCTGCTGATCGGCGTCATGTTGGTGCTGAGAGTCGACGTGGCGGTGGGCCACTGGTTTAAAAAACTCATCCCAGATGCATCCAGGTAGCAGCGGTGCTGCTGCTTTTTCACCAGAGCTCACTGTGCCACCGGGAAAACTGACAGGGATGTCACTGGGAAAGTTTTCCAGGGGAAACAAAAAAGAAAAGTAAAAAAATTGCCATCTGTGATGAAGAACCCCAGAAACAAGTGACACGAGGTCATCCTTACTGAAAACTGTTGTATATTACTGGCAGCAAGGGGGGCTGGTCGAACATCCGGACTTACATTTAACATAGTTAGGGTTGAAGGAGCTTTTAAAAAAAATTAAGGAATAAAAAGGTGGAGCCTTTTGAAAGGCCTTTGCTGCATGACTTACATGTGATCAAGTGAACAAGTTTTCTCTGAATGTTTTATTCTTTTTCTAGTACATTGGATGTCTCTGAAGCCAGTCAGTTTTGTAGGTGTTTCATAGTGCAGAATCCAAATGCGTAAGTATATGCAGAGCCAGTGAAGAAGTAGGTGCTACCAAACTCTGAATGGTACTTGGCATCGAGTTTACACATTCTTCTGACCTGCCGCAGCGATGAACAACCTCAGTATTGGAGTCAATTCAGCCTTTAAGCTTTGGATTTTATTATTTCACTTTCTAACTGAGGCTGCAGCTACGTTCACGCCCCACAAACTCGACCGGGGAAGAATGTGGTAGGAAGCAGGTCTGAAATCGAACTGTTTCCTCCACAGAGGAAGACAAACACCATTTCCCACCATTTCGAGCAGAAGAGTTGTGGCATCTAATTGCTGAATGTGAATCTGTTGCCTCTTTCTGCTTTGGGATGACCGCGAAAGCTCATCTGCTAGCTATGAAGCTGCTTCACGATCAATTTGTAAGCTGGTTTTCTCTATTTGGTGAAATCCATCCAAGTGCATTACAGTCTGTCGTTTGTCTACCAGAAGATGCTTCAACATCTTTTTGTAAGTTTTCTATGATTCAGAACATACTGCCAGTTCGTATTTCGGGGTAGTTACAAATGCTTTTCTTTTCTCTCTAACACTTTTGTAGATTAATCAGTTAAAGCCTCCTTTTTCTTTTTTTTCTGACAGGGTTTGATTTCCAACTCAAAGTTTAAGTTTTTCTTAAATCAGAATCTGATGATTTGTTTGCTTTTTTTTAATTTAATTTAATTTTTTTCCCCCCATTTTATCACCCAGTGCTCCTACCTACGTGACAGTCCTGGGCATTGCTCCCTCTACCAACCCCGGGAGGGCCCTACACTACTGTTCTAACCCTTTTCCCTGTTTTTTATGATTGTTTTTGCGTGCATTGTTATGAAGATGATGGGGTACTTAAATCCAGGATCTCCAGAAACGTATTCAGTCGATCTATTTCTGTGGTGCATCTAAGTCGCTATCTGTTGCGAGATCTGTTACTGCACTGCGGCTGCAGTCAGCAGCTCCAGCTCATTAGCTAATGCACAATATTGAAGGGTGTTCAGCTCAGGTGGGAGTTCTTTATGCTGCTGTTTGGGAGCGATCAGTCATCGAGGGCGGTGTTTGCCCGAGAGATTCTTCGGGGGAATGATGGCACTTTTTTTTTCTGTTTTTAAAATGTTTGAAGGGTTAATTCATGATTTTACATGCCATGAAAAGCATAATAAAACTTTTTTACATCGTGTCCTGGTTTGACATTAATTTTCATTTGAGGATTAAAAGTATTTGCAATAGCCTTGGTTCATTTTATCATGAGATCTTTAATTTGAAAATGTATAACTTGTTTTAACAAAGTTTGTTTCTGATACATAAAAGTAGTTTTTAATTATTTGTATTTATTTATTTTTTTATATTTTTGCGTCAGTGGATTAAAACAAAGATTTTTAAAGCACACTTTGCTTACGATATATCATTCATTATTCATGATGGCTCTTCACATTTTCCTGTTCACTTTATTCAGAGTTGTCAAAAGACAACTAATTTTTTTTTTTTTCGTCATGAAGTTTATTTTCAATATTTTCTAAGGGTACCAACTAATCTGTCCTGGCTGAATTAAATTTTTCAAAACTTCTACTGAGCTGCAATTCATATTTATTGTAAATTATTATTTTACCATTGAGAGATTCTCTTTTGTTTACCGGAATGTTGCCAAGAAATGTGATCATTATATCATTATGTGCTTCAACATTCCACACCGGATGTTAGTTACATTTATGTGATACAAATGCAGGGTACAGTCAGATGCCGAAAAACTGCAACTCTCCATCATTGGAGAAAGTTCATCAATGGAGGATTGTCTGATGGGGAGGGAGATTATCCTGATTTTGCACCTGACAAACGACATGAGGAAGATGGTATT
Source organism: Cololabis saira (assembly GCF_033807715.1). Taxonomy (NCBI): domain Eukaryota; kingdom Metazoa; phylum Chordata; class Actinopteri; order Beloniformes; family Belonidae; genus Cololabis; species Cololabis saira. The sequence goes on from NC_084597.1 coordinate 35,108,184, forward strand.
GCATCTGACTCATCAGTTGAACCTGAAGAACGAGGATGTGAGTCAGGGGAAAGTGGACATGGTGATGACAGACAAGAGACCAGGGAGTGCTGCAAATCTGCTGAATTTAATCCAGACGCAGTCCAGTTTGAGACTGACAATAAAACAGGACACAAGGAAACAGACTTAATAGCTACTGGACAAGGTAGAACAGTATATTGATGAAGAGTTTACTCAGTTACAGTATACAGAGCCAGGCCACCAAGGCTCTCCAAAACCTGACAAGTGGGGAAATGCCCAAGTTGTTCAAGAAGAAGAAATGGACCATCAAAAACAAAGCAAGAAACATCTGGTGGGGCGTCTTCCTCATGTCACAGTCCATACAACATCTGCATCACATAATCCTGAAGTTGTCAGTCCGAAGAATCTAAAGTCTGGAAATAAATCACACTTTCATAATTTGTCTCCCACTGGGGACTTTCTTCTATCTTGTAACATTAACCTATTCGTCCACATAGGAGGACATCTTTTCTTTCTCAGAAAGTATTTCTTGAAATCCTGGGATGCTGGGATCTTCCACCCTACATCCCACATCTTTCTCTTTTTGTTTGTTTTTAATGCACTCAAACACACATTCCAAAATAAACTTAAAGCCACTTAAAATGAGCAAAATGATGTATTTTAACTGGGAAGGGGAGGGCTGGCTGATTGATAAGGGTGTGTTTTGGCCCTATCCTGAGGGGTGGGGCCTGGGGGGCCCCAGGGGGCTGGATTGTTGGTATGTCTATTCTTTTTACTGCAACACAATTCACCACTAAGACACATCACATAAACTCTACAGCATTTACCACACTACACACACTGCACCCATCACGTCTTTCTGTCAGTCATATTCTTTCATCTGCAGTAGCGGAACATTTCAGAGCCGGGCCGGGGGGGCATGACACATGACCGGGCCCTTTGCAGCAATTTACCACAAACTCACATTTTCTTGCTGACAGAGTGTGTCAGTGATTGTTATAACTGTAGCATACCTGTAAACCTGCTACCTACCTGTAAACCTGCTACCGTACGTCGCAACCGGGCGTCCCGAGGCCCCATTGGGCCCCGGGCTGGGGGAGTACCGCCCCCCCAGTCCCCCCTGAAGCCCGGCCTGTGTTCATCTGTGATCTTGGTCCTCTCTGTCAGAATCAGGAATTCAAATGTTAACAAGATATATTAGATCAGGCTATCAAAGAGGCCTGTGAAGGACAGACACAGACTCACACACATTCACACACGTTGAGAAAACTTTTTTTAAATGCATACATGTATATATCATTATGTAATATATCTCATAAAGGTTTTACCAAATCTTGGTACTAACCATAAATATATATGCAGTCCGTTGTAAAAAAAAAAAAGGAAATATGGTTTCTTTTACCAAGACATAATGTATTATCATAATGATTATGTTCATAGTCTTTTTTAAATATAATTAAAAAGTAAAGATGCACACAATAAATAAATTAACTTTGCATCTCAGGAGGTCAACGATCTATCTGCACCTGTTAATGTTCTTTTCTTTTTCATCATTGGTGAAAAGTACTCAGTTACCTCCAGAGTAAGAAAAAACTGACCGGGGCATGTTTTGATATAGTATTTGCTGATTAGTGTCATTTACATTAAATACATTTGTATTTGTGTTTGTATTAAATTGTTTTGTTTTTTGAATGAAATAAAGAATAAAATGAAAAAAAAAAAATACATGGAATAAATGACAAGAATGCACGAAGACAAGTGTCATTATGTGGCTTATTAGTTTATAACCAAGGGAAGCAAATCATTGGGATTGCACTTTCTTTATGCCATCATTCCACATTTAAAAAAAATTGTATATAAAACCATGCAGCTATTTTGAGTTAAAAGCAAACTGTTTTGACACTACTTCAACACTGAACAAAAATAACTGAACTTGTGATAGTGAACAATAATACAGCTACGGGATTGTAGAAGCTGTCATGGTTTTATCAATGCTGGGTTGATTAAGCACGTGTACAGTAACGGTTGAGCTGGTTTGGTTGTAGAACAAAACCACAGTTAGCCTCCAATGTTGTTTACAAGTAACACATCTGTCCTGTAGGATTAAAGCACTACAGGTTAAAATGAGGCAGAACTGCTGGTCAGCAGTACCACACATTCATAAAGAAAAAAGAGCAGCAGAAGTCTGAACCTCCCACAGAGCCATGTGAAATGGTCGAATGAAACTGCAGCATTACTTTTTGAATCAACATACAAGACAAGGGACATCCACAGAGAAATTCAAATATTCAGATTAAAAATAAAGAAAGTCAGGAAATAAAAGGGCTAAGGCCTTAGGCTTCATTCAACACAAAAGGTACCCTAGCAAAAAACTATCACAAAAGATTCAAAGTTAATTTGAAACACTTTATTGGACCATTTATCTTGAAACAAATAAAGAAAGAGACGAGGAACTCATCAGCTGATGAAAACGTTGCCATAGCTGAAAATTAGCCTAAGGCTAACTGGTGCAATGCATCAAATGTTTACATTTATGTTTTTAATTGCACATGGTCCCTCTCAAATAAAATGTAAGTAAGTAAGTACAGTAGGTAAGTTTTAAGCCCTCCTTTGTTTTGGTTGTGAAACACCACTATGATGGCCAATTGTTCTCTCAAAACATCTCTGCTTGTGTAATTGTTCATCATGATCAACTCTTTGACCAACTATTTCCATAGCTTGCAACAGTTTAGGTTATGAAAAAAAGAAAATAAATAAAACATGACCCTGATCTCTGATGTTAGAAAAAAAAGATTTAAAGGTATTCTATGCAACAAATCCCTGATTTTGGAAAGCTAGCAAGATTTGAAAGAGGCACCTCTAAGCCCCGCCCATTCGGTCCGAATGAAACGGATTGTTCCAGGACCAGAGCCTTGGCAGGAAGGGAAAGAACCAATCAGATGCCTAGAGCCTGCAGCGCACCGCAGCGCTCCGCCAGCCGCACCGGCGCTCTCCGCTCTCGCTGGGATGGAGACGCCGGTGGGCAGGATGCACGTTTGGGTGGGCACAGCCCCCCCCTGCCCCCCCTAAAACCGGCCTCGCTTACAGGTGAATGAGACATGGGGTAGTTTTGCTGTAAATGTGCTGTCCAAAATGTTTAAAAATCGCTCTCCTCTGCCTTGTTGAATCCTGCAAATGCGCGTTCGTGTTTGTGGGGGCGTGGCTTTGGACGGAGCGCTCGTGGGTGGGGGCGGGGGGAGCGGGGCTTAGAGGAGGCGCCACTTTCTAATCTTGCTAGCTCTCAGAAGTTGCATAGAATAACTTTAAGCTTTTCACAGGAGAATCAATTAAATAAAATAATTTCAGTGACATCAATTACCACCTTCTGTAGTTCTTTGAGGGCTAATTTTTAACTGGTGCAAGAAAGCAAGAGCATGCAGTATATATCCCAATTTTAGCATCACTTTATTGGCTCCTAGTTAATTTATTCCATTGATTTAAATTATTATTATTTTTTTAAATGTCTTCATGGTTTTGCTCCGAAGCATCTGTTTGACCTGCTTCACCAGTTTCTGAACAGTCGGTTCCAGCTGGCTCCAGCCCGGCTCCACCAACCCCGGCTACACCAACCGCTGCCAGCTATCAATAATAGAGCTTCAGTTGCAGTGGTTGAACTTCAACAATGACTTCTACCTTGGTCTTGAATAATGTCGGGACAATGGTGGCTGATGCAGCGACCAGCTCAGCAGGGGCTGCCTGCAGCCACAGGCCCAGGTCAATTCCACTGATGAAAAAAATAAATACAAATAGAATCTGTGAAACAAGAATGATTATTCTCTGTTAGGTTTAACTGGCTTTTGTATCCAGGAAATTATTTTTAGTGCCTTCACTGACCTACTTATTTGCATGAACCAAATATAGACAAATGTAGAACCTGATGCCAGAAACACACTCAATAAAAATTGGGACAGAGGCTTGTTTACCATCCTGTTTAATCATCCTTTCTTTCAATTACAGTTGCAGGGGAAGGATTCATGCTTTTCTTTTTCTTTTTTTCAGTTTTTCAACAAGAATCTGTGTCCATTTTTGCTGAATACAAGAAAGGTTATTGTTTTATATTGTCTTGTCCTCCTCCTCATGTGTCAAGCATTTTCAACAGAAGACAGCTCTGCACTGCAGCAACAACACTCTTTTGAAGGCACGCTGTTGTGAGTTATACAGAGTGAGGGGGATCAAAACCAGACTTCCCATTTCTCTCTAAATTTCCACTTCTACATCAACAGTACCTTAACACTAATCTGGCTTTTTCACCTTCCTTTAACTGTGTTTACCAAAAAGGAGACAATGGCGTTTCCCCACACCCATAACTCAGAATTGCATATTTGCATGTTTGCACAGAACTCTGAGACAAACTTGCAGATAACTCAGTGGTATTTCAGTGCAGATGGTGCTGTAAAAGACATCATCTTGGCATACCACAGTTTCAGGTTATAATTCTGGTTGCAGCAACAGACTGGGTAGAAAAAATACTTTTCAAAGGCACTCCTGAGACCATGTGACTGTATCGATTATGGTGGCATGGCTGTTTTTGATGGTGCCCAATGACCGCTGGAAGGTCTCCTGCATCCATTTGATATTTCCAGCCTTGGCCTTTGTAGAGATTTCCCCACCTTCCCAAATCTATCCACATCATTTATTGTAGATGTTGAAATACCAAGGCTCCTTAGAGTTTTGAATCAAGAAATGTTTTTTAAACGGATCAATTGTTCTCCGAGCATCAAGTTGTAAGCCACCACCTTCAATGGCTTTATAGAGCTGTTAAACCCCTCTGTGAGGTTTCTTGAAGAAGCACACTGTGGATGATGTTATATTCAGGGCTGCACATAAGTGGGCCGCCAGAGCGCATGCGCCGTCAAAATCCACAGTGCGCTGTCAATCTTGTGCTGCGAAGCGCTTTTGCGTACCAACAGCTGGGGCTCATATTATTGGTTGTGGCCAGACCAGAATACTAATATTAAAACATCTATTGGGAGAGCTTTTCCCCAGAACCGCCACTTAAAGTTGGTACTGGCCAATCACAGCGCGTCCTTACTCCCCCTCCATGATCGTTGCAGGAAGAGAGGTAAGGATCAGCTTTACTGAACAAACCCTGACACGTCTTGTCAAAATGTCCAAGAAGCAAGCGCCATTAAGTAATTATTTTGGCGTTCCACCGCCACCAACTACAAAGAGACGCCAAACTGAACCACTACCCGAATCGAACAGAAAACGTGTGTTCGCCGAGAAGTGGCTGCAAGATGTTACGCGGCGACGCGCACCGTGCGTTCGTGCTCCCGCGTATCCTACCCCGTAAGCTCTGCGTTGATGCAACGCAGAACCATAAATCAGCCAGTGTCTGTCACTGCATGCAGCAGTTACCTGCGCCAGCAAGACGCTGCTCTCTAATGGCTCAAAGTTTATGAAAACCCCAAATAAAAAATAAATTAGAGAATATTTTATGAAATCAATAAACAATTCCATCATCCAAATTATAACAAATAAAGGTTCAACATATCTATTGAAATAGATTAACTTTTACACCATATTCTAGTTGAATTATTGAAATAAATTAACTTTTACACCATATTCTAGTTGAATTATTGAAATAAATTAACTTTTACACCATATTCTAGTTGAATTATTGAAATAAGTTAACTTTTACACCAAATTCTAGTTGAATTATTGAAATAATTTAACTTTTACACCATATTCTAGTTGAATTATTGAAATAAATTAACTTTTACACCATATTCTAGTTGAATTATTGAAATAAATTAACTTTGTAAAGGACCATATTGAGCCATTCATCTTTATAAGTGAATAAATATCGTTTTCCTGCATCCCTCTTTTATCGGTCCGGCGAGACGGGTCACCGTGTTTTTGGAGGCCCAAGTCACATATCCAGGGGCTCCTCTGAGCACCAGACCAAAATAATTATGTGCAGCCCTGGTTATATTAGCCAGAGCCAGGTGGAACAAGAAAGACTGGAACCTGGCTGGACCACAGCAACTTTAGCTTAGCGGTTTTAGCTTGGCTTGGCTCATGTTAATCTGTGATGCTTAATGTTACCTTACATTTATTCTGATTTAATTTGTACTTTGATCCTGATTTCAGATGCCACTAAAAGGAGATCGGAAATTAGTAATGCTGGGGCTGAAACAAAGCTGGGACCTGCTGCCCCTTGGCCACTTGGTGGCGTAGCGGTCGCTGCCGCTAACCGTTGGGGTCCAGTCAGGCTGGAAAAGATGTGAAAAGATGCAAAAAAAGAAAACACCTTTGAAATATGGAGGAACCATTTGAAGCCCACCAGCTGCAAGAGGAAACAAAAGGTGTCATGAGTCTGCTCCCGGCTCCAATAATTGGGTATTATTCCACCACACTCTGCCTGCTACCACGCGCCCCTCACAATCACTGCCAACTGCATCTTGTTACCAGCTGCTCTGTGTGTGGGTATTTAAGTAAGTCAGTAAGTAAGTACATTTTATTAATATAGCACCTTTCACAGACAACGGAATGCACAAGGTGCTTCACAAAAAATAAAACATCAATAATAACACAAGTAAAACACTACAATAAAGTAGAAATACAATAAAAACAAGACAAGTTCAGCTGCAGAGAATTTACTCCGAGCCACTGTTTTATCTGTGCAAGGCACTCCATCAAGGAATTCAATTTCTGAATCTCAGAGGCCTTAAAAGAGCAGTACAGCTGGATATCGTCTGCAAATAAATGGTATGAAACATCAGGAAACTCCTGGATTTTCTTACCCAATGGGGTAACATATACTAAAAACAAAAGTGAACCCAAAGCAGAACCCTGAGGTACTCTGCACAGCAAATCAGCAGTCAGACAGGAACTGGTTTGCTGAAACATTAAAGCTCCTACCTGACTAATAGGAAATGAACCAGGAAAGAACTGGTCCAGACATTGCAACCAAATCCCGCAGTCTTGTTAACAAGATTTCATGATCGACAGTGTCAAATGCCGAGGAAAGATCCAACAAGATCAGAACAGTGCATTTCCCAGAGTCTGCAGACATCATCATGTCACTAGATACCTCAAGCAGGGCAGTTTCTGTAGAGTGATGCTTACGGAAACCAGACTGAAAAGGGTCGAAGATGTTGCACTTCTCCAAAAAGGAAGATAATTGTTCAGAAACCACTTTCTCTGAGACCTTAGACAGGAATGGGAGCTTTGACATGGGCCTAAAACTACTTGGATCGGTGGGATCCAGACTAAGTTTTTTGAGAAGTGGTTCCACAAAGGCCTGTTTAAAGGAGCTGGGGAAAACACCAGAAGACAGTGAGGTATTTACCAGCTTAGTAAACCCAGGGGCCAATGACAACGAACACTTTTAAAAAGAGTTTACAGGGAAGAGCATCAGGGCTTCATTCTGGTTACCAAAGCTGATATATCAGCTTGGGATACCTGATTAAAAGAAGACCAATTTTGGGGTGCAGGCTCAGCAACAACAACAGAAGTAGAAGACAATGGTAGAGGAAGTTTAGCCTTAATATCCCGGATTTTGCTGATAAAATACTTTAAAAATGCATTGCTATCAGCTTTGCAAGAAACAGGACACAGGTCTCCAGACATTCAGTGTCAGCTTGTCTGTGATTCAGCATGTTCCTGTTCGTTGGCTTCCCTCAACTGATCCCAGTGCTTGATCCAGCCTGTTTGACTTGACCCGTTTGACCCGACAACCACTGCTCTCTTGCCCCTGAACATTCTGTCTGTACCTGCCAACCCCAGCTCCAGCCTGTGCTGGTGTGTGCTGCAGCTCGCTCCACTCAGCCTCTGACGGACCCACTCCAACCACTGGATCCACGGTCTCCACTCAGACTCTCACTCTCACTCTCCCCATACCCTTTCCACTTAATCAATAAAGAACCTTCTGGGTTTCGTGTACGCATCTGTCTCTCCTGTCTCATATTTGACAAAAGGCCGTTATGCCAGAATTTGCTCAATTAGCCCACTAGCAGACGTCCACACAACCTGTGTCCGGCCTAGCTAACATTCACTCTCAAAGTCGTTCACCAACGTTCACCCTGGACTCTGAGATCAATTCAAAACCTTGTCGCAGTCTATTCCAGTAAAGTAAAGTCTCTATTGTCATTATGCATCCAGTACACAATGAGATTGGGAGTGCTCCCCATTTGATGTACTGGCATGAGATAAAAATAAAAAAAAATTGAATAGCAACAGGACTAACAGTTTGTGACCAGGATGAGATGGGTCTGTTAGTACTGTAAGTACAGCTAAAAACACAACAACCCTTATATTTAAAATAAGAGAGGTTATGCTCTCAGTCACTAATTAAAAAAAAAATAAAAAAATCCACCCCTGTACACTTGTCAAGGGTGTGAAATCTAGTTATTCTGCCACCAAGACCAAAATGACTTGTACTGTTTATTTCTGCTGGGGAAAAAAATTAGAATGGAGATTGAGTCAATAACCCTGATTCAAATCCTGAACATCTGTGGAAACAGGTGAAAGTGTGAAAGATACCTGAAGAAAGCACCCTTCAAACCTGAAACAGTTTTGCTACAGTTAAGGGTAACATCATTTTTATCAAGTCCAGTTTTTTCCAGCTTTCTTTAACGGAAGGGTCTCAACAAATTTGTCCTTGTATGTCGCTATCATCTTTGTACATTGGATCCGCGCAATCTATCCCATTGGTCCCGTCTGATCTCGAACTGGATGGTCAAATCTTGTTCAGGCTTGAATTTTACTTAGATGTTCCTGGGTTGTATTCCAGGTGTCACCAGACAGAAAGCTGAGTATATAACAGAGACAAACATAATTAAAGCTGCAAGCAGCGATGAACGGGCCCTCGCACTCACGGCCACCGCCCCCCATAGACATATCAGACATGACACCACCCACGACTTCCTATGTCAAACCATTCAAAAGATATAGCAGAAAATAGGGACAACCAATCAGAAGAAGGGGCGGGGCTAATTTTCACCAATTATGGTCAAGGACAGGTCCTCCCGCTGCTGCCCTAATTATATATATATATATATATATATATATATATATATATATTATAATCTATTGAATTATAGATTATATCGCCTTCATTTTCATGTTTTTTCGGGCGTGTTTTATTTTTGGGGGATTTTTTTTTCCACATCAGAGTGGGGTCATGCTGTACACCCGCTGGTGCGCAGTGGGACTTTTGCGACTTTAGCTTGTTAGCAAATGCTAGCAACATTGCCCTTTGGGCCATTCTGGACGATTGCAATATGGTCATGCCACTACTTGGCATGCCCATAATAATAATAAAAATTCCTACAGATACAATAGGGCCTTCGCACTGTCAGTGCTCGGGCCCTAATAAATAGCCATGCACACACACATCCACACCCCAGTTGAGCCAGCACGCTTGTTTTAGAACTGTGGGGGGAAGACAGTGTATCTGAATAAACCCACAAAGGCACTGGGAAAAACATGTTTACACAAAACAGAGAGGCCAGAGCTGAGATTTCAGCAGGAACCACTTGCTATGAGGTAACGACCACACCACTGTGTATCTATGCCATTATGTATTTTGTTGTGTTATGAATTATGTCTTAAAATCCAGCATGTGTTTTCAGGACTTTGGCATGAATGATGTACAGACTCTAACAGTATAATGAGCTCAACAAAGGACACACGCGTAAAAGCCTTCTGATGTGATGACAGCAGGAAACTAGTATCTAGAAGATGCTTTTGTCATGCTGAGTGCCAGGCTGTGTCTAATTGTTTGTTATTGTGTTAAACATTTTAGTTGCATGCATGTTTTTGTTTTGTTAGTTACCGTTTGAAATGTAACTTCTTCTGTTTTTGAGTTGGCATGCAATCACCTTTTGTTTGAGTTGATTAGACACAGCTGAACACAATCAACTGAATCCTGACAGACAGCTGCAGTGGCCAATAAACCACTGCAGGCTGGCCCCCCTAGACCAATGGTGAACGAGGGGAGGGTTTCCTTCCCCTTATATAATTCAGGTGGATGGACTGTGGTGGCTGGACGGAGAATGGGCAGAGCTGAGGAGGATGGACTGACGTACAGAGGCCCATGGGGGCCCAGGTGGTTGGGGAGCCCCCGGCAGACTCGGACCGGGGATCCCTGTTGGCGTGGGCCAACTGAGACTGTTCATCTTTAACCTTTTATAGATTGGCCATTTTTAGAATATTTCTATTTTTAGTGACATTTTACAACAGTCTTTTGCACAATAAATGTTTGTTGCTGCACCCCTGCTTTTTGTTGTGGGTTACTAAGCGCTGCTCACCCTCGAAAGTTTTTAATTGGGGACTTGAACCACCCCTGTGACACTTTTACAGCAGTGACCGCCTTTCCTTGAATGCTAAAACGCCATTTGCCAGTTTTTAAAAACCCCTGCTTAATTCTCATGTCCTGTTGCTAGCAAACTGCAAACGGTCACGTGTGATGCAAAAGCATCTTATTTCCTAGGCTGACAAATAAAAGCCTCTAATTCAGTCAGACCTCTGTGAAATTTCCTCCAAACATGAGACTTGGACAATTTCAGGCATTCACATCTAATGCGCTCTTTAAACATGAAAATGAAAAAAGATTTAGGATTGAGTAGATTCCATATTGGATTAAATTAATTATAAACTAGGTATGATTTCATAAAGCCAGGCTCACCGAGGGCCATATGCAATGATGTTGCTTTTGTGATTAATGGTGCAGGTTCAAATGGAAGCTCAACAGAAGGAAATGGGAGTTTGGACAGAATGCCGGTGTACAGTGTGTCACCCCTGGGAGAAAATTAGCTTCCTGAACTGATGGTGAACAACCACTTACAGCCTGCTAGAAAGAACTGTGATGATCTTGTGCCGGAAAGCTTGTGGAAAGAGAGGGACTGTCTGAACAAAGAAGGTTTAGAGGATATAAAAGGACAGTGGAACGTGCTAGAGCAGAGATTATCACTCTGCTTCTTATGAACATAACCCTAGTGAAACAAAGACACAGAAGAGTCACTTTCAACATGCAAAGCCACCAAAAAATATACCACATCTTACTCAGCATTTTACATTACTGTGTATTGCCTATATATTGCAAATGAAATGATAGTTACTTTAGGTGACAATCACATTTAAAAAAATTCTGTAAACCTTAAACAACTTTATAGGGGATAAAATCAGACCGATTTTCTATTCACAACAACATAATGCATCAATTTCAACTAATCCAACCTCTTGCCATGTTAAAATTCTTATTAAATGGTAAGCAGTGTGAATTTTGTTGAAGATCAAAACGATATTTAAATCGAAGCAGCTTTGACTTTGAATTGTTTTGAGTGTTAGGAGTTCGGTGGCAATGGCCTTTTTTACACAATGTGATGTCATTTTGAGTCTTGTCAGAGGTTTAAAAAGCCATTGATGTAACAATTAGATGCAATGCCATCAACACCAGGACTTACTTGTCATTTTGGTGCAAACATGTAATATGTTTTTCTAACTAACCCCACTGTTTATTCATGTTTTCAAAAGCAAAACAAGTTTTCATGCTGCTGAAGTCCACCAAAACTCACAAATTTAAAATTTGTTTCATCAATCTGGCTTTCATCTTAAGTCTAGACAAGGTCGTTTTTGTTTTCAGTGTTGCTAAAGCACGACATGCACTGGAACTACTGGATTTAATGTCTTATCAAAGATTCATACCATGATTTACCAAACACAGCAACATCAGCTTGGCTGGAGAGGATGCAGAAAACAAGCTGACATTTTTGGCAATATCTGAAAGGATGGAAGTGCCGAACACCAAAGTATACCTGAAACTGAAACGCACACAAACTATTGTCTGCTCTTTGATTCACAGCACTCTCTGGAACACAAACTTTCCATCACGAGAACCTTGAGCCATTGGGCTGAGAATATAAGACAAAGGAGAAGGAAATGGAGCACAAACACATCAGGACAGCACTTCAAACCTGCGGCTATGCAAACTGGGCCTTTGTCAAGTCAGCCAAGAAAGCTGAAGAAAAGAAAACACAGAGAGGAGTAGAAAAAGAGGAGCAAACATGGCGTAATCCTATACAAGGCAGGAGTTTATCTATGCTGACTTCAACAGTTTAAAAACTCAAAACTCCACAGCAGTGTGTTTGAACTGATGATGCCTTCTGGATGGAGGGTGAAACGTCTTCAACATCCAAGACAAAGGTTGATCTGAGCCTTTGAGAGTAACTGTAACCTGGATGACAGAGTCTACACCAGCCTTTACATCATGCCAGTATCTGTGAACAGCTTTGATTGCATCCAACTTAAGATTGTATTTCAGTTGTAGTTTTATGCAACAAACTCATCATTAGGGCCCGAGCACTTACAGTGCGAAGACCCTATTGTATCTGTAGGATTTCTTTCTCTCTTTCTTTTCTGACGAAAGGAGGGCCTTTTTGCCCCCCTAAACGTGCTCAAAAGTCACCAAATTTTTCCACGCAAGCCAGGCCTGGCGAAGAATTTGATGTTTATTGGTTTGCGTTAATGGGCGTGGCAAAATGGCTCAACAGCGCCTCCTAGAAAACTTTATGCCTCAAGTCCCACAATACGGTTTGACAACTTATAGAAAAGTCTCTTGGCGCCATGGCCGAAACCGAACCGGAAGTCGGCCATTTTGAATTAATCGTGTCATTTTGGCAAAATTTATGCCATTCCTTCGGCAGTTAATACGGCCCGAACCGTAACGTGCACCCAGGTGTGTTATACATCAAAATGTGCGTCTCCATCCTGTGACAACACGCATTACTTTTTTCTTTCAAAAGTGTTACCGTGGTGACGCTAGACGCCAAAAAGCACGCCCACCCTTCATCTGATTGGTTCAGACAGAAAAAACTTTGTGCCTCAAGCCCCACAATATGGTTTGACGTACATGAACGAAAATCGGTACACACCTGTATCATGTCGCAACTTAAAGAAGTCTCTTGGCGCCATGGCCGAAACCGAAGAGGTAGTCGGCCATTTTGAACATTTTGAATTAATTGTGTAATTTTGCCGCAATTTATGCCATGTCTTCGGCCGTTAATACGGCCCGAAGCATAACGTAAAATAACAAAAATAACAAATAAATAACAAATAATAATAATAACAAAATAACATAACAAAATACAATTGTACAATAAAAAATGCTCAATAAGGCACATTTTTCTTTTGAAGTGACAGATTTGTGGAGACTTGAAGCACTGGTTATATACACAGTATTCACGAAGAAAACCACTATGAAAAATAAAACAAGGCAATTGTTAAAACTAACAAACTTTGGTCAAATGAAACCAAAATAAATATACTTGGAAGACAGGTCAACAGCATGGAACTGTGGTCCGTCACTCGTCCATCGGTGTGTCTGGGGGTTTAATTATCGCGTCTTTAATGTCAAAGACATTTATTAGCTCCTGGGAAAGAAAAAAACCAGAACATTAAAATAGGGTCAGAGACAAAACCTGACATTGCTATGGTTTGTTTTGTTGCCAAATTTGGCCCCTTATTAACTAACCCTCCACTTCTTTGGACTGATAGAGACGACACACTGTTTGCGACTTGATGAACCTGCAGCAGCATCCACCTCTCCCTCTTCTACAAGAGCTGAAACATAAAAAAGTCAAACATCGGCTAAATTATTTAGTTAATCAAGTCATACAAGTACATCCATATGTTACATTTTCTCACCTATACAAGGCAGCTTGTCACTATCCAAATACATCCGTGCCAAACCATCCTGATGTAAAAAATGAAATCACATTGTTACACGTTCTGTACAGTCACTAGAAAGCAAGGAAATTAAGTTTCAGAAATGTCTCACCCTTATTAGAAAAGACGTGTGGAAAATGTTCTCTACTGTCCTGGAAAATGAGTTGGGGTCGATGACAAACTCAAAATAACATATTGGCGATGTTGCTGTGATACAGACGGGAACACACAAGCTGCTCAAAATGCTCACAATCATGGAACCAAAACAACGTCAGCAAAGTTGAATTCAAACTCACGATCAACTTGGGAATATCGTTCCAGATATCCCAGAATTCTTTCAACTTCTTTCTCTGTTGCTTCTTCGTGGGATTCTTCCATTCTCTTCAGCTGACACGACAGTAGCATGATACGGAAAATATGAGAAACAGCTAAAACCATGTATAAATATCAAGTTATAATAGGATAAAACAGCATTTTAAAGAGGTGTGTGAGACTATGGAAATAAACCTAGGAACAGGGATTAAAGGTATTGTGACATGAAAAACACATTTTTCTTGATTTTTTGTGTTTTGTTGGGTGTCTTGACATCAATTACACCCAAAAAACAACGAACTTTTAACATTCAGTGTATTGTGTGCTTTCTGGGATTTTCCGCATAACTGTGCAAAAACGGCGCATGTGGTTTGGTGGCGGGCCGTGACGTCAGGGCCCGCTAAATCACCGCCCCCTCCACCCAGCTCGCTGCCTCCGCTCCTCTCCAGCGCACCATAAAGGCTGATTTATGGTTCCGCGTTACACCGACGCAGAGCCTACGGCGTAGGGTTACGCAGCGACGCGCACCGTACGCTGAACCCTACGGCGTAGGCTCTGCGTCGATTTAACGCGGAACCACAAATCAGGCTTAACACGGAGCTGTTTAGATCCCTCTTTTGTTCTAATCACCGGAGGAAAACTGCTAAGAAGACCCGCGGCCACTGACTGGACTTAAGATAAGGAGACACTGCTGCTTGCATGCCTTTATTTTTATGATTGTTTGCTGTGGACTGTCTGCTTCGCCCTGCTCCTTTTCCGTGCATGCTTCGCCTGTCGCTCCCGGCTTAACTCTCCGACGCCGCTGTGAGCGTATTGCTCGCGGGGAGCTGCGGTCCCGGTCCTCTGGTCCCGGTTGGACTTCATCCCCGGGCTGTAGTCGCCCTGTCTGGGCTGTGTGTCGGTGTTTGTGGTTTGGTGTGCGCGCGTGTGTGTGAAGACGGCAGAAGTTTGTAGCGGTTGGTTGGAGGAGGTGCGGCGCAATGATTGACAGGAAAGGGGAAAAAGGACCCGTTTTTCACAGCGCAAAAAAAACACTAATAAAAAGCCAGGAAAAGAGTACTAGAGTGAAGTTTTTCTTGTTACACTCTTTTAGACACATTTGAGGGATGTTGGCCAAGACTTTTAATAGTGTTAAAAGCATGTTAAAAATGATGTCACAATACCTTTAAAGCAAAAAAAGTATTTTTGACTGGAAAATTATTTTCAGGCCAGTTCATATTCCCCCGGCATCTATGCGCTGCAGCACGCTTTAAGAACGGCCCCTTTTCTGCCGTGCGGTGGCTTCCCAAAGGTTTCAAGTAAAAAAGTTAAATGCTGTATTAGCCCTACTGTTTTCTGTTTTTTATCATCATTTGATTCGATCCGATATTGATGTGGGTTAGTGTTATTAAAAAAATTTTTTGAGTTGAATTATACGACTGTAAAATAACTAGGGAAATAATAATTTCACAATAATTATTGGGAAATAACTAAAAAATAAATAACTCAAATGGTCCTTTCAATATCCATTTAAAGTGCAAAAAAGATTGCAATAGCTAATGCAGTAAAAAAAAAAATCATTTTAGCTTGTCTAATTTATTCTGTCACCAGACACACAGCTTGCCATGAAGCATCAGGCATTTTTCAGGTATTTCATGACAAACCATGTTTCCAATAACAGAAGAAACCCAACAAGCTATAGTAAATATAGATAATATGAACTTCATTGAACTTATATAACGTTTTGAAACTTAAGCTGAAATATCCAAAACACTGAACACTGGTTGTGCACGGTTGGGGGTGTGTATGAGTGTGTACTTGTCCGTGTGTATCGTGTCTGGCGATTCAATGATCTGCAAGTTTTGCCAGCACACAGCTGACTGGACACAAAAAGACACGTGCGAAAACAGATCATTTACTTTAATGGCGACGTCTGTAGTAGGTGGAATCATAATTTTGTATTACAGCATGACTAGAGTTGCCACCTTTCAGAAATAGAAATAAGGGATGCCCCGATTTCAGCAGCGCAGGCGCCAAAAGAAGGGACATCCCCAAAACTTCTAAAATGCATAGAAATGTATTTATTTTATATGAAAAAACAAAACGCTTTGATTTAAAGTTTAAAGTGCTTTAATAGCATTGAACTTGCATGACTGTACAGACAGCCACTAGTAACTGAAATAGCCTCCTATGCTATGTATGTCAACATCAGCCCAGATGTAGAATACATGACTGTCTCAGAAAATTAGAATATTGTGATTTTCTGTAATGCAATTACAAAAACAAAAATGTCATACATTCTGGATTCATTACAAATCAACTGAAATATTGCAAGCCTTTTATTATTTTAATATTGCTGATCATGGCTTACAGCTTAAGAAATATCCTGTATGAAAAAATGTGAATATTCTGGGAATCTTAATCTTAAACTGTAAACCATAATCAGCAATATTAAAATAATAAAAGGCTTGCAATATTTCAGTTGATTTGTAATGAATCCAGAATGTATGACTTTTTTTTTTATTGCATTACAGAAAATAAAGAACTTTATCACAATATTCTAATTTTCTGAGACAGTCCTATATAGCCTACAGGTGAATTATTTCAATAATTCAACTTGAGAGGTGAAACTAATACATGTATATTACATAGTCTCATTACAGGCAAAGCAAGATACTGTATGTTAAGCCTTTATTTGTTATAATTTTGATGATTGAATGTAAATTGATTTCATAATATATTCAATTTTTTTTAGATTTTTTATTTGGGGTTTTCATAAACTGTGAGCCATAATCACCAAAATTATAACAAATAAAGGCTTGAAATATCTCACTTTGCATGTAGTGGGAAATAATATATTTGTTTCACCTTAAGTTGAATTTTCCAACATTCCCCTGTATATTATGACATAAATAAAAGCATATTGTGTGTCTGTATTGGTTCAATACGGAACGCAACTTTTAATTCCTAATTAAGGCTGATTTATGGTTCCGCGTTACACCAACGCAGAGCTTACGGCGTAGGGTATGCGGCAACGTGCGCCGTATGTTGCGCGTCTCCACGTAGATTAAAGGCAGAACCATAATTCAGGCTTTTACGGAACAATTCCGTATTTCAAGGGACGGGTGGCAACCCAAAACATGACGCGCTCTCCTCAGATGGTTCGAGCGAGGTCCGTTTCTTAACGCAGCTGGTTGTGTGAGCGGAGATTAACGCATATGGCAGCATAAACAGACTCAAACAGCAAGTAATTTCCAGCATTAACAGTGCTGCTCAGCCCGCTGTCTGTACGGAGTAACCCGTGGTTCTGTAGCTTCTGCGCTGGTTTCTCAGGCGGCCGCTTCTTTCAGCATTTTCTCAAAAGAAAACTTAATTTAGTTTGTGTTTTAAAAACCAGCGCTTTGTTAACGCTACCGCTGCTCTTCAACGCCGTGTTCATTGTTTGATACGCGCATATGTGAATTAAATGACGTGACTACTGGTATCCGTCTCCCCAGGGGGGCGGGGCGAACCCGCCCTCCTCCATTTCTGATTGGATAATACCAAGGCTCTGGCTAGATTTATTGGTTTACAACAGCGTCAGTTTAATGCCTAACATGGTTTCATTGGATAGTCTTAACTGTACCACAAGAAAACGCACGTGCAAATGTTTTTTGTTCTTTCTTTTTTTCCCCTCATTTTCCAAATGACGGAAATCTGTCTAGAGACGGAGAACTTTAATCCCTGTAGGAATATTTATTTAAAAAACTGAACGTTTTGAGTCGTAGAATGCACAACATCAGAATAAACAAAACCCAGACAAGATATGTTTTGACAGATAATAAAGTGAATCTGTTACTTTTGAAGGGTTATGACAGGTTGCTCCATTTATACTCAAGTTTGGCTTGTATTGTGAAGAAATAATTCCTGTAATTATTTCCCAAGAGAGACTCGTATGGATGTAGATAGCTGAAGCCACAGAAGTGTACGTTTTAGTACCTGAGTAGGCATTATTCTTTTGACTTCCTTGCTGGGTACTTTCTTTTGTCGCTCTATCCTCTGCTTTGGAGGAGGCGGCTCCGCGTAGAAAGAACCCATCCTGTTGAAAAGAACCACAAGAAAATCAAAACACAGCTGAGGGAAACATTTGGTCCTTTCTATATCAGTGATACAGTTGGAGAGATATATCTGAACAGAGCTGAAAAGAAAATGTATTTTTTAATTGTTTATTTAAACAAAACAAAAACAAAAATCAGCAAATGACACATTCATCTTTGCATGTCAGAGCAGTCCTGGATCCTTACTCTACTTTTACAAGATAGGTAGATCCTCACATTATAACAGTCTTGGAATAATCCATGTTGCCTGGCTTTATGAGAATGCAATGGTTTTTCTGTCATTAATGACATTTCCTACATAAGTTAGTAAAGATGCTTAAAACATTCACTAAAATCAGAACGGATTTTACCCTTTGGCAGGAGTTTGACTTCACCAATTATCAGTTAGAGCTGCCCAGTAAAGGTTGGTGGTGTACAGATGTTTCAATCATTTGATATTTCTTTTGCACTCTATTATCTGTTCATAGTGATTGGCTACAGAGGCTCAGCTGGAGGTATCAGGACTCTGCTAAACCAACACCAGCTGATCACACTGTTCTGTTTGTGGTGGTTTGGTAAGTTGGGTTGGGACTTCAGGTTTTCAGTTTTGGTTCAGTTTGATTAGGGTGCCTGGGTTTGGAGGTTAGAAGAGCAGGCCAGATAGGACGTTATGCTGTGTAGCTGGTTGGTTTTTTCTGGCCGGGGTTCCAGTTTCATTTAACAATTTTGGGGGTTGCCTCATAACAATAATAATAATTTTAAAACATTTAAAAAAATATAATAATGTGGCAGGATGAGGCTCGACTCCAGAGGTTGATAAAACAGGACTTTATTCCAAGACAGCGGAATCCAACTGACAACTCAACTGACAGTTGACAACTAACTGCAAACAAATACGCGTTGCTAAGCAACCAATAAACACTTGTGACCACGCCCCCTTCCCTGCAGTCTTGATGGGTGCGAGGTCTATAATTGTGTCCGCCACACAGCCCCCCCCAGAACACCCAGAAGGTTGTCCTTGGAAGGGCACATCAGTCCCTCACTGGTGGCTTAATCAGCCGACCATAACGACTGCGCCGTCCTTCCTGTACCACCACAGGAGCATCACCGT
Source organism: Cololabis saira (assembly GCF_033807715.1). NCBI lineage: Eukaryota > Metazoa > Chordata > Actinopteri > Beloniformes > Belonidae > Cololabis > Cololabis saira. The sequence continues at coordinate 35,127,372 of NC_084597.1, forward strand.
GAGCAGGATAATGGGGGGAGAAAACAACAGTCTTCAGTGGTAAACTAGAACGTCCATCCTTTGCAGCAATGACAGGAGGTCTCAGAGGAGGGCGTCCACGACGGGGGACCTGGGCCGGGACCACAGCTTCATCCGCTACAGTGTGTGCAGGTTTAAGCCTATCTAGTGCAACGTGCTCTTTGCGGCCTCCTAGATCTAACAAAAAAACCTTAGGGCCTCTCTCGAGGACTCTAAAGGGGCCGTCGTATGGAGGCCGTAGAGGAGAACGATGAGCATCATGCCGCACGAAGACAAACTGAGCAGACTTGAGCTACGATGGGATGAATGTTTGCGGAAAACAGTGGTGAATGGGCCCCGGGGTCAAAAAACTATTTGATACGAAGGGGCCGCTTGCTGGGTGAATTTGCGGAGCCAAACTTTCAGGCAAAAAGTCTCCTGGCACATGAAGTGGCTGACCGAACACGAGCTCTGCGGGCGACGCATTTAAATCTTCCTTCGGGGCCGTGCGCAAACAGAGCATGACCCACGATAAACGGTCCACCCAGTTACCGTCAATGAGCGCAGCACGCAGTGCTGCTTTGAGGGACCTGTGAAAACGTTCACAAAGGCCATTAGCTTGTGGGTGGTATGCTGTAGTACGGTGTACCTGCACTCCCAAAGCTTCTGCCAACGACGACCAAAGTTCTGAAACAAACTGGGGGCCTCTGTCAGACGTGATGTCAGACGGGACACCAAAACGTGAGACCCAGGCACCCAGGAAAGCACGCGCCACATCTTTTGACCCTGTAGAGGAAAGGGGCACTGCCTCGGGCCACCTGGTGGTACGGTCCACCATGGTGAGGAGGTGCGTGTAACCCTGCGATGGAGGAAGAGGGCCCACCAGGTCGATGTGGACATGGTCAAACCGCCTGGCTGGAATGGGGAACGGTTCCAGGGGCGCCTTTGTGTGTTGGTGAACTTTAGCCTGCTGGCATGCTACACATGCAGCTGCCCACTCCTTAACCTCCCTGCGGAGGCCGGGCCAGACAAACTTGGCCCCAAACAGTTTCACTGACGCCCGGATGCCAGGGTGTGAGAGGGAGTGTAAGGAATCGAAAACCCGCCGGCGCCAGGAAACTGGGACCACCAGACGGGGCCGACCAGTGGAGATGTCGCAGAGAAGGGCTGGACCTCCGACCTCCACCGCCAAGTTCTCCAGTCTGAGACCGGTACCAGCAGACTTAAGAGTCGCAATGTCCTGGTCATCGGCCTGGTCAGCAGCCATAGCAGAAAAATCAACTTCCAGGTTTACAGGGCACACAAGCGCAAGTGACAGGCAATCGGCCACCAGGTTTGTTTTACCCGCGACATGCCGAATGTCCCTGGTGAACTCTGAGATAGACGGTAGATGGCGCTGCTGGCGAGCGGACCACGGCTCTGTCACTTTAGACATTGCAAAGATCAACGGCTTATGGTCTACATATGCCGTGAATGAACGGCCTTCCAAGAAAAAACTAAAATGACGGGTGGCGAGGTACAGCGCCAACAATTCACGGTCAAAGACACTATACTCTCGCTCACTGTCACGTAGTTTGCAGCTGAAAAATGCAAGAGGTTGCCAAACTCCCGCCACCCGTTGCTCTACGACTCCCCCTACTGCTATGTCCGAAGCGTCGGTTGTCAAAGAAATGGGGGCCGAAGGTGAAGGGTGAGCTAAAAGTACTGCATTGGTCAGGGCAGACTTAGCACCCTCAAAGGCACTGATGCGGCCAGGTGTCCAGTCCACTGGGTCACAGCCTTTCTTTTTTTGCAAGGCTCCATAAAGCGGCTGCAGGAGGTGGGCGGCGTGAGGGAGGAAATGGTTATAAAAATTAATCATACCCAAAAACTCCTGCAGCGCCTTAACTGAGGCCGGGCGGGGAAACTCTGCCACCGCTTGTACCTTAGACCAGTGATTGTTAACCATAGGGCCGCGGCCCACACTTGGGCCGTAAGCACCACCTAGTGGGCCGCAAAAAAAAAAAATCAGTTTTGTATGTTTGGGCCGCGGGGGCCGCGGGACTGCATAGCAACTCCCAACCAAATGAGGAGAAGACGCTCGGCTAGCTTTACGTGTAATAGTAAGAGAAATGGTGTGTATTTACAGAGTAAATCCTTCATTTTGCATATATACACAGTAGTACGTTTAGATCCGCCAGGATCAGGGATCGATTACTTGGGTCTGCGGCCACCAACAGGGAGCAAGCGCGGCATGATCATTTATCCCGACGCGTCCCCGCGGCCGGGGAGGTCGGTGCCGCTCGGGCGGCTCCGTCGTTACTGCTGAAGGATTGTAGATGTGTGGGCTGGACTGTTGTTCGGGCTCGCAAAAGCATCGGAAAGTGACTCTGCTGCTCCGCAGCCAGAGAGCTACGGGCTCGTGCTCGTCACAGCTGATCAGGCTCGGATGAAACCTGACACGCGCAGTCCTGACCACTTATTAATGTAAATAACTTAAAGTAAAATCAAAATAAGTTTTGTTCCTGCTCTATTTTTAAATATGCACACTTGTATGCTTGTGTGTGTGTTGACGGCGCCTTTCCACACGGCGCGCTGTGTGTGTGTTTTAAATCCAGAAATGACACCAAACTTAGGGTGCTCCTTTCCACATGGCGCCCGTATGGTCGTCAAAATACGGTAATTAGCTTGACTCTATACAGAGATGAGAAGCGTAACAGGTGGAAAGGAAAGTTCAACCCGGGATGGACAGATTCATCCTGGTTCAGTCTTCCCACTGGGACAAAACCAGTGTCTCATACGTTCAGAGACCGTGGCGTTCAAAGTGCGAAAATGAAACGCTACTGAAACAAAACACAAAGTTTTTCATCAAACATATCCACTCAAGTCTGAACTGAAGTCACAGAAAATAAGCTGACCATCTTAAAACATCCTGCCCATGTTTGGGTCCACATACAGCTGTGAAGCAGCTTTCTCCACATTAATGAACATAATTAAAACTAAATATCGTTCCAGGCTCATCAATGAGCACCTTCACATGTGTATGAGAACCTGACACCATCCAGCCCAGATTTAAAGTCCTGACAGGAGAAATTAGAGCTCAGTTCTCTCACTGAACGACAGAAAGTGGGGGAATAAGATTATTAGAGGGGAAGAAAGAGAAACTGCAAAACTGTTCAATTGTTAAGATTAAACTCGTTTGCAATTTGGGTCAAATCATCAACATTTTTGTTGTCGTTTGTTGTGAAATAATTTGGGTACCCATCTTTCCCCTTTCTTTTTCTGATGATGTCATTCAATATTTTCCAGGTATTTTTTATGTTGTTTTTATTTTCCTCCAGGAGATGACTGTAATACTCCTTTTTTCTACTTCTCATGATTCTGGTTCATTTGTTTTTATAGTTCTTATATTTATCTACCGCTTCTTTTGTTCTCTTCTTGAGATAATCTTTATATAATGATGATACGATAGCTGAATTGTAAAGTAGTAGTAGCTTATATAGTGACGTGTGCAGTAAACCAACAACAGACATTGTACTGCTTGTCCTGCTGTTACATGTTGTCAGTCCTTCAAGCCAAACACTATTTCAGGGACCATAATATATTTGTGGTCTCGTCAGGGAGACTATGTTTACTGATGCAACTGTTACTTTACATCTTTGTCACCTGTTGGTTCTGCCGTGGGGTGTGATTTTCCAGATTGCTGTCCTGGATTTAACCAGTTGATTGACTTATAGGTCTTGGTGTTTGCTAGCGAGTGTTTTCTCCTCATCTTTTTTTTCTGTTTAGTGGCAAGGCACAACCCCTGAGTCTGATTCTTTGGAATCTTAGAAGTACAGTAAATGTTGAGGTGGACTTCTTTTTGATGAAATATCCACTGAGCAAAAAACCTACGACTTGAGTCACAGCTGGTGCAGCTCATTCTTTAGTACTCACATGTAGTGGAAAGAGGGTGCTGCCCTGAACCAACTCTGTGTGTGCTTGGCCAGTCTGTGCCACGCGTCTCTGGGTAGGAAACCACCGGTGTCAGCTCCATTCTGGGGCTCATCCCTATCCTCTAGCCGGTTGAGGCCCATGAAGGTCAACTATCAGAGAACCAGAGAGACACATTCACATGACCACTGCGCTGTTTAAAGTCTTAGTAACTGCACAAGAAAAATGTGTATTTTTATAGAAAATGCTTTTACATAATTTTACGCCCTTCACTTCACATAATATGTATACTTGATTAGTGATGCACCAAAATGAAAATTTGTGGCCAAAACTATAATAAAATAAAAAAAAATAATAATAAAAACTTGGCCGAATAATACCGAATAATGGTTCTTCGCAGTTTTTCATTGATTTTGCCAATTTTTTCACCATTGCATAAATCAAATAAATGTGCAGTGAAATACCCGCCAGTCACAAATTGTCTTTTTGTATTTTTTCCTCATAATCCTTTTTCATTTTCTCCCGTTGAAATCCAATTAATCGGGTCGCGGTGGGGCAAGGCTGATCTCCGCAATTTGAAGCCTTGTATAATAATTGTAAAAATCTGGGTTATTTTCTTGGAGGATCTCGTCAAACATATCAGACAGCGAGGTTTTGCGCACCCCATCGGTAGTACGGGCCCTTTTCTCTGCGCCATGCACCCCGTGATCGTCTCCATCACCAAGCGGCTTTCCCAAATCTAACTCAGCCTGGATCATTTCTCGTGTCCTCTGCTTTTTCCCCACATCCAAGTAATGATCTGACATGTTTGCTGCATTTAACACCGCACGCCCCTCACTCCACGCTGTTCGATTGCATCATCTAAACATGCCGTTATTAATTGTTCGTTTTTTTCCCCCCACTTATTCCACTGAACACCGAAAGTGTTTTTTTGCCATTTTCGGACGAACAATTTCGGTTACCGAACATTCGGTGCATCACTATACTTGATTGTTTATTAATATGTATAGTCCAAAAGAAGGGAAAGGAACAAGAGGGGACCATGTTTAAGAGTTTTCGTAATTGTGGACTATATTTACTGAATTTCTAAGTCTATATTCATTTAGAGGTCTTTTTCTGAGAGAAAATGACTGCACTCTCCTCTCGCCTTTGTTTTTAATTACAGGCAATAGGCAACAGCTTAACATGTGCAACTACAACACTTATGACATAGTATTACTACATGGACACTTTAAAATACTGTACTGTACATATTTGTATTACTCAATATTTTCAAGCAGTGGGACCTCTTAAGCAATAACATATGGGCTTTGTGAAGTACATTAAATGATACTTACAAGATTTTCAGCAAATAAAATATGATCAAAACTGCTGGCCTCAGAGGACAGCAGACTGGCTTTCTCCTTTCCCAAGTCTGTGGTCACAACCAGGAGCTTGGTATCGAGGGCGGCTTCTCTCGCCTGCCGAACTGCCAAAGAACAAAGCCATTTCAAAGTGATCGAGCTCAGGCTGCATTTGGAAGAGGACGTGTATTTCATGTATAAGTTATAGCTGACAAAAACCAGGAAAAAGAGCACACAGAACCTGCGTCAATGAAGATGCTATTAGGAATGGTCTTTGCTTTATTATACAGAGAATATGTCAAGATTTTGAGTTCACACAATGCAGAAGCAGCATGCAGTTCATAATAAATGATCCCTGGGATTTCATCAAACTAGTGTTGTCCCGATCGATTAGGCGGCCGATCAATCGGGCCCGATCACGGCATTTTCAAAACATCGGTATCGGCCAAAAAAGTATCGTGACATACCTACTTATTAATGTTTTTAATATATATTAAATCGTTTTATATATCGTTGCATTTAACGTCACTTCCGGCCGGCGGCGGAGTAAGCGAAACTAACATGGTTTACATGTTTGAATTGTGAAATGTTATACATGTTCATGTTGCATTAAGCTGCTGCTATTCATTTCATGCCATTCAGAATGTTGCACTAAGGTTAAGCCAAAAAGTATTTTAATTTTCTTGTGTTTGTGAGTTTGACTGGATATCATTCAACTACCTCTTTTGAAGTTAAATGTATTTATTTTTGTTATTGCACTATTCTGCACTTTTTGTTTTCGTTTACAATTTCATGTTTTTACATTTTGTCCCACCAGTGCTGATAAGCTTTGTTGAAATATATGTCCATGTTCTCCAATGGACAATAAAAGAAACTTGGGATAATTTGAGTTTTAGTCCTCTTTTTTTTTTTTAATTCATTGCCAAAATGTATCTGATCGGGAAAAAGTATAAGAAATGTATCGGGAGCCAAAAAAAGTGATCGGATCGGGAAAAATCGGGATCGGGACAACCCTACATCAAACTTACCATTCTTAAAAAATGTATTTGCCTCTTCTAAAACCTCATTCAGCCCATTGTTGGATGAACTCAGGAAAGTCTCCCTGTTCTCTGAAACACAAAAAGGACAAGGATGTGGTGGATGAATGATCTGCTGGGGAAAATCAGTTGAAGCTGCCAGTCTACTAACTACTCACGTTGCACTGAGTTGATGAGGTCTCTGTACTTGCTCCGTATTTCCCTCCGGAGACCCACATCGTTGAGGTCCTGGTTCTCTCCCCCCCCGGGGGGGCTGGAGTGGTTCTCCAGGCGGGGAGATTCCCTGACCCCGGCACCGGGGCCGGGACCTTCTGTTTTCTTCATTGTTTTCACTTATTTCTCACGATTACCTGCGTTACACGAGGAGAAGGAGCCACATGATGAAGTTTTGAAAACAATTTTGAAAACACTGTTCCAAGTCATCTATGTTACTTTACACGCTGCAAACACAACTGTATTTAAAGTTTAACTTATGAGGGTAAGAGATACCTTTTAAAATACCCGCATATTACTGTAACGTATCGCAAACACTGCAAAACAACCAAATGTTGCAGCAGCAAAATCAAATGTTTCCCCGCGCTCTGCTAAACGTCTAGCGAATGTTTGTTGTTAAAACCCGCTTAACGCTCACCTCTAACGGTTAGATGTCCCGAATATGGACGTAACTACGCCTCATATGTAGAGAGGATTAAAAAACAACAACAGATTACAGTGAAAAAATGAAAACTATGCAGAAAGGCGAAGCTCTCGATTTACCGGTCAATCTACGCACCTACCCTCACCTATGGTCATGAACTTTGGGTAGTGACAGAAAGGACAAGATCGCGGATACAAGCGGTCGAGATGAGTTTCCTCCACAGGGTGGCTGGACGCTCCCTTAGAGATAGGGTGAGGAGCTCGGAGTCGAGCCGCTGCTCCTTCACATTGAGAGGAGTCAGCTGAGGTAGCTTGGGCATCTGTACCGGATTCCTCCTGGACGCCTCCCTAGGGAGGTGTTCCAGGCATGTCCCACCGGGAGGAGACCCCGGGGAAGACCCAGGACACGCTGGAGAGACTGTCTCTCGGCTGGCCTGGGAACGCCTCGGACTCCCCCCGGAAGAGCTGGAGGAAGTGTCTGGGGTGAAGGAAGTCTGGGCATCTCTGCTGAGGCTGCTGCCCCCGCGACCCGGGAACGGATAAAGCGGCGGACGATGGTTTCTTCTGTTATTTGTAACATATACTGTATGGGAATAAGTAGTTTGACTGCTATCAGAAGTAGGTGGTTATGAGAAGGAATTACATTGACCATAAAGAACCTCAGACACTGTAAATATGCTTGAACCGATGTTATTATTAAATAAACCAAAATAAAATAAATAGCAACGGTTGAGAAAAAAAAATCAAAAAGCCCAAAGTGACTCAATCAGTCATTGGTCATAGTTCAGAGTTCAGAGTTCATATGCTCCCTGGGCTTAGCTTAGCTCCAATGGTTGGAGTGGCGATGAAGGGGCTAGCTTAGCTCCCTGGGCTTAGCTCTCTGGGCTTGGCTCGCCATTGTGTTTTAAGTCATCCAAGATTGTTCAGGTCTGACAAGAAACCTGGCCTGAACACAAAAAAGGCCAATAATAATGGCCTCACTGTCCATCTACTGGCCTACAAAGAACACAAAACTGCCTACGCCGCTGCCCTTAAAGTCGCTCGCTCAAAATATTATTCAACTTTAATCAGCAATGGTGAAAATAATCCCAGAACCTTATTCATCACTGTCAACCGCCTTCTCAACCCCACCAACTCAGTCCCTTCAGCTGCCTCTCCAGAGCTGTGCAACCGTTTTGCTGTCTTCTTTAAGACCAAGGTGGATGAAATCAAAGCCAACATAACACCTTGTGGGATCCCAGCCATCTGCCCTCCGCCCACCAGTGGCTCCACCCTGTCCAGCTTCACGGAGGTTACACCAGCTGCACTCCTGGACATCATCACCAAATCCAAGCCAACCAGCTGCTCCCTTGACCCTATACCCACTCCCTTGCTTAAAGTCTGCTCACCAACCCTGGCCCAATTTCTCACTACTCTTATCAATAAATCCCTGCAGAGTGGAGAAGTGCCTGCCCTTTTGAAAACAGCAGCGGTCACCCCACTCTTAAAGAAACCAAAACTCGACCGAGAAGTTCTGTCAAATTACAGACCCATTTCAAACCTCCCATTTATCTCAAAAGTTCTCGAGAAAGTTGTAGCCTGTCAACTCCAGTCACACCTAGCACATAATAACCTCTACGAAGCCCTCCAGTCTGGTTTCAGGCCAGCTCACAGCACAGAAACTGCCTTGGTGAAGGTCACCAACGACCTACTCATGGCAGCGGACTCTGGATCTCCCAGCATCCTAGTGCTTCTAGACCTGAGCGCTGCTTTTGATACTGTGGACCATAAAATTCTCCTCCAGCGCCTTAAAACCTACACCATGGTCACAGAGACAGCACTGAAGTGGTTCACCTCCTACCTGACCAACCGCTACTACCATGTCTCCCTGGGAGGTGCCAGGTCTGACAACACTGAGGTGACATGTGGTGTGCCACAGGGGTCAGTGTTGGGCCCCATCCTGTTTTTGATATATCTGCTCCCACTTGGCTACATCATCAGACAACACAAAATCAACTTCCACTGCTATGCTGATGACACTCAGGTCTATATCAAAACCCATCCAAATCCCTCTAAAACAGTCTCCTCCCTCAACACCTGCCTGGAGGACATCCGCTCCTGGATGAATAACAACTTCCTCCAGCTCAACAGCAGCAAGACGGAGGCCATCATTTTTTTTTTTTTTTTTTTATAAATATTTTTATCCCGGTTTTTTCCCCATTTTATCACCCAGTGCTCCTACCTAACAGTCCTGGGCATTGCCATCCTCTACCAACCCCGGGAGGGCCCTGCACTGAGCTCAGGTCTCCTCCTTAACCTGAGGAGTGAGCAGGCCGCATCTTTTCACCAGACAGGGTGGGTTTTCTCCGGCCGGACGTAGCGCGTGGAAGGATCACGTTATTCCGGCCAGATCCTCCCCACCCCGTCTGGCGCCCCGGTTGGCCAGAGGGGGCATGTGTAGCCCAGGACTGTGCATGTTTTTGTGAGGGTAGCTCACACTAGCTACCCAAGGGAACACGGGGAGAACATGTAAACTCCACACAGAAAGATCCTTTCTCCAACCCCACCCAGGGTGTGGTGCTGAAGTCATGGGGGAACTAACACGCACTTCAGCGCCCACAGCGTCCCCGGCGGGAATCGAACCCAGGACCTTCTTGCTGTGAGACGGCTGCACTACCTGCTGCGCCACCATGCCCCGATGGAGGCCATCATGATCGGTACCTCCCACCAACTCGCCAATGCTAGCACTGCTGCACTCTCCCTCGACGGTCAGCCCATCTCCTTCTCCCCAGTTGTTACCAACCTTGGAGTTAAGCTTGACTCATCCCTATCATTCCAACCTCACATAAAACACATCTGCAAGATCTCCTACTTCCACCTTAAAAATATAGCCCGACTGAAGCCATCCCTCTCCAAAGATGACTTAAAAAAACTGGTAAACGCCTTCATCTTTTCCCGTATTGACTATGGCAATGCACTTCTCTCCGGTCTACCTGCAAAAACCATCCACTGCCTCCAACTGGTTCAGAACAGCGCTGCAAGATTGCTCACCGGTACCAAAAAATCAGCAAACATAACCCCTGTTCTGGCCGAACTCCACTGGCTCCCAGTCCACTACAGGATCCAGTTCAAGGTCCTCCTCCTGACCTTCAAGGCCATCCATCAAAAAAGCCCCAGCTACCTAAGTGATCTAATCACTGTCCATAAACCGGCACGCACCCTTCGCTCCAGCCACGCCACTCTCCTTCATGTCCCCTCTCCACGGCTCGTGACGATGGGACACCGTTCCTTCTCTGCCTCCGCCCCACGCCTATGGAACTCTCTACCTGACGACCTCAGGAATGCACCTTCTGTGGAGTCCTTTAAAACGGGCCTTAAAACACTCTTCTATAAGCAGGCTTTCCCCTGAACTCTTCCCTTGACCCCCTTTTATTCAAATATTTTTTTAATTTATTTTTTTTATCTTTTTGCTGCCCACAACTTTTTAATCTTACTTTTATCTTAGTAGCTAGGTTTTGTCTTAGTTTCTTAGTCTTGTTTTTAGTCTTCTTTGTAAAGCGCTCTGAGATCTGTCATTTCAGGTGAAAAGCGCTATATAAATTGAAATTATTATTATTATTATTAATAAATAGATATTTTCAAAACAGTCGTTCTATAAATCATGCAAATCAAACAGTGGTTTTTGCAAATCAAAATAGTCTTCAAAACCACAATCAAAATAACCAAAATCAAACAACCAAACCAAACATTTCAAAACAGAGTAACTCACCAATTCTCTATAGACAAGTTTACGCGCCAAAACACGGGCGCTGCCATTCCTCTGCATTAATGCATGTCATTTCCGGTGGGAGTGATTTGCGCAGCGTTTACCGGTGTAAACACAGCGGCGTGGACACAAACCTAAAGCAAAGACTCGCTGCTCGTGAGTTTTTAATGTCGACAACTATGTCTTTGTCATGGGAACACGGTTCTATACTCTGACTGGAGATGGCGTTACTCTCCCCACCCGAATTCAGTGCAGAACTGGAATGATAACGTGATGACAGCAGAACTGACAGCAGGATCTGCTCCTACTTCCTGCAATCCGCAACGGACAATCTGAAAGTTTCTGAGGTTTATCAATATCTGCACAGAGATAAAGTGGGTTTTGTCATGTCATACAAACATGATCGTTTTGTTTATTTGAAAGCAAATGTCGAGCCTAGCCAGTGTTTGAACAATGCGTGGCATAAAGCTCGGCTGCTGTAATTGAAGCTGGAGAATCAGACCTGCGTCATGTTCGTGTTGCTGGACCTGGAGATCGTGTCCCCATTCAGCTGCGATCTTATGGAAGGTAACAAGATTATTTGACATGTATGTCTTCATTTTTGGTATCCGAACTACATCATAGTCTACTTGGCTTTTTTTTTTTACTATATCTCTCTAGGTAGAAAATGCTGTGAGACGGGAAAACCGGGCTTGCCTGCACTAACTGACAGAACAGCTGGGTCTGAAAGAAATGCTGCTCAGAAGAATATTGTGATTTTCTCTAATGCAATTATAAAAACAAAAATGTCATACATTCTGGATTCATTACAAATCAACTGAAATATTGCAAGCCTTTTATTATAATATTGCTGATCATGGTTTACAGCTTAAGAAAACTCAAATATCCCATCTCAAAAAATTTGAATATTCTGCGAATCTTAAACTGTAAACCATAATCAGCAATATTAAAATAATAAAAGGCTTGCAATATTTCAGTTGATTTGTAATGAATCCAGAATGTATAACTTTTTTTTTTTTTTTTTTTTAAATTGCATTACAGAAAATAAAGAACTTTATCACAATATTCTAATTTTCTGAGACAGTTCTGACTCCTGTATGTGCGCTTCAAACGGCACAACAGGAAGGATCTTTACTAGCCGCCACCAACTTCACAGCCATCTTCTACCGCTCCAGAACCGGCACAGGAGGTGAAACTCTGTAGGACTCATGAAGAGTGGAGGAACAGCCCTGGGAATATTCTCCTGCAGCTCTGCCTCCCGCCATCACCCAACCAACTTTTCACACATACTCCCAAAAATTGATGATTTTGTTGAGGGAAGGTTACAGTTCTGCAGTAAATATCTCAGCATTTTCAAACCAAAATGAGCAGCCTTATTTAGGAACCAACAGATGTTTGTACTTTGAAAATAAAGTTTGATGAAACTTAATTTCATTTCATTATTGCACTGAACTACGATCATGAATGATAGGCCTTATCTTCCTTAGAGTGCTACAACGTCTTTTAACAGTTCATCATTCATAGTAAGCTCATACTGTACATTAATAATGGATGAATTTTGAGTTGTGAAGAAACTAAACAAATGGCTTCAACAATAAAAATTCATATGTTTAATCTTAACAGGAATAAAAAAGTAAAATATGGGGTAAGGGAACTGTCAATCGAATTTGTGCACATAAATCAAATGTTTGCATATTATTCTACAGTTATGCATAAATAAAACATTTAAATATTTGTCAAATCATACATATAGTGTGCATTTTCTCTGTAATCTGTGTTCATAATCTTGTAAAGTTGTAACTTTGAGTTGTATTCGCACAGAGAAAATACACTACATATGTATGATTTGACTTAAATGTTTACATTTCTATTTATTTATGCACAACTGTAGAATATGCACACATTTGATTTATGTGCACAAATTCAATTAACAGTTCCCTTACCTGATAGTAAAATACAAAAGCATCCCACACAATTACATCACTATAAAAACTATTCAATAATATTAAAAAATACAATGCACACAGTATTTGTCGTTTATCTTTATTTAATGAACAACATCACTTGTGTAGCAGGCTCGGCCTCAGGCAGGCTGACAGGTTTCAGGACCATCTAAAAAGGGAAAAAGGAGAAAACATGGATGGAGCAAAATTAATGCAGGCATAGAGTCCTCTCACTACAAACATCACAATGGTAAAAATTGTACCATTTGTGTTTGTGTTGTACATTGTACTCACACAATCACCACAACAGCCTGCCAAATTGCATTATATTTATGTTGCACTGCAAAAACTCAAAATCTTACCAGGAATATTTGTCTTATTTATAGTTAAAATGTCTCATTTTTAGTCAAAAAAATCTCATTACACTTAAAACAAGAGTATTTACCAAAAAAATAACTTATTTGACAATTTTCACCTGTTTCAAGTACACTTTCACTTGAAATAAGTAGAAAAATCTGCCAGTGGGACAAGATTTATCTTCTCATTACAAGCAAAAAAATCTTGTTCCACTGGCAGATTTTTTCACACGCAGGCACGCACACGCATTGTTTGTCCCATCTCAAAACCATCAACTGCCTCATCAAAATACCAGTAGCAATGTTAGTGTATGACAACTTCTTCATAATTAACAGTACTGTCAGCTTCACAGCTAAAGTTGCTGAACTTACCTCAGATCCATGTTTTTTCTCCGGGGGAGGCAGCAGATCCGCCGGGTGAGTTTACTCCTCTCTGGCTGGGGAGAGTGATTATAAACCAACCACAACTCAGGGAATGGATTATCCTTTGTTGGTTTTTTGTCAACAAAGTGGTGTGAACAAACAAAAATGTTGCGCGGTGGTTTTTTAGATGTAATGCCTTCAGCCAGGTCCTTGGCTTCCGAAAAAAAGTAAACAAAGCAGCGCATGGACGTGTCTCTTTGTAGCTGGTTTGTGGTCGCAGCTCTCTCTATCCAACCACTCGTTCAGGTGCTTCCTCGAGTTCTTACATCCAACTGCCGAGACATGTCGTTCCCGAACCACTTTTTTTCTTTAAAATATACATTTTGTCCCTCTTTGTCAGAGCAATGTTGCCACTCTGTGCAATGGTAAACCGCCAGAACGGAAGTGGATTGCTTAGGAGGGGAGGAGTTTAGGAGGTAGAGCGGAAACGGCTCGTAAACTTTTCTATAGCTCATCAGTAATATCAGCGGGTCCTTACGAGTAAATGGAGTCTAAAATGTGAATATTTGATAGTTAGGATTTTTAGTTCAAATGATTAAATGTTTGTAGAGAGAAAGCATACAGACCTGCCACAGCCAGTGATGTGCACCTCAGTCTGCGGCAAAGTGATGGCTTTAAACTGTGGGTGTGGTGCAGTGGCAATCACTGATTGGAACCTGGTGTGAGTGATTAAGTGAGTGAGTGAACTGGTGAGTGTAGTAGAGTAACCACACAGTTTTTGTAGTAGTGCAGTGGCACAACCACATTTTAACACTGGGTTACATGTTGGACACATGGTTTGTCATGAAATACCTGAAAAATGCCTGATGCTTCATGGCAAGCTGTGTGTCTGGTGACAGAATAAATTAGACAAGCTAAAATTATTTTTTTTACTGCATTAGCTATTGCAATCTTTTTTGCACTTTAAATGGATATTGAAAGGACCATTTGAGTTATTTATTTTTTAGTTATTTCACAATAATTATTGTGAAATTATTATTTCACTAGTTATTTTACAGTCGTATAATTCAGGCAACAGCTCAAAAAACATTTTTAATAACACTAACCCACATCAATATCGGATCAAATCAAATGATGATAAAAAACAGAAAACAGAAGGGCTAATACAGCATTTAACTCTTTTACTTGAAACCTTTGGGAAGCCACCGCACGGCAGAAAAGGGGGCGTTCTTAAAGTGTGCTGCAGCGCATAGATGCCGGGGGAATATGAACTGGCCTGAAAATAATTTTTCAGTCAAAAATATTTTTTTTGCTTTAATCCCTGTTCTACAGAAGGAACAATAGGAGGCTGAAATGTTCTGTCTGGATGAGAGATTTGTCAATAAACCTGAAACCTGAACTGTTTCTCAAACAAGAAGCCCTAAAGCCAATATGTCAAAACTCCAAATACGTTTTGTCAACAAAAGGATTTGATTTAACTTAAAAATAGCCTACATATGCAACACATGATGGCGCCACTAACGTGATCAACACCCGCAACAAAATGCAACAAAACGCAAGATCAATTTTCTCAATTTTTCGAACTGTTGAGAAAAAAGTTGAAATGTCGAGAAAAAAGTCGAAATTTTGAGATTAATGTTGAAGTACAATTTAGAGAAAAAAGTCGAAATGTCCAGAAAAAAGTCAAAATTTCGTGAGTAAAGTTGAAATGTTGAGAAAAAAGGCGAAAGTTTGACTTTTATTCTTGATTCTCTCTACATTGCGACTTTTTCTCTAAGTGCACAAGACAAAAAAATCTTCCCTTCACAAATATTTTTTCTCCTGCATGGCCCTAATATTCCGTAGAAAACTGTTTGTGGTCTTACCTGTATTTGTAGATGAAGTCCATGCGCCTATCCTTCATCACAAAAACCTCAGTTACTTTGTTGTGAAAGTCCTCCTTATTTTCCTTTAGTTTTAAAAGTCTCTCTGCCTTAATTAATGGAGGTGATCGCCCGGGATGAAAGCCGTCCTGAATCTGTCCTATTCCGTTTGAAAAGAGCAGGTTACTTCTGTCTCGCAGTTTGAAACAAACCTTTTAGCTCTGGCGTTGGTCTTCCGTTGTTAATCATTTTGACAAACTGGAAAGTCCAGTTGTGAGAAATTTTTAAGTTTAAATATATAATCTTCTTCCATTTTGGCAGTCCGACGAAGCATAGCATCAAAATAAACGTCTCGCAGCAGCAGCAGTCAGTGTTGCCAACTCCTCAGTAAGGAAAGTCGCTATTGGCTGTCCCAAAAGTCGCTAGAAGTCGCTAAATGACGTCATCACCTAATTTGCATAATTGGCAACCGTAATGGACGCTGTAGGAGAGAGGAATAACGTCGTGGGAGCGTTTATTTAATACATCCATGCGTGGGAGAGACAAAAGTGAGTAAAAAACACCCTAAATATGTTTAGAACTACAAATGTACAAAAATAATTTCAACATTAACAACATTTAATGATTTTAATACTTCGTCTAGATCCACATTACACACATCAGTTTTGTCCTGTATTATTAAATGTTTTAACAGCAAATTTAATCAAAAGATTGTTATGTAGGGTGAAATTGCTAGCTCTACAACCAACCCTCCTCCTTTATCCGGGCTTGGGACCGGCAAAGTGACCCAAAAGACACAATCTGGCAGAGTTACTTAGGTTTGTTTTTTTTTTAGTTTTTTTTTTTTTTTTTCCTCCGAGTTTTCATTTATGTTTTGATATTTTTATTAGGGGGTAAGGCACAGTTGAACAGGAATAAACAAAAAAGATATACAGTCTACCTCCTTTTTTTTTTTTTTTGGGATTAAGAACAGAACAAAAAATCCACACAAAACAATGATAAATACACGAAAGTTATTATATTCTTATATATAAGTAATATTTAAGTATTTAAGCTAAACAGTATGAATTAAAAAAATAGATGAGTAAAAAGGGGGAAAAAAAAAAACAACAAAAAAAAACAAAAAAAAAAAAACCCAAAAACAAAAGAAAAGTAAATAAAAAGATAAATAAAAAGGAGGAAGAAAGAGAGGAATGAGAGAAGAGAGGGAGGGGGGGTGATCCGTCAATCAGGAGGCAGGGACTGGAGAGAGTGGAAGAATGTAAGAAAGGGAAGCCACTTATTATAAAATTTGTTGCAACTACCCTTCAGTGAATATTTAATCTTTTCCAGCTTCAGAAAAAACATGGTGTCGTTGAGCCACTGGGTACTAGAAGGAGCCTTAGTCGACTTCCAGTGGAGAAGAAGGTGGCGTCTTGCCAGTAAGGAAGTAAAAGCCAAAATGTCTATTTGGTTTGAAGTAAACCGGCCATGGTCCTCTGGGAGCCCGAATATGGCAACATGGGGGGAGACTTTTATATTCACCGAGAGTATTTTTGACATGGTGTCAAAATAATTCGACCAAAAGCGAGAAAGTAGTGGGCAAGAGTAAAACATATGGGTTAAATTGCAGGACGAGGCATGACATTTGTCGCATTCGTCAGTGACACTGGGATAGATCTGTGAGAGTCGAGCTTTAGAAAAGTGGACTCTAAACAGTACTTTAAACTGTATAAGTGTAAGACGAGCGCAGGATGAACTTGTGTAAATTTTTTTAAGAGCAGCGTCCCACCAGTCATCCTCCAAATTTAGATCCAGTTCATCTTCCCAGACAGCCCTAACTTTAATAACTGGAGAGAGATCGAAAGACAGAAGGTCATCGTAAACCTTAGAGATCAGTGATTTTTGAAGTGGATCATGGCTTAAAAGCACCTCCCACTGTAGAGTCGGCGGAGAGGATGGAAAAACTGGAAACAAAGCTTTAGCGCAGTGTCTAATCTGAAAGTATCGAAAGAGATGAGAAGGCGGGAGATTAAATTCACCTGAGAGATCTGCAAAGCTGCGAAAGATACCATCCTTGTAAAGATCTCCAAAACTTTTCAGGCCCTTATTATGCCATATGAGAAAGGTTGAATCTGTAAGCGGAGGTCGAAATAAATGATTGTTCAGTAATGGAGCTAAAGTAGATGCTGACTTAAATTTGAAGTGTTTCCTAAATTGATACCAAATTTTAAGTGTGGAGTGAACCACTTGATTATTTGTAAAGACAGAGAGGTTGGATGGAATAGATGAGGTAAGTAGAGCAGGTAAAGAAGATGAAATGCATGACTGTGCCTCCAATTTACACCATGGCATATTCACCGATTTGAACCAAAATGAAATTTTTTGAATATGTGCTGCCCAATAATACAGTTGAAAATTGGGAAGTGCCAGTCCGCCATTGAATTTACATCTCTGAAGTGTGGATTTGCGGATTCTAGGAGCCTTCCCACACCATAAGAAGTCAGAAATAGTTTGATCAATTATTTTAAAAAAGTGTTTTGGTAAGAAAAGTGGAAGACAATGGAACAGAAATAGAAATTTGGGCAAAATATTCATTTTAACTGCGTTAATTCTTCCAATTAATGAAAGAGGTAAGCTTTTCCATCTATGGAGGTCAGATTTAATTGTAGACATTAAAGGTGAGAGATTAGCAGAAAAAAGAGAGCTTAACGTTCTGGTTACGTTGATCCCAAGATACCTAAAGCCGGAAGGACTAATCTTAAAAGGGATATCTGACTGTACGAGCTGTGTTGCTGAGTCATTAATGGGATAGCATTCACTTTTAGATACGTTCACTTTATAGCCTGAGAAAGACCCGAATCTCTGGAAAGCAGATAAAATTGAAGGAATGGAGAGGACAGGATCCGAGACATATAACAGTAAGTCATCAGCGTAAAGTGACAGCTTATATTCTGTTCCCAATCGGGAGATCCCAGTAAAAGTGGGGGAGGACCTCAGAAAGATTGACAGGGGCTCTATAGCTAGTGCGAATAATAGGGGAGAGAGGGGACACCCCTGTCTGGTGCCACGGGCTAGAGTAAAAAAATTGGACTGAATGCCATTAGTGGAAACGCTTGCTTGTGGAGACGTGTAAAGGAGACGAATCAAAGAAATGAACCCATTCCCCAGCCCAAACTTCTTCAGTACAGTAAATAAATAGTCCCATTCAATCCTATCAAATGCCTTTTCAGCATCGACTGAGATTACGACTTCAGGTGTTGTGGTGACAGTTTTAGAGTGAATAATATTTAAAAGTGTCCGCACATTAAAGAATAACTGTCGCCCCTTAACAAATCCTGTCTGTTCATTTGAGACAATAGTTGGCACAATGTTCTCCAAGCGATAAGCCAAGGCTTTAGCAAGGATCTTAGCATCTACATTTATTAACGAAAGAGGTCTGTATGAGCCGCAGAGAGTTGGATCCTTATCTTTTTTTAAGAGGAGACTTATGGAGGCTTGCCTTAAAGTGGGAGGGAGAGTGCCATGTTCCAGTGATTCCTTATAAACAGCATGCAATAAAGGGGACAATTTATCCTGAAATTTCTTAAAAAATTCCACTGGAAATCCATCAGGGCCAGGAGCTTTGTTATTTTGCATACTTCTCACAGCGAGATTAATTTCTTCTACCGTTAATGGCGAGTCAAGATTTTTAGCAGCATCGGAGCCTATAACAGGAAAGTTGAGGCTATCTAAGAATGAATTCAATTCGGTGGAGCCAGATGGAGATTCAGACGTATATAAAGAGGAATAAAATGAGTGAAAGACAGAATTAATGGCGGTGGGATCCTGATGCAATGAGCCTGATGAATCTTTTATCTGAAGGATCATACGTGAGGCTGCCTGGCGACGTAACTGATGAGCCATGAGCCGACTTGCCTTGTCTCCATGTTCATAATATACGGAGCGTGATCGTAAGAGAAGTCGCTCTGCATCATTAGTGGTAAGGAGATCAAATTCAGTCTGTAAATCGACACGTTGCTTAAGAAAACTGGGAGAGGGGCAAGTAGCAAGTTGTTGGTCCAATTTTGTGATCTTAATAGAGAGTTCTTGTAATTTGGCTTTCCGGGACTTATTCAAGTGAGCAGAGAAGGAGATAATTTGTCCCCGCAAATATGCTTTTAATGATTCCCACAGCAGTGAAGATGAAATTGGTTCCATATCATTTTGATTTATAGAGATGTAATCATCAATTTTAGTTGTAATAAAATTGGTGAACTTATCATCTGAGAGAAGTAATGTATTGAACCTCCAAGATGTTGAGTAGCGTGGCTGTGAAGAGAACTGAATATCCAAAGAAAGAGGAGCGTGGTCGGAGATCACAATAGGATGATAATCAACAGACAGTACTTTGGGAATTAGTTTAGCATCAATAAAATAATAATCAATCCGAGAGAAAGATTGATGCCTCTGAGAAAAGAAGGAATATTTTTTGGTACAAGGGTTATAAAATCTCCAAGGATCGGTGCAACCGTTCTTGGACACAAAATCTGAAAGAGACCTCGACATTGAAGAAGGAGTCAGATTTCGTGGGCTGGAGCGGTCTAGTTTGGGGTCAATTACGCAGTTCATATCCCCGCCAATTATAAGAAGACTGTCGTTCAATGAGGGGAGACATTCAAAAAGCTTGTTCATAAAGTGTGGGTTGTCAAAATTGGGGGCATATATATTAACTAATAATATGGGAATATGAAATAGCGTACCCGCCACAATTAAGTATCTGCCGTTTTTGTCTGAAATCACCTTAGATGCTGAAAACTGCATTGACTTACCAATTAATATAGCAACCCCCCTGGCCTTAGAGTTGAAATCAGAGTGAAACACCTCAGAAACCCAGGGACATTTAAGTCTGACCTGGTCTTTGGTGCGCATGTGGGTTTCCTGAAGGAACACTAAGTCAGCTTTAAGACGTCTCAGGTGAGCAAATATTCTCGATCTCTTAATTGGACTCCCCATGCCTTTGATATTCCAGCTCAACAACCTCACAGAAGTACCAGTATTAGTGGCCATATGTTAAATTCCTAAAGATAGAGATGTACCGAATGCGGATCCCCAAGGAAGGAAAGGAAAGAAAGGGATGGAGGGAGGAAAGAAAGAAAGAAAGAGAAAGAAAGAGGAAAGAAGAAGAAAAAAAAAAAAAAAAAAAAAAAAAAAAAAAAAAAAGGGGGGAGAAAAATAAATAAATAAAAAAAAATAAATAAATAAAAAAAAAAAAAAAAAAAAAAAAAAAAAGGGGGGGGGAAATTGAAAACAACAACAAACTTAACCTACTGAACCCCCCACCCCCCACCCCCCAATTGCACTTACAACGACCCCATCCCCAAACGATGGAGAACCCAGTGCAAACTCCAGAAGGAGTCAGATCCCTGAAAAGAACACTTACGGCTTTAAGCATAACTAACAAGATAATAACTAACAAGCTTCGTGTTGAGCTCCTGCAAGCCCAGCAACATTAACAGAGAGGTACAACCAATCACGACCAAGTTAAACTGAAAACCACATACCGTGTATATATGGGAGAGAGAAAAAAAAAAAAAAAAAAAAAAACCCGACACTGATGAACTGAAAAAAGTTCAACTAGACTTTGAGCGACGTGATGAAAGCGCTGGCCTCCTCTGCCGACCTGAACTCCCTTTCTGCGCCGTTGTGAGTGATGCGGAGGCGGGCGGGGTACAGCAGACCGTAGCGGACCCCCGGGATCTCGCGGAGCCGGCGGCGGACGTCATTAAAGGCGGCGCGGGCACGGGCCGTCTTCTGGGTGTGGTCGGGAAAGACAGAAAAAGTCAACTCTCCACACGTAATCCGTTGCTGAGCCCTGGCTCGGCGCAATATATCCACACAGTCTGTATGATAGTGCAGACGGGCGATGATGGGACGAGGGCGCTCTCCGGGCTTCGGCTTCGGCTGGAGGGTGCGGTGCGCCCGGTCCAGGAGAGGCTCCTTCTCCAGGCTGAAAGCCTCCTTGAGCAGAGAGGGAATATCCGTAACAGCAGAAGAGGTGGAAAAATCTTCAGGAATTCCCACGATCCGTATGTTATTGCGCCGGGATCTCGCCTCCAGATCCTCGCATTTACCATCCAGCCTCATCAGTTCAGCTGACAGATGCTCCACTTTAGCCTGTAAGGTTGTGATGTCATCGGTGCAGGACGAAAGAGATGTTTCCATTTCAACCACGGTGTTCTTCAGAGCGCGCACATCAGACTGGATGTTTGTAATGCTTTTTGATAATTCCGACTTCACCGCTTGCAGCTCAGTCTTGATGCTCGACAGGTTTTCAGTTAAAGCAGCCTGAAGCTCCGCTTTAAAAACAGCCGCCATCTCAACGCGGAGTGATGCGAGCAGCTCGGCCTTAAAGTCGTGTGAAGGAGCGGCCCCGGCGGCCTCGGCCAGGCTGGACGGGGGGTCACCACGAGGCGGGGATGCTGCGTGCGGAGAGGGCCGCGGCGGTGGCGCGGATGGTTTGAGTTTTGGAGGCATTTTGGTCGGCAAAAATACGGGGCCAAAGTAAAATAATGAAGGTCGGGAAAAATAAACCGAAGGAAGATGAAAAAGCTGTACCAAAAATAGATATTTTTAAAGGTTGTTGCAGGAGCTCAAAAAAACACGTCCTAGTCCATTAGTCGCTACACCGGAAGTCCTCCGAGTTTTCATTTATAACATAATACTCCACTTACCTGTAGGAGCCTACAACAAGTCACAGTAAACCATGAACATCATTTGCAACAACAATAACATGTTTAACATTTTTTTGTATAGACGGTTTTAACTTGACAACATTAACAATCTAAATGGACCAAAAAGAGACAACAGACTACGTCTGCAGGAGAATAACCAAGGAGCTTGGCTATTTTGGTTATTTCTGCAGGGCTCTTGTTGTGCTTTAGAGTTTCCTCCACATTGAAAACTGACATGTACTGCAATGCTTCAATGTTGTCCGGGAGTCTCACCCTCAACTCATTAGTGAGGGAGATGGTGAAAGCTACACACCGCTTTCGGACATTGTTCTCCTCTTCAGGCGCAAGGTGGAGCTCAGCTGCCTTTGACTCGACCAGGTAACCAAGGTACGGTTTGGGACTGATGTATCCATCAATTGGCCCTTTGAGTGCATCAACATTATTCAGTTGATTCAGCACCCTGCTACTCACAGACTTGATAAGGCTAACCAAGCTGTCAAGAAGTTTAAGAGGATCAACCTGCTCTCCCTCAAAAGCTTTGATGGCCAACTGTACCTCACCCAGCACTGACTTCAAAAAAGTCAGATACAAAATGTTTTGAGGATCACTGTACATGGAGTATAAAACCTCAGCCATGTAGCAGTGTTCACTGGACTTGGTGACTGCGAAATGCAGTTTAAGCTCCTCCCACTGGTCCAAAATGCGTGAAACTGCTGGTTCAATGGAGAGCCAACGTGTGGCACACACCTTAATGATCTGTAAGGGTTTCTCCCCACAGTTGATGGTCTCATATATGGCCTTGTAGGCCTCCCTGCGCTTTGGAGACACTGAAAACCAGTTATAAGTCTCCCGTACCAAGTACTCCACACTACGGGGGATTGTGTCATTGGAAGCATGACTTACAGCAAGCTGCAGAGAGTGACACACACAGCGAATAAGAACAAGATCTTTGAGGCCATACTCCTCCTTCAGCACTTTATGGACCCCATTGTTAATCCCCGTCATAACAGAGGCGTTGTCAGTCCCTATCCAGGAGTTTCTCTTTTTTAAGGCTACACTTCTCCAGAAAAGCCACAACAGCACGGGCTATAGATCTGGCATCTCCTCCCTCTAGCTCAACAAGCCCCAGAAATGTTGAGACAATTGTCTGCTTGGTGTCACTAAAGTACCTTATCACAACCCCCAGGTACTTAGACACTAACATCGGTGGACACATCGAGGAGGAGGCTGAAACGCTGGTCACCACATCTGTGGCCAACTTTTTCAGGAAGTATGGTGCTAGAACACCATTAATCATTTCTGTGCACTTTGTCCTGTGCATTTTGAAGTGAGTCGCAGCAGTGGAGTCTGAAAAAGCAGTTTTACATGCTTCCCCAATATGGTCACATGCCAGCATGAAACAGTGTTCAGCAATAGCTAATGCCATGGTGGCTTCAGCCTTTTTTGCAGAGTCTGTTTTTTTAATAATTAATGGCAGCTTGCTCTGGTTGGAGCTGTTATAAGGCTTTGCCTTTTGAGTATGTTTTTGTGTTTTTCACATGTGTTTTTTAATGTCGCAAAGTTTGGCATAGAAATCGGACTTACAGTACATGCAGTATACCCGTGTATTTTCACCAATAAACGGCTTCAACCAGCCCTTAAATTCAGGGTTTGATTCCCACTCCTTTCTGTACTTCTTACTGAAGAGTTTAGACTGAGCCATGCTGAGCTAGCTAGCAAGATCTTATGTCACAGAAAGGTAGGCTACACACACAGTGACGAGGTGAATAAGTGACTGAGGTTAAAATGAAGAAACTGTTGGATTATCTGTACAGTATTGGACTACAAAGGAAAATATAATAAACTGACAAAGACTTGAATAATGATCAGTAGAGGGCAGCAATACGCCGTTGATGCGTCTAGTCTGCTTAACCCGTTGATGCGTCTAGTCTTCTTAACCCAAAGAAGGAGAAGTGACTGAGGTTGTGTGAGTCAAATGCGTTATTTAATACATCCATGGTCAAATTAGGTGATTTATTTGTGTGACAGCGAAGAAACGTTTACATTTATATCCCGCTCTGCAAGCCAGCGGCCGCTTTGCGCAAGCGCATTTCATTTGCAGTCTGGACGCGGAGTGGTGAGGGTCTCCTCTCTGCTCTGCCTGCAGCTGGGACTGCTGCGCGAGGCTACTGTGAGACTGACCGCCTGTAAGTGCTTTGGGACGGGGGAGGGGCTCACGTTGAGGACAGTAACTGCAGAACAATAGGTGTTTCAAGCCAGAGTCTCCAAAACACCAGATAAGTCTCCACTAATACCAGAAAAAGTCGCTAGATTTGTCGCTAGTCGCTTTTTTAAAAAAAAGTCACTATAGGGGTCTGAAAAGTCGCTAAATCTAGCGACAAAGTCGCTAAGTTGGCAACACTGGCAGCAGTACTTGACTCTGCGTGAAGAACAGCAGCCTCGAGCAGCCGTGGACTCAGGTTCGCCCCCTTCAGGGCGGCAGAGTATTGTCTGCCTCACCCTGACCTTTTTCACTGCGGTTTTATGTCAGCGAAGCCATCAGCGAAACTAAATATGTCACTTACATACATTAAACTCTAAAGCCTTTTTCACATAGAACGCGGCAACACCGCTGGGGTGGCGCAGACTCGGCAGAGTCCGCGCAGGTGGAGCAGAGCCGGCGGCGAGTGGGCGCAGACTCGGCGCAGAGACGGAGCAGAGACGGAGCAGAGCAGGGCGCGCCTGCGCGCATGGGTCTCCAACTCCGGTCCTGGAGAGCACCTATGCAGCATGTTTTAGATCTTTCCCTGCTTCAGCACACCATGATACAAGGAGCTGTGTCAGCAACAGAACTGACCAGACCTTGATGACAAGTTAATGACAACCCATGATTAGAATCAGGTGTGTTCATGCAGGGAGACACCCCTGTATATTTGTTGCTTGGCGACCGAAAAAAAGTTTCATAACCATATATTGATAAATGATTCAATTGATATGAGGCATGTAAATGCTATATTTTATTTTAAATGAACATTTTATTGTTAAAAGAGCAAAAGAATATCAGATTTCTACCACTTTTAAACACACCAGGTATGTCCAAATTCTGCGAGATTTCTCTCCACTTTTGTAGCTTTTCATTGATATCCCGATAGGCCTGCAGTCTCATCCCACAGCTCCTCACAGAGACTCACAGAGACGCCCATCCCGGCGTGTGTGCGCGGCGCAAACCGCGTATAGGTGAAAGCCGCTTTGCGCCTTGCTGCCGCGGCAACCCGGCAGCAATCCGGGTATATAAATGTATCTGCAAACATTATATTGGCGACATGCAGAGATACGGCAACCAGCACGCGCCAATCGCACGTATTAACCTAGTTTGTGAAGGATTGCGCAATCAGAGGTGGCTCGGCTCGCTGCTGCCGCAGCTCACGTTTCAGCCCCGTATTTGAACATGCAAATTCTGCAATTTTGACTATAAAAAATGTTCTAAATTACATAGATAAAGATCAGTGGACAAATATTAATATAAATTTGATGTTATAATTATTTATTTTTTTACTTGTCATGATGACAGGTGAGGCAGCCTCCCCTGACCGCACGTCCTTGGTTATGATTAAGCAATAAAAAAGAGAAGTTGCCCTGCAAAAAATGTAATTTATTCAACAACAACAATGGTAAACAAAATGTGATGGTAGCTTTCTAAAGACATCACAATATTATCTTTGCCTTCCAAATATTAAGCAAGATACATCATAACAATTGTCACTGAACTGTGATTTTGAGAAAAAGTAATTTGTAAATTTTGTATATTTGTAATCTAACCACCTCGTTTAGTGATTTTCAGTTCTTCTTGTGTTGGGCTTTAACGAGTGCATCAAAGTCAGGTTGAATGTCTGAGGTGGAGATGCGAAGCAAAGCTGACAGATGATCATCAGTGAGAGAGGATCTATACCTGGATTTGTTGAACTTCATTACTGAGAATGTTTGTTCACATATGTAGGTAGAGCCAAAGAGAACCAACATCTTTTGAGCATGTCTCCTAATGTTTGGAAAGTTCTCCTCCTTGAGAGAAGAGTAAAAATCCACCAGTGATCCCTACTTAAAGTGCTCCGCCAGCACAGCATCAGACTGCAGATCAATGAGTTCCATTTGAACATCAATGGGTGCATTATCCACACTGCAGGTCAAGGGAGAGGAAATCATGTGCATTTCATCCTCGATTTTTCTGAGATCTTCAAATCTCCTTGAAAACTCCTCATGCAGTGCTCCCAACATGGATGAATACCTGCAGAGGTGATCAGCTGATGGTGTGACTTCTTTCAGGGTTTGCATGTGAGTGAGACTGTTGCTATCCAGTTGGCTTGAAAGAAACTGCAACTTTCTCATGAACGCCTTCACCAAGCTGTTCATTTCATGAACAAAAAGGCCCTTGCCTTGCAGTTTGGTGTTCAGTTCATTCATCAGTGCAGTCACATCAACAGCAAATGCAAAATCTGCCATCCAGACGTCATCTGAGAGCTCTGGGATGTCTTTGTTTTTCTTTTCACAAAACTCTCGAATCTCTGCTTTCAGGTTCCAAACTCTTTTTAGCACTCTGCCAAGGCTAAGCCATCTGACTGTTGTGCGGTAGCCAATGTCACTATGTTCAGTCTCATGCTCCTCCAAAAGTGCAACAAACTGTCTGTGATTCAATGCTCGTGCCCTGATGAAGTTAACTATTTTAGTTACAACATCAATAACCTGGTTATTTTTTAGCACTGACTTGCACAACACATGCTGATGTATAATACAATGCAAAAATACCAATTTGTGATCTGCGTCGATTTCAGTCACTTTTATCTTGCATACGTTTCAAAAGTCCGACATTTTTCCCGGTCAGATTTGGACAACCGTCCGTTGTGACAACTGCCAGTCTGTCCCATTTAAGTCCCAGCGTGTCCAAGCACGCATTTACTTCCGTGAACAGATTGCTCCCCGTCGTAGTCCCTTTCATTGGCCGCACTGCTGCCAGCTCCTCCGTAATCTTGAAGTCCGTTATCCCACGGACAAGTACAAGTAACTGAGCTGTGTCACGGACATCACAGCTCTCATCCAAAGCCAAGGAGAAGAAGTCAAAACTTGCCACCTCACGTTGCAGCTGAAGCTCCAGATTCCCCGCAATGTCCTCGATCCTTCTCGTCACGGTTCGCCTGGACAGCGGGACTTGCTCAAATGCTTCTTTTTTTTCAGGGCATATAAGTGCTGCAGAGTCCACCAAGCATTCTTTCACAAACTCCCCCTCCGAGAATGGCTTACTGTTTTTAGCGATTTTGTGGGATATCACAAAGCTGGTCTTGGATGCTGCATCCCTGGATGCGTGAAGCTTGGTAAAAAAGCCCTGCTGCTTTTGTAGCTTAGCAAGCAAAGCTTCCGATGTCCGCGCCCTTCCAGCATCAGTGAAGTTTTTGTATTTCTCCGCGTGTTTCGTCTCGTAATGCCGACTCAAATTGTAATCTTTAAACACGGCGATTTGCTCTCCACAAACTAAACACACGGCTTTACCTCCGACTTCAGTAAATAAATACTTAGCAGTCCATGTTTTGTTGAAAATCCTGCATTCGGCATTAACCTTTCTTTTTTTAGCGCGAGCGGACATTTCTGCGGGCTGAAGTCGTGTGAAGATGTGACCTGATGTTGCACGTATCAATTTACATATATTGCGTCATTGTGTTCTGTACGTGAATGAAAAATGACCTTCAAAATAAAAGCAATGCAGCTTTAGCTCACTATGAGGTAAAATTAGAAAATATGTTTATTTTGTAATTTCCAAATAACCTTACACGGGCCGGTCAGAGTCAATCAAAGGGCCCTATGTGGCCCGGGGGCCGTACAATGCCCAGGTCTGGTCTAAAGTCACCACATCTGCAAATGATGCTCCAGTTTGAGAGGAATAGACAGTTATCAAAAAGGTATTAATTGACCCTGAATAAGGAATAAATCTATTGACTGTAAATGTCCTTGACTTCACACAAAGAATGACACACACTGTCACTTGATTTGGTTTCGATTATTATTGAACACACTTTCAATTTAAACCTTCCAAATTGTTTACAAAACCCAAACCCACAAAAAAAATAAAATAAAAATAGCTGCAGCTTTTAGTTCTGTTCTGTTCTGCACAACCCCTGCTTTTGAGTTCAGTTTAATTCTTCCTCCGGTTTATTTCACTTACTGTATTGTCAGCTCAAGAAGACACCACTGGTTCCAACTCATATTCAAATGTATCCATTTTAGTTATCCATCTTACTTAAAACAATATTTGATTCCACATACATCCTCATATTCTTCTCTGAGAAACACTCAGCAACCCTTCTTTTTCGTTCCTTTAACGTTGGAAAGAAATTGGCAGACGTGCTTTTAAATTCAAAGCCCCATCAGATTAGAACAACCTACCCATCAATATAAGAAAACTTAATTCATTACACCTCTTTAAAAACTCACTATATTCCAACCTCAATAAACCATGTAGTTGCCTCTAGTGGTATTGCCTTCTCATTTCATTTTTATTTATTTATTTTATATATAATGTATCCATTAATAAATGTACCTTTTTACTGTATGCTTACAGATGAGATCAAGTCCCAACAGCCAAGGCTATTTGAACAGATAAACTTATTCAGACACTCCTTATACACCTTTCCCCTGATCTTATTGTCATTTTACTCTTTTCTTTCAGTACCGTTACTTTCTGTTACTTCTCCTCCTCCGCAGCTTCAGAAACACAGATAAAAAAACTAACTACTACTCGGCTAAATAACAAAGATTCTAATGATTGTCACATACCTGCTTAAGCTCAACACAGTGAAATAATATAACACTTATATAACCGTATTTTTGATACGGTTAATTAAGTGATGAGTGGATGATCCGAGCCCATCCGGTTTCACAAACCACTGTTGTAGAACCACTGACTATAACATCTTTTAGTATTTTTCCTGCCAACACGAAGGGCTTAGAAAAAGGATATTTTAAGTCAAACCATGTTCTCTCCAGTGGTGTCACGCAAGACTTACAAAAAACTTGAACTGCAGCCTCAGAGGCGAAAACATTTGTAAGGCAAAAGTGCCTAGTGTGGACTTTGTTCAGCAGGCGTGCAGCAGCACTTGGCCCTGGTATCAGGCATTGCTGTGTTGATGTGTAAGAGCACTGATGCCAAGGGAAACGTCATGCTTACTTCAGAGACGCTACGCTACGCTTTTCAAAATGGCAGCGTTCAACGCCCCCAGAACGAATGTGGGTTGGTTAAATTTAGCAGCTCACCACAAGATGACTAAAGCCTGATATCATACTGACTGAATGATCCCATTGAACAAAAATGGAGTGACATTTATTATATTCAGACCCAGCTGTCATTTTGGATTAGTCAAAAGTAGCCTGCTGATAACAATGGTAAGGGATGCTTAAATGCAAATATAAATTGGAAAATTGTGATTTCTTTTGGTGGGGGGGGGGGTTATTTTGGGTTTTTGTCAGAAGCTATAGTCATAAGCCGTCTTCTATATAAGGTATTCTTTTTTCTCATGACAGAACGTGTAACAGCTATGATGAAATCCATAGCACAAATTGTTGCAGGATGGACAGGCGACCTGTACCCTTGCCTCTTGCCTGAAATTAGCTGGGATAGACTCCAGCAGACCCCTGACCCTGCAAAGGATATAGCGGGTATAGAAAATGGATGGATGGATGGAAATTGTTGTAGTTTCAAAATAAAAGCTCTATAAACATACAATGAACAGGTTTTCCTCACTCATATCTCCACAGAGACATAGTTCATAACTTGTTAATGTCACCTTTCAAACTCTCAGTACATTATTGGTCTTATAAGATCTGCAGGCAATATCTCACTACCCTCTGTCTTGCTTGTGAACCTTAACAGTTCGAAGTTAAAACGCAAGAGTGGGGATAGAATTAATATACATGCTGAGATTTACATAATTAGAGTTTAGCCAGTTTACTTTAAATGGAACACAGTGGTTTCATATCATCACCTTTGCATTTCTTCCATGATAAATAATGTTTTCTGATTCTGGGATGGATTAGATATACATACATTTTCTGGGGATAGTTTATAGACTACTACTATGTACTGGATGCAGGTATGTGTTTTACCTGCATGTGCCAGAATAAAAAAATCATCTGGAAATTTTCCATTTGAGGGTTAATTGCCTTGACACACCTTAAATAGGATGTGTAAGTTAGGATGTGTGATTTTTAAGCTTGAAGGGACATAAAAAAGGCAGGTCAGGACCGTAAAATTTGGCTGGATAGCAGCAAGCACACACAAATAACAAACACAGAGGAGCATTAAGACTCTCTGCAGTTAAGCTCTATCTTAGAGGTTTTACCACAGCCGAGAGCAGATTTCCTTACTAAATAAGTTTCCTATGAAGTCGATGAGTGTGCTTTGTGAATGCTCTCTGCTGACTTTTTCAAAAACACCGATCACTGCAGCCTGTTTGTGATTAAGCTGTTTAACGGCAGTTCAGAGGAATCATGTGTGTTTCTCCCCGAAAAAAACAAAAAAAAACAAACAATTTGTCTGGAATAAACGTGTTTTGTAATAATGTTACCAATATATATATTGTTTTTAAAATATTTTACCAGACTCCATTTGAGTCACATGGTTTCCTTCAGCCCTCCTTGAACCGCCACCTTACTGTGGTGGAGGGGTTTGTGTGCCCGAGTGATCCTAGGAGCTATGTTGTCAGGGGCATTGCGCCCCTGGTAGGGTCTCCCATGGCAAACAGGTCCTAGGTGACGGGCCAGACTAAGAGCGGTTCACAAAGCCACCATGAGAAGAACTAAATCAAGGACCGTTACGTCGCCCGGATCGGCGTCACCGGGGCCCCTCCCTGGAGCCAGGCCTGGGGTTGGGGCTCGCTGGCGAGCGCCTGGTGGCCGGGTCTTTGCCTGTGGGACCCGGCCGGGCTCAGCCCGAAACGGCGACGCGGGTCCGCCGTCCCGTAGGCCCACCACCCGCAGGAAAGACCATGAGAAGCCGGTGCTATGTGGACTGGGTAGCAGTCGTGGCGAGGTGCCTCGACGACCCAATCCCTGGACTAAAACCCCGCAGTGGGGACATGGAATGTCACCCTGCTGGGGGGGAAGGAGCCGGAGCTTGTGCATGAGGTTGAGAGATACCGGCTAGAGATAGTCGGGCTCACCTCCACACATAGCTTGGGCTCTGGAACCCAGCTCCTTGAAAGGGGCTGGACCCTCCACTACTCTGGAGTTGCCCAGGGTGAGAGGCGGCGGGCTGGTGTGGGCTTGGTTATAGCCCCCCAGCTCAGTCGCCATGTGTTGGAGTTCACCCCGGTGAACGAGAGGGTCGCTTCCCTGCGCCTTCGGGTCGGGAAAAGGTCCCTCACTGTTGTTTGTGCCTACGGGCCGAACGGCAGTGCGGAGTACCCGGCCTTCTTGGAGTCCCTGGGAGAGGTACTGGATAGTGCTCCAACTGGGGACTCCATTGTTCTACTGGGGGACTTCAACGCTCACGTGGGCAATGACAGTGATACGTGGAGAGGCGTGATTGGGAGGAACGGCCTCCCCGATCTGAACCCGAGCGGTGTTTTGTTGTTGGAATTCTGTGCTAGTCACAGTTTGTCCATAACGAACACCATGTTCAAGCATAAGGGTGTCCATCAGTGCACATGGCACCAGGACACCCTAGGCCGGAGGTCAATGATCGACTTTGTTGTCGTTTCATCTGACCTTCGGCCGCATGTCTTGGACACTCGGGTGAAGAGAGGGGCTGAGCTGTCAACTGATCACCACCTGGTGGTGAGTTGGATGCGCTGGCAGAGGAGGAGGTTGGACAGACCGGGCAGACCCAAACGGATTGTGAGGGTCTGTTGGGAACGTCTGGCCGAGCCCTCTGTCAGGGACATCTTCAACTCCCACCCCCGGGAGAGCTTCACTCAGATCCCGGGGGAGGCGGGGGACATTGAGTCCGGGTGGACCATGTTCTCAGCCTCCATTGTCGACGCGGCAGATCGAAGTTGTGGTCGCAAGGTCTCCGGTGCCTGTCGTGACGGCAATCCTAGAACCCGGTGGTAGACACCGGAAGTACAGGATGCCGTCAGACTGAAGAAGGAGTCCTACCGGGCTATGTTGGCTTGTGGGACTCCTGCCGCAGTAGATAGGTACCGGCAGGCCAAGCGAGGCCGACTTTTGGTCGGCCTCGAGGAAATTCTAGAGGACCGTTCGGCGTCTCAGAAGGGGGAAGCAGTACTCTGCCGGCACCGTTTATGGTGTGGGGGAACTGTACCTGTTGACCTCGACTGGGGACATCGTCGGACGGTGGAAGGAATACTTCGAGGATCTCCTCAAGCTGACTGACATGCCTTCCATTGAGGAAGCAGAGAGTGTGGACTCGGGGACGTGCTCATCCATCACCCAAGCCGTGGTCACTGAGGTGGTTCATAAGCTCCTCAGTGGCAGGGCACCGCGGATGGATGAGATTCGCCCTGAGTACCTCAAGTCTCTGGATGTCGTAGGGCTGTCTTGGTTGACACGCCTCTGCGGCATCGCATGGAGGAAGGGGACAGTACCGTTGGAGTGGCAAACCGGGGTGGTCGTCCCTCTGTTTAAAAAGGGGGACCGGAGAGTGTGTTCCAACTACAGGGGGATCACACTTCTCAGCCTCCCCGGGAAGGTCTACGCCAAGGTACTGGAGAGGAAAATACGGCCGATAGTTGAACCTAGGATTCAGGAGGAACAATGCGGTTTTCGTCCCGGTCGCGGAACACTGGACCAGCTCTATACCCTCCGCAGGGTGGTCGAGGGTTCATGGGAATTTGCCCAGCCAGTCTACATGTGCTTTGTGGATCTGGAGAAGGCATTTGACCGTGTCCCTCGTGCCATTCTGTGAGGGGTGCTCAGTGAGTATGGAGTCCGGGGCCCTCTATTAAGGGCTGGCCGGTCTCTGTATGATCGGAGTAGGAGTCTGGTTTGCATTGCCGGCAGTAAGTCAGACTTTTTCCCGGTGCATGTTGGACTCCGGCAGGGCTGCCCTTTGTCACCGGTCCTGTTCATAATTTTTATGGACAGGATTTCTAGGCGCAGCCAGGGGCCGGAGGGGATCCGGTTTGGGAACCACAGGATTTCATCCCTGCTTTTTGCAGATGATGTTGTCCTGTTGGCTTCATCGGACCGGGACCTTCAGCATGTGCTGGGGCGGTTTGCGGCCGAGTGCGACGCGGCAGGGATGAGAATCAGCACCTCCAAGACCGAGGCCATGGTTCTCCACCGGGAAAGGGTGGCGTCCCTTCTGGGTGGAGAGGTCCTGCCTCAGGTGGAGGAGTTCAAGTATCTCGGGATCTTGTTCACGAGTGAGGGAACGATGGAGCGGGAGATTGACAGACGGATCGGTGCAGCGTCCGCAGTTATGCGGTCGATGTACCGGACCGTCGTGGTGAAGAGGGAGCTGAGTCGAAAGGCGAAGCTCTCAATTTACCGGTCAATCTACGCACCTGTCCTCACCTATGGTCATGAACTTTGGGTAGTGACTGAAAGGACAAGATCGCGGACACAAGCGGCCGAGATGAGTTTCCTCCGCAGGGTGGCTGGGCGCTCCCTTAGAGATAGGGTGAGGAGTTCGGTCACCCGGGAGGAGCTCGGAGTCGAGCCGCTGCTGCTTCACATTGAGAGGAGTCAGCTGAGGTGGCTTGGGCATCTGTATCGGATGCCTCCTGGACACCTCCCTAGGGAAGTGTTCCAGGCATGTCCCACCGGGAGGAGACCCCGGGGAAGACCCAGGACACGCTGGAGAGGCTATGTCTCTCGGCTGGCCTGGGAACGCCTCGGAGTCCCCTCGAAGGAGCTGAAGGAAGTGTCTGGGGTGAGGGACACCCATCAGTAGCTAACTTGTTGATTGTAAAATCTCCCAGAAGACTGTTGCTTGTAAATCCTGTAAACTTACCATTCTTCCCTACTCTCCAATCTTTTTTTTTTAAGTGTTTTTATTCCATTCAATTCAAGTTTTGTTTCTTGTTTTTTCAAAATACAAAGTTGATCAGTGAAGAATTTAAAGGCTGCATATTATGTTTTGCTTCGATTGACAACTTTTTTTTGCATGCGTGGGACCATCCATCCATCCATTATCTATACCCGCTTTATCCTTTGCAGGGTCACGGGGGTCTGCTGGAGCCTATCCCAGCTAATTTCAGGCGAGATGCAGGGGTTCATCCTGGACAGGTCACCAGTCCATCGCAGAGCCACATTGATAAACAAACAACCATGCATACTCAAACTCATACCTATGGGCAATTTATAATCATCAATTAACCTACTATGCATGTTTTTGGACTGTGGGAGGAAGCTGGAGTACCCACGCAAGCACGGGGGAGAACATTTCCTTTTTGTTTATTTTGTATCTGTAGCACTTTGAGATTATTTTATGAAAAGTGCTTAACAAATAAAATGTATTATTATTATTATTATTATTATTATTATTATTATTATTATTATTATTATTATTATTATTATTACTACATGCAAACTCCACACATAGATGCTTCTATAAAGGTTTGCTGGATCATCCTGCGGGTTAAAAGAATATGCTGAAGGGTTGCCAGTTGTCCCACAATGCAAGGCCAAATGCTCTTATCTTAGCTCCAGAATGAATTCAGCCGAGGGGTGAAAAAGGAGTTCAGCCTTTCAAATCTACTTATAAATATTTATCTGATACTGTTGAGTTCACTCTATTGTTACCAACAGAAAAGAGGGGGAGTAAGCAAGAGAGAGCTGATTACGGTGGGAAATTTGATATTATATGTGTGAAGACGTGGACAGAAACGGTATAATCCTCACAAAAGGCTCCTGCAAAGTGAAACTGAACAAAGAGACACTCTGTGTTGGCTTCTCTGTAAACTGCAAGGATGATATGTTCATGATCCAGAAGAGACGAAAGCAACACGACAGACTTAGAGCAGCCATAAAGTCGACGAGTGGTTATATTTCAGTCCTTGCTTGTAGGCGACTGAGGTGTGAAGAAGAAATATTGGCTGAGATGAGACAGCGCTCTCTTCCAACGTTGTGTGAATATGAAAGATGATTCAGAGCAGCTTTTTAAAAGCTGCTAAAGGTTGCTGAGCTTGTGGGGGACCGCTCTTCTTTTTAAAGGTCAAACCTAAGGAAATCCTGCAGAGCAGCCACTGCCATATAGGCCTACTGTACAGTGGGGCAAAACACTATTTAGTCAGCCACCAAAATGTGCAAGTTCTCCCACTTAAAAAGATGAGATATACCTCTTGTTTTCATCGCAGGTATATCTCAATGTTATTATTTATTGATAATCTGTTTATGTTTTGTAACTTAAAGTTTATATTCAGCCATCATTTAGTAACCCCCTCTCTCCTGTGATGTGGTACTCAGTGTCATATTTCACTGGACTTTTATCTAATATGTTTAAATGATGGATGGCATGCAGTGAAAAAAAGGACAAGCAAACAGAAAAAAACTGGTAAGATAACAATCCCGTGGTGTTTGCTTTCACCCGAAAAGAGAATCCATAAGTGATGCAGAAGATTCAGAATCCTCTCCACTTCTCACTCTTCAGATCTGAGTATTGAGCTGCTTGTTTTCTCTCCTTCAGGGCATGAAGAAAAGCCTGAATTCAGCCAAATGTTGAGCTAGAATGACTGGGAAGGTGTCTGTGATTTAATGGAGATAAACTGTGCAGTGAGTCAGCGCTAATATTTTCAAATGTTGTCACAGTAAACCTGAAAATCACAGTGACGCCTTTTTCTGCAAAGAGTTTCATGACATCAGTTAAACATGGGATTAAATGAATCCTTGCTAAAGCACAACTCATTTGCAGGCAAATTAATTACAGAAGATCATTAGGCTTTGCAAGACAGTTTAAAAGGAAGGTAAAGGCATGATTTTATGTGGTCAGAGGACAAGGAAGAAGTGCTGAAGGTAATGCGGTCCAAAACAGTGCCAATGAGGTAACAAAAAAAACCCTACAAAGGCCATGAGTGACGTAAATATATAGCTAACTAGTCAAATGACAGCGTGTCAAAGACCTATGGCTTCCAGGGAACCAATTACAGAACCGGAAAGATGCACAGGTCAGTTCAGAGATCATGCAGTAAAAATTACAGCTGGGAATACCCTGAGTGCTGGAAAAAAATGACCTCTTGACAGTAGATGTTTTGCCGAGGACATTTGACAAGGCTTACGTTTTACGAGCCGCTTCGTTTATGAACTTGACAGTGAGCAGCTTACCTCACTGTCACACTGCCATGGTTGCCTAGGTCACAGATGTGATCTGCGGTTAATGTTATTAGCAACACCTGTGCTTCTCCTGTTGTGACAAATCAAAATGTCCGCTGTGAAAAAGGCAGGGGAGAGAAAAAGATGAGCAACAAAAAGAATGCACTTTGAGAGACAAACTGCTGTCTGAAATGACATGCTCCATGTGGCATGAGTAGGATCAATACCCAGAATCAGCACTCAATTAGCATCTCAATCAGAAAAAGTTATAACAAAGTATGAATGATAAGAAGAAAAAACTTTTTTTCTACATAGTGCAGCTTTAAATTTCTGTCACTTACTGTTTCCTCTACATTTATTATGATTGCTAACTCAATCTCTAGAATGAATACAATTTAGCATAAACCAATCAACTCTGTAGAGATTATTTAAAATCAGTACCAAATTTCTGTATCAATATGAGACCAATCTCCTGTAGAGGGTTCAGAAAATGCCTCTATTTTCAGTTTTGCCCTAAAACACGCACCCCCCCATTTTTTAAAGATTAATTAGAACTGCTCCAACTATTGGACGCTTTTCAACGCGATTCTACATCTTATTAGACTGCCAAGTCAGTAAATGGTGCTCATGTGCCCCTGTGAATGACAAAGGGATCACCACAGTATAGTATTGGCCCCACGCATACACAGTTAGTAATAAATCGCTGCCCGCTAAGCAACACTAACAATCGTGTCCTGTTCCCCATTCTTCACAGGTATTAATTTAAACTATTTCTAAATATTCTTAAAGTTGTTTAAAACTTAGCCTATGTGAATTGTCAATAATATGGTTAGAAACATTTTGAGTGTACCGAATGTAAGTATGAAGGAGAAGTTTCATTGTTGAGTTGAATAATGGTGGCTCCCGGGTGGAGTTTCCCACCATGTTACCACACAGAGAGCACACGTGGTGCAGCATTTGTGTGACTGTTTGAGTTATTTTCAACGTACATTTGGGGCCAGTCCCAATACACCCCCTAGCCCTTCTTTTCAGCCCTAACCCTAAATTTTGCGCGTTCCCGTGAGGGTAGTGGTGTCCCAATTCCTCTTTGCATGTAAGGGTAGTGGGCATAACGAGGTGTAGGGAGTATGAATCTAGCCCTTAAAAGCGAGGGATTTCAGATGCTGACTCGCCGATTGAGGGCTAGAGAAACTCCCAGAATGCTTTACGTCATCATTTGCAGACTGAATCAAACAAAAAAACATGGCGGACATTTTCTCATTTTTAGTGAATAAAATCAATATTTTGAGTTAGTTTCTGCATAAAAATGCGTTTTGATTACATTTCTAGTGAGAAATATATATTTTACTGTCATAATATTCACTTAGTGAATGTACATAATCACACGCTTGCTCGTTGTTGCGTTGTATCTTCAGATCTCGCCAGAATAAAGGCTGATTTATGGTTCCGCGTTACACCCATGCAGAGCCTACGGCGTAGGTTACGCGGCGACGTGCGGCGACGTGCGCCGTACGGTGCGCGTCGCCGCGTAACCTACGCCGTAGGCTCTGCGTCGATTTAACTCGGAACCATAAATCGCCGGCGGCTCTTCTCAGCCCAGGTTGAGGATCTTAACGGTTACTTTTACGCCTGAAAGAATATTAAAACCTAATTAAAGCTGCAAGCAGCGATGAACGGGCCCTCGCACTCACGGCCACCGCCCCCCATAAGCATATCAGAAAAGACACCACCCACAACTTCCTATGTCAAACCATTCAAAAGTTAGAAAATCGGGACAACCAATCAGAAGAAGGGGCGGGGCTAATTAAGGCCAACGAAGCTTAAGGACTCATTACAGATTCCTATGACACCACCCACGACTTCCTATGTCAAACCATTCAAAAGTTATAGCAGAAAAAAGGGACAACCAATCAGAAGAAAGGGCGGGGCTAATTCAGGCCAATGAAGGTCAAGGACTCCATAAAGAATCTGATGACCCCACCCACGACTCCCTATGTCAAACCATTCCAAAGTTATAGCAGAAAATCGGGACAACCAATCAGAAGAAGGGGCGGGGCTAATTAAAGCCAACTAAGCTTAAGGACTCATTACAGAGTCCCATGACACCACCCACGACTCTCTATGTTAAACCATTCCAAAGTTATAGCAGAAAATCGGGACAACCAATCAGAAGAAGGGGCGGGGCTAATTAAGGCCAACGAAGCTTAAGAACTCAGTACAAAGTCCCATGACACCACCCACGACTTCCTATGTCAAACCATTAAAAAGTTATAGCAGAAAAAAGGGACAACCAATCAGAAGAAGAGGCGGGGCTAATTCTGGCCAATGAAGGTCAAGGACTCCATAAAGAATCTGATGACACCACCCACGACTCTCTATGTCAAACCATTCCAATGTTATAGCAGGAAATCGGGACAACCAATCAGAAGAAGGGGCGGGGCTAATTAAGGCCAACGAAGCTTAAGGACTCATTACAGAGTCCCATGACACCACCCACGACTTCCTATGTCAAACCATTCAAAAGTTATGGCAGATAAAAGTATTTTAGGGGGCGCTGTTGAGCCGTTAAGCCACGCCCATTAATGCAAACCATGAAATATCAAATTTATCACCAGGCCTGGCTTGCATGCAAAATTTGGTGACTTTTGGAGAACTATCAAATATGGACCAATCACATGAAGGGGGGGCGCGCCTTTTGGCGTCTAGCGTCGCCACGGTAATACTTTTGAAAGAGAAAAGTAATGCGTGGTGTCGCAGGATGTAGACGCACATTTTGATGTATAACACACCTGGGTGCACGTTACGGTTCGGGCTGAATTAACTGCCGAAGGAATGGCATAAATTTCGCCAAAATGACACAATTTATTCAAAATGGCCGACTTCCTGTTCGGTTTCGGCCATGGCGCCAAGAGACTTTTCTTTTAGTTGTGACATGATACAGGTGTGTAGCGATTTTCGTGCATGTACGTCAAACCGTATTGTGGGGCTTGAGGCACAAAGTTTTTCCGGGGGGCGCTGTTGAGCCATTTTGCCACGCCCATTAATGCAAACCATGAAAGATCAAATTTATCGCCAGGCCTGGCTTGCATGCCAAATTTGGTGCCTTTTGGGGAACTATCAAATATGGACCAATCAGATGAAAGGGGGGTCCGCTTGTTGGCGTCTAGCGTCGCCACGGTAACACTTTTGAAAGAGAAAAGTAATGCGTGTAGTCGCAGGATGGAGACGCACATTTTGATGTATAACACATCTGGGTTCACGATACGGTTCGGGCTGAATTAACTCTCGAAGGAATGACATATATTGCTCCAAAATTACGCGATTAATTCAGAATGTTAAAAATGGCCGACTTCCTGTTCGGTTTCGGCCATGGCGCCAAGAGACTTTTCTTTTAGTGTTGACATGATACAGGAGTGTACCGATTTTCGTTCATGTACGTCAAACCGTATTATGGGGCTTGAGGCGCAAAGTTTTTTCTGTCTGAACCAACCAGATGAAGGGTGGCCGCGCTTTTTGGCGTCTAGCGTCGCCACGGTAACGCTTTTGAAAGAGAAAAGTAATGCGTGTGGTCGCAGGATGGAGATGCAAATTTTGATGTATAACACACTTGGGTGCACGTTACGGTTCGGGCTGAATTAACTTTCGAAGGAATGGCATAAATTTCGCCAAAATGACACAACTAATTCAAAATGGCCGACTTCCTGTTCGGTTTCGGGCATGACGCCAAGAGACTTTTCTTTCAGTTGCGCCATGATACAGGTGTGTACCGATTTTCGTGCGTGTACGACATACCGCATTCTGGGGCTTGAGGCACAAAGTTTTCAAGGGGGCGCTGTTGAGCCATTTTGCCACGCCCATTAATGCAAACCATTAAATATCAAATTTTTTGCCAGGCCTGACTTGCATGCAAAATTTGGTGACTTTTTGGGCACGTTTAGGGGGGCAAAAAGGCCCTCCTTTCGTCAGAAGAAAAAAGAAAGAAAGAAAAATTCCTACAGATACAATAGGGCCTTCGCACTGAAGGTGCTCGGGCCCTAATAAAGTGGCATATTAACAGCGCTACAGCTGAAATTAAAACAGCTCTTAGCTCTCGGCTTCCTGATATGGTGTGACGTATGTGCAAACGTAACTACGCAGCCGCTTACGTACCCGAACGTAAACCACGCAGTGGTTGTAGCAAGTGGTGTCCCAATCCCTAGGGAAGATTACAAGGGCCCTACCGCTTGTGGCTTCATTTTGAGGGTGAAGTGGTGAGTGAGGGCTAGTGGTAGAAAGTAGGGTGAACATTGGGATTGGCCCTTGGGGTAATGAAGATAAAGAAGTATTTGATTTAAGAAATATTTTATTATTTTTGTTGATGGAATCTGATTATTAACAGTATAAAGTATTTGGGATTAAGACAACTGAATATATTGTTTTGCACTTTATTTTTGTCTCATCAAGAGTACTTTGACACAATTTGGTTTATTGTATTTTTGTAAGTATTTGAACAGTATTTTGTGATTATTGTGAAGTTGATATTGAAAGTAAATGATAAAAGAAATATTTTGTTAGTAATAAATCACACATATAATATCGCTGCTGGCAGGTGTCCTATTCCTCATTTTTCCCGGATCCATAGTGCACCCTTGCCTGTGTATCGCTTGTGCCGACCCAGATTCCCCTAGATCTGAGGCCGGTTACACTCTACCCCACATTAAGACTGAACACCCTGAAAGACAGTGCTAATCAGCTGACTGGTGTTTTTACCCGGATCTTCAACCAGTCCCTGGCCCTGTCCACTGCCCCATCCTGCCTGAAATCCTCTCCCATAGTCCCCCTACCCAAGAAAATGTCAAACCTCAATGATTACTGGCCAGTGGCACTCACCCCGGTAGTGATGAAGTGTTTTGAAAAACTAGTCCTGGGTCACATCACTGCAGTTCTCCTCCCCGGTTTTGATACCAACCAGTTTGCCTACAGAGCCAATAAATCTACATAGGACGCTGTAACCACAATGCTGCTCTGTCACACCTGGACCAGCAGGGGGCCCATTTACAGATGTTATTTGTGGACTACAGCTCTGCTTTTAATACCATCCTCCCTCACAGACTGGTTGACAAACTAGCGGACCTGGGTCTCCGTCATTCCACCTGCATGTAGATTAAGAGCTTCCTGACTGGTCGACAGCAGAGAGTGAGGGTGGGAAAACACAAATCCACTGCCCTCAGCGTCTGTACTGGGTCTCCGCAGGGCTGTGTGTTGAGCCCCCTGCTCTATTCTCTGTACACACATGACTACACCTCTGCCCATCACAGTAATACCATTGTGAAGTTTGCTGGTGATACAGTACCACCGTGGTGGGGCCCATCTCAGGAGGCTACGAGTCCACCTACAGGGGTGAGGTGGGCCGGCTGTCAGTGTGGTGCAGGGAGAACATTCTGCTCCTCAACACCTCAAAGACAAAAGAGTACATAATAGACTACAGGAAGAAAAAAATGGACCTTACACCACCAACCATTGGGGGAGACTGTCTGGAGAAGATGGCTGATTTCTGGGACTCACATGGAACATGAACACCTTTGGGCTGACCAAAAAGGCCCAGCAAAGACTGTACTTCCTGAGAGTCCTCAGAAAGTACAATATTAAGGAAAAACTGCTGGTGTCTTTCTACAAGTGCCTCATAGAGAGCCTACTAACATACTGCCTCTGTGTGTGGTTTACCAGTAGCATGGTGGCTCAAAGGAAGGCTCTACAAAGGGTTGTGAATACAGCTCAAAAATCATGGGCTGCCCTCTCCCTTCACTGGAGGACTTACAGAGTGACCATGTATTAAAAAGGCAAAACATATCACAAAGGACACTGGACACTCTGTTTGCATTTTTGCCCTCAGGCAGACGGTACAGAGCAATGAAAACAAGAACAAACCAATTCAGAGACAGTTTTTATCCTCCCACCTTTACTAGTATGGTGAAAGCAAATACACTGATCAGTCATAACATTGTAACTTGTCCACTTGGGGCACCAGACAGAGGACATCCAACAATGTTCTTACGTGTCTTGGATATTAGCA
Organism: Cololabis saira; assembly: GCF_033807715.1. NCBI lineage: Eukaryota > Metazoa > Chordata > Actinopteri > Beloniformes > Belonidae > Cololabis > Cololabis saira. The sequence goes on from NC_084597.1 coordinate 35,169,542, forward strand.
ATGGATCCTCTGTGCTACTTTAGGGGAATGATGTTGCCATTTTAGAGGGTATGAATAGTCATCATAACGAGATGAGCATTGTTTACTTACGTTACCTCTCAGTAGTCACACATCTGTGGCTCATTGGTGTATATCATGTCAGATAACCGATACAGACACAGTTTAGGATATAGCCTGGTCAGTATTGGGGTAAATTGTGGAGAGACATCAAGGCAAATCCTTGGATGCAGTTACAGCTAACAGTAATTAAAACAACAAACAGGGAGGGTAAAGATGGGCTATTAGAGACCCTCAAAAACTTTGCCACAGCTCAGCGAGGTCAAAGGAATTTGTAGCAAGTTTTGTCTTATTTATTTCAACACATTATAATCAACGTTGTTGAGAGTGACAGCTTTGTAGCCAACGATACAGACATTAGAGATACAGTTAAACATACAGAACCAGTTAGCTTCTATCTCACCAGTAATTGTTTCCCAGATTTGTAAAACAAAGCTAAGAATGACATTGAAGAAGTGTGAAATGCATTTTTTTCTTTAACCCTTTTAGACGTTTGTCAATGAATTACTTTACTTTAGAATGTATCTATTTTTTCAAATGTTTTATATAGTATGCATGTCAACAGAAGTGATCAAATATGCTTATTTGGATAAGATAAGTAAATCTTTTGGTGTTTCATGAATTGTTTGAAGGTAAACACATTCATCCATCAATCCATCCATTATCAAATCAAATCAAATCAAACTTTATTTATATAGCACTTCTCATACACATAATGCAACACAAAGTGCTTAAAATAAAACAAATAAACATAAAACTTATTAATGCCCCCCCCCCCCTCCCCGTAGACACAAGCACACTACAATTCACCTAGGTTATACACACAGACACACACACAGACACACGGTGCAGACATGGCTGAGCACAGAGGATCCAGGTGAGGAAACAATAACAGGGAGCCGTCCACGCCAGGAGGTCTCATAGCCCGCAGCTACAAGGGGGGGGGGGCCCACAGAGACCATCCCGGCCCGCTTTATCCTTTGCAGGGTCACGGGGGTCTGCTGGAGCCTATCCCAACTAATTTCAGGTGAGAGGCAGGGGTTCACCCTGGACAGGTCGCCAGTCCATTGCAGGGCCACATATACACATACACAGCCATGCACACTCAAACTCACACCTACGGGCAATTTAGAATCACCAATTAACCTAATATGCATGTTTTTGGACTGTGGGAGGAAGCCTGAGTACCCGGAGAAAACCCACGCAAGCACGGGGAAAACATGCAAACTCCACACAGAAATATCCCTGCTGGGCCTGGGAGTCGAACCGGGGACCTTCTTGCTGTGAGGCAACAGTGCTAACCACTAAGCCACCGTGCAAATGTGTAAACACATACAATTCAATTTAATTCAATTTTATTTATATAGCGTCTATTACAACAGAAGTTGTCTGTAGGCGCTTTCCAGAGACCCAGACATGACCCCCGAGGTAAAAACTCCCCTTTAAGAGGGAAGAGATCTTGTGCAGGACCAGCGTCATAAGGGTGGACGTTGCAAACATGCACAGAAGAGAAAAGGGTCCACCAAAGTTATGTAATGACTTGCTTTCTTTCATAATACAAACTAATTATTACATTTTGTAAATCCTGTCAGACTGCATCTGATCAAACAAAGCTGTTTCGTTTAAAAATGCATTTTCTTCTGAATTGTTTTGTTCTCCTGAATAATAGTATTCAGGAGAGATGTCCACAGTATTAACTACTTTCTCAGCTGAATTCTCTGAGCTGCAAAACAAAACATCTGATGATGCGCTGCACTAAAAATGTAAAAGATTGGAGAAAAAAAAGCATTTTGTTTATTCATCTTGAATTTAATTATGTCTTAAGTTGCTATTCACTTAAACAATTCTTGCTACCTTTGAAAGAACGATTACTTGTTTATAATATCTTTTCTTTTACCAGCATGGCAGTGACAGCAGTGAAATAAATGTTCCAACACTCCGGAAACATGCACACACAAAGAAATATGAATTACAAATGAAAGTAATTTCACAGCAAAACTCTGGGGGACTTGGCATGCTGCTGTTTCCCCAGCTGGCAGATTATCTCATGAATTAGCCTCAGCTGTTTCATCTTCCACTCTGGGGGAATATTTGAGTGCTCTGTGGCGTCTGACGTCCCAGACTTTCCAGAATCTAGACTTATGCACACTTAACACACTCCAGATGCCTGTTCACTGCCTGGAACAAATGCACTGCACATATATCTCCGGTTTAAACACACCCCTGTTCTCAGAGCAACCAATATTATTTACTGATTTAGATATTTTGAGAGGATGAACCCACATTCGTTTGAAATATCAGAGATTTGTACTGTAGCTTCAGGTATGTTGTACATCTTCTCACAGAGATTACTTGAGTGTAACATACAGTACGCAACACGAGTTGTAGAACAATGTTTAATGTAAAACCAAGAAACAACTCATCTCACATATTTTCAAGCTGGTATATTAAAGTATATTGCTAGCTATATTTCCATAACTGAACATGTCTGACTGACCCGCTGCTGCATTTCTACAACATTTTGCTGAGGCAGTCTGACTGGGTCATGCCTAGAAACAGACTCAGATCCCTTTTATTATGGAAAAAGCCTGAAATGTTCCAATCAGATTAATTAATACAACACATGATCAAGTGATTGGATGGATGTAACAGATTATATTCTGAAAAAGAGACCAGCAATGTCCAGACCTTCCTCTTTGCTCAGTGTTGCATCAATACCCATATCCGCAACAAGCCATTTTCTTAGCTTTAGAGCCAAATGAAGAAGGAAAAATATTTTTATGAGCCTTTGAGCTGCAATAAAAGTTTCTGCTTGCTGGCTAATTATATTAACTGCCTCCATCCACCCAGAGGCGGTCCTGGCTAGTTTTGCGCCCTGGGCGAACTGTCTATCCCCTGCCCCCCCGCCCCCCGTGCAGCGAAAAAAAAAAAAAACATCACATCAATGCACAGCCCCTGTGAAAATTACACTACTCCTTCACACATTCAAATGTATAACTAATGAATAAAATAAAATGAATAAAAAAAAAAAAAATACAATTAGGCTTATTCACATTATCTGAATTGAGTGCTAAGACTGTAGCAGATTTTTCAACCTGGCTCTCAGGTGTAAAGTGGTAAAGTGCAATCTAGAACTTGACTTTTCTAGCCTCTTTGCAGCAAAATCATTAATTACATCATCATACGAAATCTTGTGCAACTGTATGATTGATACTGATGATGGCAAGTCCAGAGAGAGGAGAAGGCTGCTCTTATGACACACACACACACACACACACACACACACACACACACACACACACACACACACACACACACACACACACACACACACACACACACACACACACACATACGACTCAGCAGCAGCAAGTTGATGTGACAATAACGGCCCATTGAATAGATTTGAGATGGAACTGTCACACAATTTTTTTATTTTTGTTTTAGAGCGCTCGTGCACCCCCACTCGGATTGCGCCCTGGGCCCACCCATAATACCAAAAAAACCGACCCTGCATCCACCGGCGTTTTAATGAATGCCATGCAGCTTGCTTGTTGGGTTTTTTGTGTTAATAACAAAATTTACATATTGTCATCAGAAAATGCCAAGTTTGGAAGTGTCTTAAAGCTCAAAAGTCTTCAACTGAAGTGTAAAAAAAATCTGCAATTATTAGGGCCCGAGCACTTACAGTGCGAAGGCCCTATTGTATCTGTAGGAATTTTCCTACTTTCTTTTTTTTTATTTTTCCAACTAAATGAGGGCCTTTTTGCCCCCCTAAACGTGCCCCAAAAGTCACCAAATTTTGCATGCAAGCCAGGTCTGGCAAAAAATTTGATATTTAATGGTTTGCATTAATGGGCATGGCCTAATGGCTCAACAGCGCCCCCTAGAAAACTTCGTGCCTCAAGCCCCACAATACGGTTTGACGTACATGCACGAAAATCGGTACACACCTGTATCATGTCGCAACTTAAAGAAAAGTCTCTTGGCGCCATGGCCGAAACCGAACAGGTAGTCGGCCATTTTGAAAAAAATCGTGTAATTTTGGCGCAATTTATGCAATTTCTTTGGCCGTTAATACGGCCCGAACCATAACGTGCACCCAGGTGTGTTATACATCAAAATGTGCGTCTCGATCCTGCAACGATGCACATTACTTTTCTCAGTACAAAAGCGTTACCGTGGCGACGATAAATGCTAAAAAGGGTGCCCCCTCTTCATCTGATTGGTCCATATTTGATGCAGTAGTTCCTACTTTCAATGGTTTAACATAGACTCGTGGGTGGTGTCATCGGACTCGATTTTGAGTCCTTGACCTTCATTGGCATGAATTAGCCCCGCCCCTTCTTCTGATTGGTCGATATTTGATAGTCCCTATTCTCTGCCATAACTTTGGAACGGGTTGTGATAAACACATGTGGGTCGTGTCATCGGACATGGTTTTGAGTCCTTGAACATAATTGGTGTAAAATAGCCCCGCCCCTTCATCTGATTGGTCGATATCTGATAGTTCCTACTTTCTGCCATAACTTTTGAATGGTTTGATATAGAGAGTCATCCGCTAAATGTCCAGGCCTGAAGAATCTACATGCAAGTCATACAAGCGCTTCCACTGCAGCACACCTGAACGTGCACAAGGGTGCGAGGGCCTGTTCATCGCTGCTTGCAGCTTTAATTTTGTTTGTTTCTCAAGGTGATTGTTTTCATAATCTTACATCAAAAAGTGATATTTTTAGTGCATATGTGTGATGACACTATTAGCTATTATGGCTATAACCAGGAACTTGACGAGGACTTGACGAGGGTTTGGATGTGCTGTCCAGTCTTGCACAAATATCAGTTATCATAGATGCACCTTTCAGGTTTATGTCTGAATGAAGCATGAGGATCAGTAAGAAAACAGTAACCAGTGAATGACTGGATGGTTCCTCCTTAACAGACTAACAAAGCTGTAATGTTACACATCTTATCATTACAAGGGAGCTTAACAATGACAACTATAGTAAATTACCGGTACAATAAATTCAGTTTCTGTTAGGATGCTCAACTCTCGTTGCTTCTTGTCTTTTGGGGGATCATCAATTTTTCTACAAAATGAAAGGCAATTCATCTAGTTGTTTGTGTAATATGACAGTCACACAGGTGTCAAATGCGATTTGATAATGTGGATTATCTAAGTGAGATGATTTCTACATTTTTCAATGAAATTTGTGTCTGACAAGAGTTGACAAGATATAACCATCTCTCCCTCTCTTGCATGGCTGGTTATCACATCTTTTCATGTTTAAATCCTAAAGTACTGAGGCCTGAGCCACTCGGCTGCAGTGACAGCTGTGAATTATGCTGCCATGGCTGCAACACGTGCCTTGATCACAGCAACTGGATGACGAGGGAAGGAAAATACTCTCATAAACCACTGTAGGATATGATTGCAGACATGGATTTATTTATCATGCACTATCTCGAAATTAAATTGTCCAACAAACACAGTTAGCCGCTTTAAAATATTTATTTTTATTAGCACTTTCACACTAATCTAATTCAATAAACCCAGATGCATCTAGAGTATTATAGTTTGCTCAAAGGGTGAAGCATTAATTTATTTCAGCCTGAATGGTGTGGGCATAGCAGTTTTTGATTAAGAACACGAGAAGCCAAACTATGACAATGCTCAGTATTTTTTATAAGACTTTTATGATCATGGATTATCACACTGGGTTACTTCACAATTGAAGTCACAACCACTGTTGTAGGTCAGCTACAACAGTTGGAAGAGTTAACCTGACATTTGAGCTACCTTTACTTGCTGTTATTTGTCTGAATTAAAATAATATGCTAAATGTAATTTGAATTTAAGCTTAGTGCATTGGCTATATAGAACTGCGCTATATATCTCTACATAGAACAAGTTCAGCGACCATCGGTGTCCATGTCAGTGTCAACATACTATGTGGTGCAGGGTTTGGTGCAGGGTTTCTTGTATTATATTTTTATCCTGATTTTTCCCCCCCATTTGCTCCTACCTAAGTCACTCCTGGGCAACCCTGGGCTGAGCTCAGGTCTCCTCTTTAACTTGAGGAGTGAGCAGGCCGCTTCTTTTCACCAGACAGGGTGGGGCTTCTCCAGCCGGACGTAGCGCGTGGAAGGATCATGTTACCGGGGCTGGCCAGAGGGGGCATGTATAGCCCAGGACTGCTGCATGTTTTTGTGAGGGTAGCTCACCTACCCAAGGGAACACGGGGAGAACATGCAAACAATAAAGTGGAACATGGAACAATAAAGTGCAAAGCATCATGTGAGTGCAGACCATAATGGCTTCCTATGGAGATATGTAAATAGGTAAGCAGGGACCAATCCGAGAAGGGTTTTATAAATAATGCGCAACCAATGCATACGCCTGCGTACATATAAAGATGGCCAAGCTGATTTAGCATACAAGGTACAGTGGTGGGTCAGATGTTTACAGCCAGAGACAAATCTCAAGGCACAATGATACACAGTGTCAAGTGACCGCAGACACTGGGCAGATGCATTCATATACAACACATCACCATAATCCAGCAGAGGCAAGAATGTTGATGTTACCAGATACTTCCTAGCACTGAGGGAGAAGCAAGCTTTGTTTTGAAAGAAGAAGCCTAACTTCACCCTGAGCTTGGATTTGAAGGATAATTGGCGATCGAGAAGAAAGCCCAAGTACTTATAACTTGACACTGATTCAATTTCTTTTCCTTGAAAAGTCAAGATGTTAGGAAGATTTGGTGGCAGCTCACTTGAATTCAAAAACGGCATGAATTTGGTTTTGTCTGAGTTTAAAACCAATTTTAGCTTCTGCAGGTGAGACTGTACAACATCAAACGCAGATGGTAAAAAGTCAAAGGCCTGTACAATAGATGACACACAACAATAAATAATAGTATCATCAGCATAAAAGTTATACATAGCATTTGATACATTTTTCACAGAGGTTAATGACATAAATGGAAAACAGTATAGGTCCTCACACAGAACCCTGGGGCACGCCCTTTGATACAGTCAAAAAGGAAGAGGTAGATCCTGACATCTGAACACATTGTGTTCTAGCAGACAAATAGTTGGCAAACCAAGATGCTGCTTGCCTAGACACACCAAGAAGGTGGAGCATATCAATCAGTATGCTATGATCAACTGTATCAAATGCTTTTGACAAGTCAATGAATAGTGCAACACAAATCTTTTTACAGTCAATCGCCTCAATGATGTCATTTATCACCTTGAGGGCAGCAGAAACAGTGCTGTGCTGTTTCCTAAACCTGGACTGATATTGGGATAAGATATTGTTAGAGTCTAAATAGTCCTTGAGTTGATTGCTAACAAGCTTTTCAAATCACTTTGCCAAAATGCACAGTTTGGAGATCGACCTATAGTTATTAAGATTTGAGGGATCACCCCCTTTCAGCAGGGGAAGGATGAAGGCAGATTTCCAGACTTTTGGGATCACGTTACTGTCAAGACTAAGATTAAAAATAAACGATAAAGGTTTGGCAATAAAATCAGCAGCTAGTTTAAGAAAGTAGGGATCCAGTTTATCAGGACCTGCTGCTTTCTTAGTGTCCAGTTGTACTAATGCTCTATGGACCTCTAAGACAGATACAGGCATAAAGTGAAACAGCTGATCAGAAGGCCTACTGTCTTTGCCTGGTGCAGGAAAAACATTATCTGTGTGCACATTAGAATTTGTCAATTCCGGGTACAAGGATTCGAATATAAAACCAGCAGAAATAAAATGCTCATTAAAACAATCAAGCATGGCTGTTTTATCAGTCAGAGTGCAGGCATTGTTTACGATATAGTTTGGATGATCATTAGCAGATAGATGGCCATAGTAGGATTTTATTACTTTACAGAACTTCTTTGGATCGTTTAGGTTTTTTGAGGTTTCAGAGAGGTAGAAGTCAGATTTCGCTCTCTTTATAAGAGATGTGCACCTATTCCTGAGCTGTTTAAAACTGAGCCAGTCCGCCTCAATCTTAGATTTTCTTGCCCTGGCCCAAGAAATATCCTTTTCCTTAAGGAGGCTACCTATGTCAGATGAAAACCAGGGATTGTTGCGCCCTTTCACTCTGAATTTGCGGAACGGGGCATGTTTATCTATAAGACTCAAAAAAACATAGAAGAACTTCCAGGCCAAGAAAACAGCAAACATTAACAGTTTGATAGCATATAGCCACATATGAACATGGATGGCAGAACGCCCGCCCTCCAAGATAAAGACATGAGGTAAAGACATGAAAAAGCTGACCTCAGACCTAGAAGTATCTCAGTGCATCATATAATCTATACTCCTCTAATTTGCTTGAGGCATGACAAAGGTGACATCATAATGGAATATGCCCATTTGTAGACTGACAAAGCTGAATTCCCTGACACACTGATGTGTTCTATTCCATCTCACCAAGCACAACAGAGAGGTGAATGAGGAGGAATGTATAGTACAAAGTAGTCATTGGGGCATTGAGGGGATTAGGGATTGAGTGGAAAAGAATACATTAGGCTAATGGATTATGCAATTGGACTGGCCATCAACCCATATCGTCTCCAATCTCCATCTACAGTTTCTGCCCACTAATGCATCATTTGTGCAAGGCGTACTGGACGATTGCTAGCCTGTCTAAGAGATGTACAGTATATGGGATGCTTTTATATTGTGGAAGCATTTTAAAGAGAATCCTCTTCAGAACAAGTCTAATGTCTGGGAGAGCTTCATCAGCAATGGGCTGAAGGGTTATTTAGGGAAAAAAATGTAAATGTCAATATATCACAGCACAATAGGATTAGTAGTTGACACAAGTTTCAAAAAAGCATTTATGTACTTTCAAAGACTGCTTTGACACATGATGTGTCAAAATATTGTCAGAAACTTCAATAATTTCTGTGACTTTTCCTTTGCCCTTATTTTGTCATTATCAGATTAACTTTTACATAGTGCTGAAATATTTAATTCAATTAAATTGCATTTGGGGTGAATGTCTAGTCAGATGGACGGTGCCTGGCAGTGGAAGACAGCTGAAGGACGGGTCAGCATTTGCGCCAGGAACAAGGCGTCCCTGTCCTTCAGATTAACGTAGTATGGTTAGCAGCTAGCACTACGTCCACGGCTTGGGAAGCAGTGAAGTCTGGACTAGGTGGCATAGTAAAGTGCAAAACCAGAACTACAACCCACCTTTGCGCCTGGAACCTTCCTGGCCCACCAGAGCAAGTTGCTATGCACTGGATGCCAGCAGGGAGCCATCTTGCACCATGATATCCATGCCTCCCCTACCGAGTATAGGTTTTTAAAAAAAAAATCTTTTTTCCAAGATGGTTTCAATAATGGCTGACACTCAACAATCAGAGGGGGGCACTGCAGGTCAGCAGGCTTTCCTAAACAGAAAGGTTTTAAGTTTGGTTTTAAAGGCGGAGGTAGTTTCACTGTCCTTAACCCAGATTGGAAGTTGGTTCCATAGTAATGGTGCCTGATAGCAGAACGCCCGCCCTCCAAATCTACATTTGGATACTCCAGGAACTACGACTTAACCTGCACTCTGAGAATGGAGGGCTCTGTTAGGAACATACGGTACTATCAGGTCTTGCAAATATTGCGGCGCTAAGCCGTTTTGGGCTTTATACGCAAGTAATACAATTTTGAATTGGATTCTGAATTTTATGGGTAGCCAATGGAGCGACGCTAACACTGCAGAAACGTGGTCTCTCCTGCTGATTCCTGTCAGCACTCGCGCTACTGCATTTTGGATCAGCTGGAGCCTATTCAGCAAATTACTTGGACATCCTGCTAAAAACACATTACAGTAATCTAGTCTAGAAGATACAAACGCATAAACTAGTTTTTCTGCATCACTCTGCGAGAGGATTTTCCTAATCTTTGCAATATTACGGAGATGGAAAAACGCTATTTTACAAACCTGATTAACATATGGTTTAAACGACAAATCTTGATCGAAAACAACACCAAGGTTTCTCACAGTTGCACTGGAAGCCATCGCAACACCATCTAATCCCTTCCTAAGATGCTCTGGACCAAAAATGATAACGTCTGTTTTATCTGAATTTAGAAGCAAAACATTTCCAGACATCCAGTCCTTGATGTCCCTAAGACATGCCTGAAGTTTAGCTAACAGTTTCATCTGGCTTCATAGACAAATAGAGCTGCGTATCATCAACAAGCAATAAAAATGTATGCCGTGATTCTGGCTTATACTTCCCAATGGCTGCATGTATAAACTGAACAAGATTGGCCCTAGTACTGAACCCTGCGGAACACCATAACAGACCCTCGACTGTTCTGAAGAAACCTCATGTAAATGAACAAACTGGAATCTGTCAGATAAATATGATTTAAACCAACGTAGAGCTGTCCCTTTAATCCCAACAACATGCTCTAACCTGTGCAGTAAAATGCCATGATCTACAGTGTCAAAAGCAGCACTGAGGTCCAGTAGAACCAGTATGGACACTAATCCCTTATCTGAGGCCATAAGAAGGTCATTGCATGTAAATGTCTTCAGGCCTGGACATTTAGCGGAGGACACCAGCCACGACTCTCTATATCAAACCATTCAAAAGTTAAGGCAGAAAGTAGGAACTATCAGATATCGACCAATCAGATGAAGGGGCGGGGCTAATTTGCAGCAATTATGTTCAAGGCCAATGACACCACTCACGAGTCTTTATGTCAAACCATTCAAAAGTTATGGCAGAAAATAGGAACTATCACATATCGACCAATCCAAAGAAGGGGCGGTGCTAATTCATGCCAATGAAGGTCAAGTACTACTCAATACCGAGTCAGATGACACCATCCACGACTCTTTATATCACACCATTCAAAAGTTATGGCAGGAACTATCAAATATGGACCAATCAGATGAAGGGGGTGCACGCTTTTTGGCATCTATCGTCGCCAGGGTAACGCTTTTGACTGAGAAAAGTAATGCACGTCGTCGCGGGATGGAGACGCACATTTTGATGTATAACACACCTGGGTGCACGTTACGGTTCGGGCCGTATTAATTGCCGAAGGAATGGCATAAATTGCGCCAAAATTACACAATTAATTCAAAATGGCCGACTTCCTGTTCCGGCCATGGTGCCAAGAGACTTTTCTTTAAGTTGCGACATGATACAGGTGGGCTAGGGGGCGCCGTTGAGCCATTTTGCCACGCCCATTAATGCAAACCATTAAATATCCAATTTTTCGCCAGGCCTGGCTTGCCGCAAAATTTGGTGACTTTTTGGGCACGTTTAGGGGGGGAAAAAGGCCCTCTTTTTGTCAAAAAAAAGAAAGAAAGAAAGAAAGAAAGAAAGAAAGAAAGAAAGAAAGAAAGAAAGAAAGAAAGAAAGAAAGAAAGAAAGAAAGAAAAATTCCTACAGATACAATAGGGCCTTCGCACTGTAAGTGCTCAGGCCCTAATTAAAACTTTATTAAATAGTGGTTGGATAAGAGGGAGTTTACAAGCAACACCAACAGATTATCAGGCTCAACACCATAGTTGAGAACGAGGTCAAGGGTATGATTAAAATAGGTTTGTTTACTTTTTGTGAGGTATTGATTCTAGAAGAGAATTGAGAGCTAATTTAAGATTATTGCTTTCAACATCCATATGAATGTTAAATTCACCCACTATGATGAATGTATCTGTACTGATCAATGAACCAGATAGGAAATCTGAAAATTCAGACAGAAACTCTAGATAAGCACCAGCAGGGGCCCGGTACACTACCACTAACAAAACTGGCTTCTCTGATTTCCAGCGTAAGAGTTTCAGACTAAGTGTGAGGCTTTCGAATGTATTATAATCGCACTTGGGTTCAGATTTAGTTTGAAGACTGGAGTTATAAATTGCTTTGAGGAATATGATGATTTAAGTAGCCGGGCCAAGTTGATTAATTCAAACTAACATAGTCTTCCCCCCTGTAGCCATGTTTCTGTTAAACAGAAAATATCACTCCTGGGGGGTATTCCAAGAAGGAGGTTTAACAAACACAGAGTTAAAGTCTCATCTTGAGGTTACTAGAACCCATGACGACGAAACCCGCTCAGTTGGTTCCAACACACCGGTTATGAATTAACTCAACTAACCCCCGATTGGTTAACCCAGAGTTGTGCGTGTTCCTGGTGACTCTATAAAGACATCATCTATCGAGGGTTGAAAATCAAAAAGATGGCACGTCGAAGAGCAACATATTTTACTGAGATGGAGCAGCAAGTCCTCCTCGAGGCGTACGAGGAGGAGAGGCCAGTAATCATGAAAAAAAGTAACACCAATTCATCTGCCAGAGCACGTGATATGGCTTGGCAGAGAATTACCGATCACGTCAATGCGTAAGTTTAGTCCAGTATGTGAATTTTATATTAAATTAAATCCGGTTTTCTAATTAATATGATGCTTTCTAATACAGACTACTTGTCACTGAATGATTTATTTATTAGATGCAACCCCGGTGGGCAAAAAAGAACCTGGAAACAGGCCAAAATGAAATATAAGAACATTGTCCAAATTGGTATGTATTTTTTTCGGATATCATGTCTCCCATATGGGCCTTTCATTGTCATGCTCCAACAAGATGCATCTATTTTAAAGCTAATAAGAAGACTGCAGAGGCGAGAAGGACGGGCGCAGGGGTAACGGAGCCCCTCACCCCTGTCGAGGAGCTGGCAGTATCAGTGAATCGTGATCAATGTATTTTTCCTAATTACGCCTAATAGTCAGCCCTTCATGTATCCAGTATGACCTATTGCTGTTTCCTAGGCTTATTTAATGTAAAATATTCAATTGGAATATTCAATTATTATCTTTTTAATTACCATATTGTATAAAGAAAACTCCTTGTGTGTTAAGTGTTGCTTTTACACGAAAATTACCAATTTGTCAACCTCTTAGTTCAAGGTGGAGTATTGCTGCTGGTGGAGCAGCCACCACCCATAGATGCTGATACTGCTGCTGTAAGTCCTTATTTCATAGCCAGTGTTTTAGGCTATTAATTAAGCCCACAGCCAGTAGCCTATTTTGTTTTCTATAGGAGGGTGATGAACAAACGTTCTCGGCCATAGAGGAGCCACCAACACTCTCTACAGAGGTAAAGCCTTTGCCATGATCAATTTCAAATTATTCAACCTACAGTTCAGTCTTCATTTAAGTGAAATGAATATGTACTTCAGACTGATAACGAGGCAGATGCTGAGGAGCCTGCTACAAGCTCCAATCAATACAGCAACGTAAGAAATAGTCATAGTTTATTCGTAAATGGGCCAAACTCCATCAAATGCTGAACATGGCTGCTTTGTTATTTTAGATGTCGGCAAAGGAACTCTACAGGGTCCATCTGCAGCGCCAGATAGCCAAGGGTGATCTGGAGATGGAATATTTAAAACTTAAAATTGAGGTAAAGATATGATGTGCAGAACAACCTGTCAGTGTTTCGATTATTGTATTTTTAATACAATGTTTCTCTTTTCCGGCAATGAAGCCAAAATTGGCAAATAATTGAAAAAATAAAAATAAGTGAAAATTGTCAACTGTGTTTCTTTAATTGAAATGATTTAGACATACAGTATTTGGTCACGAACTCTGTGACCATCTGCCATGTCAACGTGCTGCTGAAATGGTTCCTCCGGTACCAGCTCCTCATTCACTGGAGTGAATTCATTGCGCAATGTGGCAATGTTGTGCAATATGGCAGATGCAACAATGACACATGCCCTGTCTGGGCAGACCCTCAGCCTGCGCAAGCACTGAAACCTTTCCTTGAGAATCCCAAATGTCATCTCAATTTTTCCCCGGGTTCTGCTGTGAGCCACGTTGAAGCGTGTTTGCACTCCAGCATCCGGATCGGGGTACGGGGTCATGAGCGTGGGGAGGCACGGATATCCTCTATCCCCCAGGAGCCATCAAATTCTCCTGCAATTGCACATATAACACAAAGTTAGACACATGAATATTAGCAAAATTGCTCAATATAATATTAGTAATATAACGCACTCTGTAGAAATTTGGTGCTCAAATTTGATTCTCTGTACATCCTGGCATCATGCACAGAGCCTGGCCATCTCGCCTCCACATTGGATATAAGATTTGCAGCATCGCATATCATCTGGCAATTGAAAGAATACGTTTCTCAAACATTAAAGGAGCTTGAGGCCGGATTGAGGCAGGATTTATGAAAAAAATTCGTATACGTTTTAAGTTTTCTAGTAATAATGTCAGATGAAGCGTTCCAAACCCAAAAGAATGAGCCCTCTAGTGTATCTCTCCGTTGCCTTGAACAGGCTGTGTGCTGCAAAATGTGCTGCAATTCGGGCCCAAATTTCCCGCGCTGTCCTGCGGATGTGACGTCACATGACGCTGGATGCGCGTTCTCCCCGTTCTCCCGTGCCGGATTCGCTGTTGGCTGCAGTACCCCCGACGGCCGTCGTGGTGAAGGGTGGCGCTAGAGAGTCTCATTACTTAAAAGGAGCCTCATGCTCCTTTAAGAGAGCGCTCAAAAATAAAAGCAGCTTATGGTTCCATTATACCTACTTGGACATTGATGCTGTGGAAACCTTTTCTGTTGACAAAGTCAGCCTCATTTTGGGATGGTGCTATAATTGGCACATGCGTCCCATCGATGCATCCAATAACGTTTGGAAAGCCTGCAATATAACTAATGCTCATTAAATGTAATCTCACCAGCAAAGATTTCTGTGCATATTTGAGAAATCTAAGCGATGCTGACTTGCCAGTTGGAACTCCGTCTTAATGACCCTCGTAGGTTTGTGGCCAGGAAAACAAATAAAATTGTGAATGCAGTGCTTTAGCGCAGGGCACATTTTACGCACCGACCTGCAGGCAGTTGCTTTCCCAATGTGTTCAGCGTCTCCAACACTGTACAGGAAACTCCCAGATGCAAAAAAACGAAGAGCAATGCACATTGTTTGCAGCGACGAGAGGGCAGACCCGCGATGCGTAACGTTTGCAATGTATGGATGGAGAAGGTTACTTAAATACTACGGATGTCCCCATACCATTTTTTTCACACCGAGTATGAGTACGAGTATTTTAATTTGTGTACTCGCCGATACCGAGTACTGATCCGATACTTCTACCTCAAAAATAACTAGGCTAAAAATGCAATGAAAAATGCAATGAATTGGAAGACAGGTTTTATTTGCAACAGAAATTAAATTTTAAACAAAACTCGGCCAGCGGGGCTTTCCTTCGTGCTTTAGTCTCATCGCAGGTACATCAACGGCGCATGTGCGGTGCTTCACCTGAAGCCGTCCGTGTGAAACAACCAGAGGTGGGTAGTAACGAGTTACATTTACTCCGTTACATTTACTTGAGTACGTTTTGGGAAATTTTGTACTTTTAGGAGTAGTTTTGAATCACTATACTTTTTACTTTTACTTGAGTAGATTTGTGAAGAAGAAACTGTTACTCTTACTCCGCTACATTAGGCTACATTGAGCTGTTACTTTTCTTTTATCCTTTTTATCTACGTACGCGTCAATCTCATGACATCACTGAGTGATTCTTTGGGAAAAATGTTTGTTTTTGCATGTTTTGTCACATTTACACAGCCTCAAACACACACAGAGTTTCTATGAGTTCATGGGCTTGTTCTAGTTCTGCCTGATTAAAAAAGAAAAGTACAAAGGCTTGAAATTTTGTGCTACTTGTGCTTAAATTTTTTTTAATTCTGTTATTATTTTATTATTCATTAAAGAACATGAATTTACTTTACGATTAATTGAATTTAATTTAGCTATTTTTTTATTTATTTTATTGATTTAATTTGCCTGAAGATGATTATTTTGTACTTCAGACGTTACTCTACAGTTACTCAGTACTTGAGTAGTTTTTTCACCAAGTACTTTTTTAGTTTTACTCAAGTAATTATTTGGATGACTACTTTTTACTTCTACTTGAGTCATATTATTCTGAAGTAACAGTACTTTTACTTGAGTACAATTTTTGGCTACTCTACCCATCTCTGGAAACAACATAAACAATCAAATAGAATTTAAAAAACAGGCTAAATGAAATGATGTTACACACTCTTGTACAGTAGGTGGCGGTATGTACCTTAAAGTTGTTTGTGATCCGCGGCTAATCGGCTAACGGCTAACCGGAATGTAACAATGGGATTGTTTATGTTGTACTGTGAGTTACATGGAGTGTTTAATAAAGTTCCCTGTGAGTAAGGTTTGTCCAGTTTGTATAATTAAGGAAGATAGAATTTACTGAAACATGGAACAGCTGGCTACAGCCACAGAGCTGCTGCTGCTCAGTCAGGCTGCCAGGCCCGGGGAGCCGCGGGGCGGCTCAACATCTCCCCCTATCGGCGCTAACCAGTAACTACAACTATCGGTGCGTGGTATCGAAGAATTTTTGCGAGTATGAGGACGAGGGCAGTATCGGCCCCGATACCGATACCAGTATTGGTATCGGGGCATCCCTATTAAATACATCAGGGATTCTGTGGAAAAACGGTAGCGCTCTCGCAAATACTCATCGGGTAAAGATAAAATGTCATACCGTGGTCCTATCACCCTCTCACGGTGAATTGCACGAACAATTTGGGCTTCTATGTCGATAATGCGACCTTCGTCAAAGGGAAACGCCATTGTGTAACAAATTACACAGCAGCCCTCCTGAACTTGCGCTTAAATACCCGAACATAACTGGGTTATCTGAACAAAACCCTGAACAAAACCGGCATAAAACCTACCCCCTACCAGGTTATGTTCAGAGCCTATGTTACCATGGTGACTTACTTAACCTGACCATTTTGGAACGGAAATCCCAGGTTTACCATTTACCCTGGGTTAACATACCCAGTTTAGCCACTGTGGCAGGGTGCGTGCCACGGGGGCTCGACCGAAGGACGGAGAGACACAGAGCTTCGTGCAGACCCTTTATTTGTCACTTAAACACCCCACACACAGTGCACAAAAATGACAGCAGCTCCTCCGACCTCTTTGCTGCTGTCCAGCTCTGCCTTATAAGGGCAGGCCGGGTGGAGGCGTGGCAGCCACTCAGGTGGATGGGACACAGGTGCGTGTCCCGTCAACCTCTCCACCCGGCCACACACCAGATGTAGCAGGGCGAGTGCTACCGGGGCCGACCGAAGGATGGAGAGACACGGAGTTTCGTGCAGACCCTCTTTATTACAGCAAAAGATCACCGCCACACGTGCAGAAGCACCTTCACACCCAGCTTCACAGGAGACCCTTGCTGCTGTGCAGCCCTGCCTTATGAAGGCTGGCAGGGTGGAGAGGCTGATTGGGCCCACCTGGGCCCTAATCAGAATGGCTGCAGCTCCTCCACCCTGCCACAGCCACTAAACCTCCTTCTTGGAATACCCCCCAGGTCTCTGTATTTAGATTGTTTACTTATAGAGACTTGGAGCTTAACGATCATATATTTAGTAGTCCGCATCTAATTTTTCGGTCTCTAATTGGTACCAAATGCGCATTGGTTTTAATTTTTACAAGGTTATTTTGGTTAACGCCTCTAT
Source organism: Cololabis saira (assembly GCF_033807715.1). Lineage (NCBI taxonomy): Eukaryota > Metazoa > Chordata > Actinopteri > Beloniformes > Belonidae > Cololabis > Cololabis saira. Next base: position 35,187,134 of record NC_084597.1, read on the forward strand.
CACGCCGCACCTGGTGAACTTTTGGAGGGCGGGGAACTGCAACCAATTCTATTTTGCTAGGCACCTTGTTAGAGTCGCCAATTACATAATGCATTCCTACAGTTTTATTGGCAGGCATTGGTCCTGGAGAAGCAGCAGAGAAGTGTGTTAGACTGTAGCTCTGCATCCTGGCCTGGACCCTGGAGGGGGGGAGGGGGAGTGTCTAATAATATTGGCCAGATTTCTAGAAATAAGAGCTGCACCATCCCGGGTGGGATGGATGCTGTCTCTTCTAATCAGACCGAGCTTTCCCCAAAACGTCTTCCAATTGCCAATAAAGGCCACGTCTTTTTCTGAACACCACTGAGACAACCAGCAGCGGAGCGATAACATGCGGCTAAACATATCAACACTGGTCAGATTGGGGAGGGGACTAGAGAAACCTGCGGAGTCCGACATGGTTTTGGTGTAGTTACACGCAACACATTATTAACTTTAGTGACTTCCGACTGGCATAGACGGGTGTCATTAGCGCCGACATGTATGATAACTTTACCAAATTTACGATTATTCTTTGCCAGCAAATTCAAATTTGCTTCAATCAGTGCGTTTACATGGGAAGTTTAATTCCTCTTTAATTCAGAATTAAAATTAAATCTGATTTAAAATGAGTAAAATTTACCACCTAATTCCGAATGAAAATGGCCATTCCGAATTAAACTTAATTCCGAAGTAAGTGGCTGGTTTATTCCGATTTTAAATCCGATTAGAATAATTCCGCGATCATGTATACACTCCTTTCGGTTTAAATTAATTTTGGTCTTTCTGCGCTGCTCGTTCCCTTGCCCATCTGTTGCGATGACGCTTATATTCCGCGTTGGGCTTGTTTTCGAAACAAAGTTTCAAGATGGCAGCACGCAGTAAATGGTGGTCAAGAGTAGAGATGATTTATTTAATAAATAGCTTGGAGGACCTGGAAATAAATAAAAAAACAGATGGCAAGAAACATAAAAATTGTGAGCTTTTCAAAGTTGTAGCCGCTAATTGGCTAAGTTTGTTTTTCTTTCAGTAGACGTCATTTCCGGTAGACGTTACTTCCGGTCCGCCCCCCTATCCAATCAGAACCCTTCCAAACCCCAGACCTTAAGCGGAATTGGATAAAGCCGATCAAACGTGTTTTCCATGTAAACCTCAATTCGGAATTACTATTTTCCATGTAAAAACATCATGTAACCGTGGCCAGTGTTGCCCGCTCTGGCTCCTGGGCTCCCGGGATGCACCTAACTATGGTCGCTGGAGTCGGCCTCACATGCTGGACTATGGAGTCACCAATCACCAAGGTCGGTTTCTCAGTGGGTGTGTCGCTGAGTGGGGAAAAACGGTTAGACACATGAAGCGAGTGGTGGTGTTCCGTGTGCTTTTTAGGACTAGGCTTCCTCTGAACCGTCACCCAGCCGCCCTGACTGGCTGGCTGCTCGGGAGCTGCAGGGGAATGGCTAACAGCAGCTACTCTAGATCGGTACGTCGCCACTTTAGCATGGCTAACTGACGAGTCTACTTATCTAATTCCTGATAAAATAAGTTTGTTAGTGCACAGCTCTGCTTCTGTACGCATGTGAATGAGTGTACGTTTGTGTGTACATGAAAGTACAATCTGCATTGAGGCTTCTCACTTCGGGAATCCCGGTCTGTGATTGGACGATGCCTCGGCGTCGCCGCTGCTCATTTGCATAAAGTTCAGATTTTTCAACTTCAAATTGACGCGCCGGTCCCGCTGGTCCCACCGGTCCCGCCGCTTCTCGACGCCCGTTTTTATAGAAAATGAATGGCAGCCGGACGCCTATGACGCTTTCAGTGTGAACGCAGGGTAAGCTTCGCCTCCAATCCTATGAATAAACTACACTTCAGACAGTTACCGACTTCGCTAAAGGAGACAGAGTAATAGCTAAACATTTCACACACTGAGCAGCAAGAAGGAGAAACGATGGGAGAAGGGGAGACCATGCTAAGAGGCTAACAGACAGAAAGTGTACCGGTGATTGGTGACAGTGAAAGATACAGAAGAAAAAATGTGCAAGTTTTGAATTAAAAACAGAAGTTTACCAGGTATAGTATTATTTTATCAGAAAACAATCTAAGTTTAGACAAAAAAGTCTGGAGGATTCAGAGACTGCAACACCGTGAAAACAACAGGAAGTGACGCAATACGTGAGGCAATACATTACCCAATCAACCAACTTCTGTCCTGTTCCAAACTCGAGGTGACTGCCTGCTCCCCAGCTTAATAGGGTGACTTTTGTTACCATTTCTACCTGGGACATGTCAGTAGTTCATTCACAATGCCGGCAACCAATCAGTACACAGCCTATTTAATCATTAATGAGCACACCAAAATAGCTTCTTCTCATTAGAGGGCCATTCAGAGATTGTATTAGGATTTACACAATCTGTGCAGGCAATTTTTTCTCAAAACAACACTACGTACCGGAAGTGAAGACCTCAGAAACCTTTTAAAATAGCCAATAAATGCATTTCATGGGACTGATATCTTCAAAGTTGAACTGACTGTAGCAGCATACTTAAACATTCAAGAAGGAATTGTTATTTTTTTGTTCATTTGTTTCTCAGCCCGATTTTCTATAACTTCTTCATCACAGACGCTGGAGAAATGCATGTTTGGACCTGGCTTTTATCCATAAACTGTGGAAAAGAAAATAATTATTTACCAGACAATGATGAGGCACAAAAATCATCCCACAACCAATCTACACGATGATCAACAGGATCTGTTTCAAAACTTTTGTTGCTGGGACCCTGTCCAGTCTTGGGCATTTACTGGTGCCAATGGTTGGATGGAGGAGCATTGTCAGCGGTGTGAGAGCAGTGATCATTGCTCAAGCCAAAAACAAACCCTTGCCAGCTCGCTTGTCTCTCAGCCATCCTGCTCTCCAGTGCCTGCCAAGAACTTGTTTTTCATTACTCACAAGAGGTTGGAAGGGAAAAGGAAAAACTCTCTCTTATCTGAACTGCTTTTCACTGTCAGAAAAGATATGGCACGACACTGACTCATTTACAGATCTTCAGATCGTGTTAATACAAGAAGGCACAGTTCCGAGCATAGCTGGCTGGGATGCTCATTCCAGTGAATAATATTAACTCCACAAAAGCTTTTATTTAAATTATGTTTATTAGACAAACACATCACCATCCCACTATTTCAGCGCTGAAACATGACAACAATGTTACAAGCATCAACCAAGCAGAACTTTTATATGTATATGTATATATATATATATATATATATATATATATATATATATATATATATATATATATACATATATATATATATACATATATATATATATATATATATATATATATATATATATATATATATATATATATATATTAAGGATGCCCCGATAACGATACTGGTACCGGTATCGGGGCCCATACTGCTCTCATATACTCGTACTCGTACTCCAATACCACACACCGATACTCCATTGTTGTTGTAGTTACTGGTTAGCGCCGCTAGGGGGAGATGTTGAGCCGCCCCGCGGCTCCCCGGGTGAGTGTGCCACAGAGCTGCTGCTCAGCCAGCTGTTCCATGTTTCAGTAAATTCTATCTTCCTTAAAGGGGACCTATTATGAAAAACAAGTTTTTTCTTGCTTTAATATATATGGTGGTCTCCCCTCAGCCTGGCAACTCAGAGAAGGAGGAAAGCAACCAAATTCTGCAGTGTCTGTACAGCCGCCCGGATGAGCCGTCCACTGTCATGTGACTTCTACGAGCCGTTCAGATTCTGCTCCTGTCGTGACGGCACGACAGGGGCTAAGCGTGAAATCACGCCCACAACTAACTCCGTCGGCCGGAGCTTCCGCCATTTTTTCGTAGCGGTGTATTGCGTCATTCAGGCAGCCAATCAGCACAGAGCCTCATTATCATAGCCCCGCCCACTCAGAATCCTGCATAGATAATGAGGTTAGAGAATGGGAAGAAAAAGACATGGCTCAGATACTGAATTTCTAATTTAGTTAGCAAAAACAATCAAAAGCTTATTTTTAAGAGATTCAAGGCCTGTTTAAAATAGGTATTAGATGCCATAATAGGTCCCTGTTAATTATACAAACTGGACGGTTGAGTATTAACCTTACTCACTGGGAACTTTATTAAAGACTCTACGTAACTCACAGTACAACATAAACAATCCTATTGTTACATTCCGGTTAGCTGCGTTAGCCGCGCTAACAGCCCGCAGTCTGTCTTGCTTTTGTCGTCGTCCCTTATTTTGAAATATGTCCACCATGCTGACATCCCGCTTACATTAATTGTTGCTATCTTGCCTGAAACGGCGCTGCCAGTCTCACTCACAGGTATCACTCTCTTCTCATCACCACGTTAAGCTAACCGGACTGTAACAATGGGATTGTTTATGTTCTTCTTCTTCTTCTCTGTTTTTTTGCCAGATCGCAACCAACTTTAAGGTGCATACCACCACCTACTGTACAAGAGTGTGTAACATCATTTCATTTAGCCTGTTTTTAAAATTCTATTTGATTGTTTATGTTGTTTCACACAGACGGCTTCAGGTGAAGCACCGCACATGCGCAGTTGATGTACCTGCGATGAGACAGCGCGGAGGAAAGCCCGGCCAGCTGATTCAAATTGAATTTCTGTTGCAAATAAAACCTGTCTTCCAATTCACTGCATTTTTCATTGCATTTTTAGCCTAGTTATTTTTGTGGTAGAAGTATCGGATCGGTACTCGGTATCGGCGAGTACACAAATTAAAATACTTGGTACGTAAAAAATAGTATTGGGGCATCCCTAATATATATATATATATATATATATATATATATATATATATATATATATATATATATATATATATATATATATATATATTAGGGACGCACACTGGTCCACTGTGGATCATCCACATCTGTAACTTCACACATGGGATATAATATATATATAATATAATAATACACACTTTACTGAAGCTAACGTGAGTTCTGTCTTAACTTGATGTTGCGGCAGCTGTTTATGTTGAGAAGTTGAAGCAGATTTTGTTGCCAAAACCTAACCTGTTTGGACAGCAGTTACAGAAAAGGAAAAAAAAATCTACACTTACATAATGAAACAGGATTCTAAATCAATGATAATGCTTGTGGACGTTTAATGGTGACGGTTTTATATATACACGTCTCATGGCTTGGTGTTAATAATTAATAAATCCTTTATTCATCACAAAACGCAGCTTTCAACACCCATTCTCATAAAAGACTGACATATGTTTTTGTTTCAACCCTTTTAGTGTAATTTTTTTATCCAGCTCATCATCTCAGCCACCAAGCTTGTGCTTTTCACAAACCACTGAATCTACCTGGGAGCCGAAGGTAATGAGACTTTTCTCTCTGTCAGCCAGTAAATTACAGGTGTAGGGTGGGAAGAAGGTGGGTACGGACCCACAATTCTTTTTCTCCTATACAACTTTTTAAGAGCCGTTGAGAAGTTATGACACGGCATTGGTGGAGCTGACGTGAGTTTCAGATGGCCTTGGGAAATGTAATCATAACAAAGTCCTGCATTTAAAGGATTGGGGCAGCTGTGGAGTAGTCTGTCACATTCTTATTGCTGCTGCAGTGGTGCACAGCCGACAGACGACGACGGATGACTGTGACAGCAAAACAACATAAAGGAGGCTCTTTCACCTCAGCCATTTATTTCCACGCGGAGCGGTGATCGATAAAGTCAGCAAGATTTACCACATCGAGGAGGATGATGATCCGTCTCACTGCAATCGGAGCAGTGTTTCCCTTTTTCAGTCTTGTTTTCATATCCAATTGTGGGAAGCCATTAAGATTTAGAGAGTTTTGTGTGTGCGTGTTTTGGCTTTTCACTCATGTCTGCTAATGATGACAGTGACAGCTACTGGAGCTGTAGGTTGTGATTTTATTTGCAAGATCCAGAAAAATTCAAATGCTAACCACAACCCAAATTTGCCAGTAATAATGTGCAATATGTTCCATTAGATTCAAAGTTGAACTTTTAGAGAGTTACCAGGTACCATGAAATATTGCTTAACTGATTGGACCAAACTTGTTAATATTACTGTGTAATATAGATCCAAAAACAGCGAAAAATTGGAGACGTACAACAAATTTTAGTTTAAAAAAAAAAAGCAGTGATTCATTAATATACTTGTATTGATTTGATGTCTGTGAGGACAGTAGGGACTCACGGTATTGCTCTTTATTAGGGCCCGAGCACTGACAGTGCGAAGGCCCTATTGTATCTGTAAGAAATATTTTTGCTTTTCTCATTTTTCTTCTGACGAAATGAGGGCCTTTTTGCCCCCCTAAACGTGGCCCAAAAGTCACCAAATTTTGCACGCAAGCCAGGCCTGGCGAAAATGTTTATATTTAAGGGTTTGCATTAATGGCCGTGGCAAAATGGCTCAACAGCGCCCCCTAGAAAACTTCGTGCCTCAAGCCCCACAATACGGTTTGACGTACATGCACGAAAATCGGTACACACCTGTATCATGTTGCAATTTAAAGAAAAGGGCCGCAGAGAATGTTGATATTTTTAAAAGGAGGCTCAAGACACACCTTTTTAGTCTGGCTTTTATCTGATCTTATTTACCTAGTGTTTTTAGCTATGTATTGTGTCTACTTCTTTAGCTCTTTTATCATCTCTAAAACTTTAATCCATTTTAGTGACTTTTTACTTTATGTTATTTATTATTCATCTTAAGTTTTATATAGATTTCTCTAAAATTTTACACTTTTAGGCATTTCTTACTTTCTTTTAATCTTTTAGTTTTTAGCTCCAGTGTTTCCTCAGGGGGGGTCGTTCACACTGGGAGGTGTGCCTGCTCCGCCCATGGGGGTGTCGTCATGGGGATCCCTCAGGCCTGGGTAGCTGGGGGGGGGGGGCTCCACCTTCTGTGTGGGGTCTGCCCCGGTCTGTCCGGGTTGGGGGGGTCTCTGTGGCGATGCTTCTGGTGGTCGTGGTCGGTGGAGCTTCTCAGTGTGGACGGCCACCCATAGGTAGTGTTTTCCTCACCTGGATCGTTAGTGCTAAGCCATGTCACCAGTCCACTTATTGTGTGTGTGTGTGTGGGTGTGGGCGTGTGAGTGTGTGCACATGTATATGAGTGTGAGTGAGTGTGTGTGTGTGTACGCATGGGGGGTGGGGTCGTATGGAATGTTTTAAATTGTGTTTTTTATTGTTATTTTATTCTGCATGTAAAGCACCATGTGTTGCATTTTATATTGTATGATTTGGCGCTATACAAATAAATAAAGTTTAAGTTTAAAAGTCTCTTGGCGCCATGGCCAAAAGAGAAACAGGAAGTCGACCATTTTGAATTAATCGTGTAATTTTCGCGCAATTTATGCCATTTCTTTGGCGGTTAATACGGCCCGAACCGTAACATTCACCCAGGTGTGTTATACATCAAAATGTGCGTCTCGATCCTGCAACGATGGGCATTACTTTTCTCAGTCAAAAGCGTTACCGTGGCGACGATAGACGCCAAAAAGGGTGCCCCTCCTTCATCTGATTGGTCGATGTGATAGTCCATATTTTCTGCCATAACTTTTGAATGGTTTGACATAGAGAGTCGTGGGTGGTGTCATCGGACTCGGTTTTGAGTACTTGACCTTCATTGGCATGAATTAGCCCCGCCCCTTCTTATGATTGGTCGATATTTGATAGATCCTATTTTCTGCCATAACTTTTGAATGGTTTGACATAAAGAGTCATGGGTGGTGTCATCGGACTTAGTTTTGAGTCCTTGACTTTTATTGGTGAAAATTCCTGCCGTTGGGAGGAAGTGACGTGTCACAGCAGCAGTAGCAGCGCACCGCTCTGCTATTTCCCGTTTATCCTGGCCAAAACAAGATGACATTATATAATATCATTATATACGAATATTATAATATTAATTATATAATAATATTATTATATAATATAATACTTAATATTATACTTGACATATACGTATCACTTAGCAACCAAACACTGCTGCATTGCATTGTGGGAAGTTTCTGCTTAGCTAGTGTCCATCAATCCACACTAATAAATTTCTCCGGAATGAGTATGGATAGCGCATACTATTGAGTACGTACTAATGTTTCGGACGCACTAAAAAATCTCACATACTGTTTTTGCATACTCATTAGTGTGGAAGTATGCAATTTCGGACGCAGCCATAGTGTCCATAGTGTCATTTATTTATTTTTGTTACCATGGCAACATAGAGTAGTGCATGCTGGGAGACAGGAAATAGATTTGCCATGTGGCCAGCAGCCACAGCAGTGTGAGCAGTAATCAGCTCTTCGATCAGCAGGCTTTAATTCTTTCTCCCTCTTTGCTAAGGCAATATCTGTAAGTATTATTTATTCAGTAATAGACTTGGGAAACTTATGATGAAGATGTTTATGGAGATTTGAGTTCATGTGAATAAAGAGACTGCTGAGATGCTACTTGTGTTGTAAGTGTGACACCCCTGTTAGGGAGTGGTCACAACAATGTGATTTTGTGTATATGTGTACAAATGGGACACCTTCATTAAAAAGTGTATTTTATTTTCATGCATTTTATTTATAATCTTAATAACCGATGTAAAGGGGGCCGTTTACACTGGGAAGCAGTGGGGCGGAACGTTGTGGTCGCTCCAGGGGTTCCGGGGTGCGGTAAGAGTGGTACACCTGTTCCTGCCACCTCAGAAATGACTTGCCAGAGAACGAAGAAGGTCGTGCTTTAATTGCTCCGCACTCCACCCGCTTTCTACAGGTAAACATATTTGTTACCACGGTCCTCACCCTTGGGACCCGTAACAAATCTTGGGGGCTCGTCCGGGATCGGCGCCACCTAGAGGTTCGGGGCTGATCCACCAATGACTTCTGGGACCAGGATCGGAGCTGATGCTGGTTAAGTGAGCGGTGAGCGGGAGCGGAGCCTGATCCATCATCGTGTTGGGGGACCCATCGAGAGGGACAGTCGGGAGCTGCAGCCATGACCGAGGAGGGGAGGAAGAGCCTAGTGTGGGACATTAGGAAAAGCCTACTCGTTCTGTCGGCGGAGGAGCTCTACGAAGTCGCCAAGAATGTGGGGCCAGAGGGACCGGATCAGCCAGAGCTCAACGCGGAAGACCAGGAAGAATGCTTCAGATACATCAGTTCTTTCATGTACAGTAAGAACTTGCTTGAGGATAGTGGGATGGTGAACTTGTTAAAGTTAAAAGACTTTATTGATGAGGTAATTGCGAATCGACAAGTGCGAGCTACAAATGATGTTAGTGAGGCTGTAGATTCATGTACTGCTCCCGCTTCGGGTGGCACGGGTGTTAGCCCTATACAGACTGTTCCGGTGACCACGCCAGCTAACATGGTCAACCAGCCACATGTAGTAGGTGCAGCTAATCAGACTGGTTTAGCCAGCCCTGTTTCTGATAAGAAGAATAGTGAAACGCTGGTAGTCCTGTGAGGACATCCATCCAAACTACCTCCAAGATTACTAATCTTGAACTACAGGAAATGTTGAGTAACGTTGAGGAACTTTGTAAGAGATTTAGGCAGAGCATAATGGTACCTACTGAACGGTCACCACAACACTCAAAAGAGTTACCAGGCCAAGTTAACCCAGATCCAAGAGACCCATTCCGACCGAGTTCGCACGGGCAGCTAAGGGCCCAACCCACTCGCGAGGGTACAGTCTCTCTGAGAGATCTCTCTCATCTCCAGAGAAGAGAGTTTAAAGTACAAGTTGGGGATCATTCATCCGATATTAGTTACAACCAAATTTGTAAACAGATGGATGAGGGGATTAGAGAAGGCTTCCCTGACGCAGAAATAATTCGTGGTGTGCTCAGAATGATAAAGCCGGGAACTTTTAAAGACATGCTGATCAATAAGGATGATCTCACTTTACTGGAATTAAAGGGGTTCCTTCAGGTTCATCTGAGAGAGAAGAATAGCACCGAGTTATTTCAAGAGCTAATGTGTGCCAGACAAGATGAGGGGGAGACACCACAACAGTTTCTTTAACGTGTAATAGGGTTGAAGCAGCGGGTCCTCTTCACATCCAAACTTGCAGACGTAGGGATAAAGTACAGTCCAGCTACTGTTCAGGATGTATTCTTATATTCAGTCTACCAGGGCCTAAGGTATAAGCACAATGACATCTGCAGAGAGTTAAAACCGTTGTCGAGTGGAGAAGTGAGTGACGAAACAATCTTACGCCACATCATGAAAATCACTAGTGAGGAAAGTGAGAGACAGAAGAGAATGGGGTCGTCGTGTAGACAGAACGCTACTAACGTGCACAGCGCTCATTCCAAGCTGAGCACCGTCCGGGAGTGCAGTAAGCAAGATAGATCGGTTCCTACAACCAAGACAGACCCAATTAAAGAGCTTACAGCCAAAGTCACTGAGCTCAATGGGCTAGTGGAAGCGATAAGACAGCAGGCTCTGTCTCGACCAGTAGATCCAGTGAACCCAGATTCACAGAACAGGTCGGGACACAGGAGATACAAAACCTTTGGGTGTCCAAGTTGCGTTGAACAGAATCGTTCAGAGTGTCGCCATTGTTTCAGCTGTGGTGAAGAAAGCTACAGGGCTGCTGGCTGTCTGAAAAAACGTAAGAATCAGGGAAACACGAACCGGTCTCTGCCGTGGGGCATGCAGTGACCGAGTTAGGAAAAGAGCCTCAATGCCAGCATTTAAGGGGGGTAGCGACCCAGCCTAGCTTTAATAACAGAAAAGCAGGTTCACCCTTGTCAGTTAGGCCAGAGGTGACTAATCCTCAGCAGGGAAAGTCAGTTGCTTCGTCTAGCGTTATGTTACTTCAAACCAAACATGGAGCTGTTGCTAAGCTAATCGGAAAGAAAGCTCTCATACAGTGTAACTTGAACGGCTTAGCAGTGAAAGCATTACTTGACACAGGTGCTCAAGTTAACATCATCAGTCGTCAATGGAAAGACAAATACTTACCCGACTTAGTCATGAGACCTCTGTCAGAGATCATAGAGGAAATGGATGAAATGAGAGTGTGCGCGGTCAACGGGGAAACCATACCATTTGACGGGTGGGTACCCATAATGATCAACTTACCGGGGGGTGAGGACCCTAGCCTGTCCATTAGTACTCCAGTTCTTATATGGACAAACCATTGATTGGTTTTAATGTTTTGGAACAGATCATTGAGGGACAACCGGAGCGGTTGATACCTACCCTTGTCACATTTCTTTGTAACGCAATTCATCTTCCTCCTGAGAAAGTGGAAGGGATTGTAAACTTTATCCAGACGGAAGAGCCGAAACGGCCACAAGGGTACTTGAGAACAGGCGAAAGGGACGTAGTCATCTCTGCGGGACAGGTCACCTGGGTGAGGTGCCGGGTCTCATCGAACGTGAATTCGTCTGATGGTCTGATGTTGTTTGAGGCCGAGGAGGGCAACCAGGCCGTAGAACAGTTAGATGCCTTGACAGGGTTAGTCCAGGTGCGGAATCCAGCTAAACCCTATGATGAGGCATTGTGACACCGTGGCTGACCTGAAAGTCAGCTTCCTACCCCCTGCAGAGGCGACACCTTGGAAGTAGCTTCAAAAATGAGGCATTGTGACACCATGGCTGACCTGAAATGTCAGTTTCCTACCCCCTGCAGAGGCGACACCTTGGAACTGGCTTCAACAAAGACTTGAACCACGGGAATGCCATATGATGAAGTTCCTGACTGACTATGGGGTAGTTTCCAACTGAATGATCACATCTGACTGTAAATACCCTTTAATTGCTTTTTGTCTTTCACCTTTGATTTGTTGATTCTTGCCGTTTGTGCTTTGAACTTACTGTATAAAAGTCCTGTTGTCAAACCATTCAGGGTCAGCACACCAACCCAGCCATGCACTGCGTTTGGTCCGCTCACCGCCGGCTACTGAATAAAACTCACTACACCACAGCGGATTTCTGAACTGAATTTTATAATATTCCTCAACCCCTACGTCACCATTGCTCTCAGTAATGATACTAAACATGACATTACCGTAACCAGAAGAACGGCTCTAGGCACCTTGCAGCCGATTGAACGCATTGTGGAGGCAGAAGCTCCAGATGAACGCCAATCTGCCGTGACAGTCCGCAAAGTAACAGTTGAGTCAGCTGAACCTCCTTCGTTTTCTTGGCACCCGCCAGTGAACCATGATCATTTAGAAGCGAAACAACAAGAAGTTGTAAAGAAAATGCTGTTTGATGAGTGCAACGCTTTCGCGAAGGACGAAAATGATATTGGTTGTAATCCCGATTTGAAAATGGTGATCAACTTAAAAGATGACATACCAGTACAGAGAGCATACACTTCCATACCGAAACCGTTGCTGCGGGAGGGTAAACAGTATGTCCAAGACCTCCTGGTGAAAGGATGGATAGTAAAATCCAAATCCTCTTATGCTGCTCCGATTGTGTGCGTGCGGAAGAAAGACGGTTCCCTCCGCCTTTGTATAGACTATCGTCTGTTGAACCAGAAAACAGTGCCGGATCGACATCCACTACCGCGAATATGAGAACTGATCGATACCATCCATCCATCCATCCATCCATCCATCCATCCATCCATCCATCCATCCATCCATCCATCCATCCATCCATCCATCCATCCATCCATCCATCCATCCATCCATCCTTCGCTGCTTATCCGTTCCCGAGTCATGGGGGCAGCAGCCTCAGCAGAGATGCCCAGACTTCCTTCACCCCAGACACTTCCTCCAGCCCTTCCGAGGGTAGTCCGAGGCGTTCCCAGGCCAGCCGAGAGACATAGTCTTTCCAGCGTGTCCTGGGTCTTTCCCCGGGTCACCTCCCGGAGGGACATGCCTGGAACACCTCCCTAGGGAGGCATCCAGGAGGCATCCGGTACAGATGACCAAGCCATCACAGCTGACTCCTCTCAATGTGAAGGAGCAGCGGCTCGACTCCGAGCTCCTCCCGGGTGACCGAACCCCTCACCCTATCTCTAAGGGAGCGTCCAGCCATCCTGCGGAGGAAACTCATCTCGGCCGCTTGTATCCGCGATCTCATCCTTTCGGTCACTACCCAAAGTTCATGACCATAGGTGAGGGTAGGGGCATAGATTGACCGGTAAATCGAGAGCTTCGCCTTTCGACTCAGCTCCTTCTTCACCACGACGGTCTGGTACATCGACCGCATAACTGCGGACGCTGCACCGATCTGTCTGTCAATCTCCCGCTCCATCGTTCCCTCACTCGTGAACAAGACCCCGAGATACTTGAACTCGAGGACGAACTCTTTTGGACTCTCGGACAGCTCTCGGGGGTAGGGCATTCGCGGACATCCCCATACCACTCTCAGGGAAACCCTGCAGAACGCTTTAACCGAACTTTGCTGCAGATATTGCGTACTCTGACAGACAAAGAAAATGAAACATGGAAAGATCATCTCCCACAAGTTGTACACGTGTATAACTGTACCCGTCATGAGTATTTCTTGCTCTTCGGTTGTCACCACCGGCTTCCGGTAGACCTATTGTACTGTATTGTTCGCACAGGGGATACGCAGAGAAATGGCGGAAAAGAATGACAGAAGCCTACCAGGTGGCTAACAGAAATAGCCTCTTGGCTAGTGGTAAGGGAAAGTCGTACTATGATCAGAAGGTGAGGGGAGTAGTACTGAAACCGGGGGATAGAGTGTTGGTTAGGAGAGCACGGCGGACCGGGGAAATTGCGCTCTTAGTGGGAGAACAGGATATATGTGGTCAGAGAACAAGTTTCGGATAACCCAGTGTATGTCGTCCATCCGGAGGGTAATGGACAGGGGAGGACTAGAACCTTGCACCGAAACCTGCTCCTGTTGGTCAACGATTTGCCAGTGGAGGGCCCACAACCGGTAACTAAGACAACTTCAAAGCAAACGCGAACACAGACAAATAGTTGTGAGAGGATAAAGAACCGTAACAAACAGACAAGAAATGCAGAGAACGCAGAGACCTCTGATTCAGACGATGACTCAGGTAACGGGTATTGGCTAATGTTGAGGAATTTATCAAAAACCAGTTCAGAAGTCCGCTCGTGGTATAGAGAGTTTTTAATCAGTAAGCCGGCGGTGGGCATGACCAGCACAGATCAAGTCTGTAGTTGGTGTGCCGACCCAGATTGGTTTGGTCAAAGGGTTTTTATACAAAAGTTACAGGAATAAACCAGCCCAGTGAGAGCCAGTCAGAGGTGGGACCCTTTAGCTTTGGGACCACCCTTCAGGGATCAGGAAGTCCGTATATGGTCTTTGTCTCTGTGGGGGCTGGAAGTCTCAGCAGGGATGCAAGACGCCGGACCTTGCGTGACAATGTCCCGGCAGGGGTCTTCAGGAACTGGAACCTGCATGTCTATGTCTTAAGGGGGACATGAGGCCAAAAGCAATCTGCAAGGTGTCGTTGTGTCCCTGCAGGGGTCAAGCGCTGCTGGAATTCTCCGCAAGGCATCGTTGTCTCCCTGCAGGGGTCAAGCTGCTGGAATGTTTCATCACTAAGAATACCACAGACCTGGATGGAACCCAGAACAGCAGTTCCTCCTGAGAAGTTAGCGGTTAGCCAGAACAGGGGAGAACCAGTAAGACAAACGCGGATCCAGTCAGATGAAAGACGTGTTCGGGGTTTGGGAGGTCATGATGAATCATGCCAGTAGGGGCAAACTGTCTTTGCCCCAAGACGATCACAGACTCGCTCCATCAATGGAAGATCTGGAGTTTCTCCAGATAATGGAAGCTAGTGGAAGATAGTGCCACCATGACAGCTCCAAAAGTTGGGTCGCACCTTTACCATTTCAGTTCACCTTTGGGAACAGTCCCTCACCTGCCGTTGTTGTGTACAGTCTGCGACGGGCAGCTAAGGAAGCAGAGGCCGACTATGGAAGCGACGCCAGAAGATTTGTCGGCCGCGAGTTCTATGTTGACGATGCTTTAAAGTCTTTTAGCACTGAGGAAGAAGCCATCAGTGTCCTTCAGCGAGCGCAGCAGATGCTTGCAGCTTCCAACATTAGACTGCACAAAAAATTCCCATCAGAAGATCGCTCCAAGGACATCAACAGCCTAGATCTCTTCGTTGATGATCTGCCTATCCAATGTAGCCTTGGATTGTTCTGGAATATGCGCACGAACATCTTCATGTTTCAGATCAAAGACGATCAGAAGCATTTCACACGCAGAGGTGTACTCTCAACAGTGAATAGCCTCTATGACCCCATAGGGTTCCTTGCACCCATCACAATTCATGGAAGACTCATACTTAGGGAGCTCACCAGGCAAGCAGAGGATTGGGACTCACCTCTTCCCAAAGAGATAGAGTTTGAGTGGACTAGATGGAAACAGTCACTTCAAGACCTAGAAGGACTTCAAATCCCACGCTGTTATACATCCTTCACCACTGGTGCACCAGGAAGAAAAATCTGTGTCTTTGCAGATGCATCAGTCAAAGCGATCGTAGCCGTGGCCTACATCAAGGTGACAAGCCACCAAGAACAGACCGAGGTTGGGTTTGTGTTCGGGAAGGCAAAGTTGGCCCCTCAACCTGGCCTAACTATCCCAAGAGTGGAGCTCTGTCTGTCTGTACTTGCTGCTCGAGGTCGCTGAGATGATTGCTACAGAGATGGACACAACATTTGACATTTGGGGTACAGTATTCCCTTGCTATAACGCGGTTCACCTTTCGCGGTCTTGCTGCTTCACGGATTTGCATTGTGTACTGTGTTCTGCATTCTGATTGGCTAAATAAAACACTGTGCCAAATTTAAATTTGCAAATCTTCTCCAAAACCCATGATGTCGACAAAACGTTCACCACCGACAAAGGCACTTGTAATCGGGCCCAAAAGGCAGAGGAAGATGCTTACTGTCGCAGAAAAAGTTAAACTTCTGGACA
Source organism: Cololabis saira (assembly GCF_033807715.1). Taxonomy (NCBI): domain Eukaryota; kingdom Metazoa; phylum Chordata; class Actinopteri; order Beloniformes; family Belonidae; genus Cololabis; species Cololabis saira. Next base: position 35,203,051 of record NC_084597.1, read on the forward strand.
TTCTAAAGGAAGGTAAAAGCGTCGCCTTTACGGAATTAACGAATCTATGAAAAAAGAACGCCCTCCCTTTTTGAGATAACCTCTTATCTGTTTGTTTGGACACTACAGTGCAGGAGCAAGAGGACGAAGATCACTATAGCAAAGTCAGAATTCTGTTAGGGCTTGGCCGGCTGGGCTTTCCTCTGCAGCCCGGTCTCGCTGGGAGGGCGGAGTCGGCGCGGTGTGTGGCCAGGGGGGGAGCTGCGCGCGCGCCGACAAGGACGAGCCGGGTGCGCTCCGGCGGACAGTGGAGTTGCGCTCTGGGCGCTTAGCTGCGGCTCGTCATCTAATCTGTGAGAGAGGTTAAAGAGCAGGACTGCCAGTAGCTTGGGGTGAGTTTGTTTTGTTGGTTTGTTTAGTTGTTTGCTGGTTGCTTTTTCTCTGTGATTTTCGAGTTCCCTGTGAGGAAGGTTTGTGTTCCTTTTTGAGTAAGAAGTTTTTTGCTGTACATCTCTCTGAGGATTCCCTGTGGGAGATGTTTTGTCTTTTCTATTAAACTCCGCTGTGTTTTTGCTTTAGTTTAACGCGCTTGGGTTCAAAAAAGAAATCCTTAACAAATTCTCCTGGTTTGACTAATGGTGTCCATTACCTCAAATGTTTTATTTTTCTAAATAGATATGCAGTTCACTGCAACTCAGAGGCAAAAACAATTTAGCTGCTGTGCATTTTCTGCTTCGTGCAATCTACTTGATTTAAAGGCAATGTGACACACACAGCAAGCAGAGTGGGAGAGAGTCTGTAAAGGGATCCTTTTTATCGAAAGACCAATTTTATGACCTTTCTGCAAATATTTTGCCATGTTATAATCACTTTTTCTAGAGAGCCTGGGTCAGCAACTGCAGCTGCAACGGAAGCACAAAATAATATTGAAAACTGTTAGTAGCAAAAAGATTTTTTCAAATCTTTAGCCCTATATTAGTTTGATTTCACAAAATGCCTGTCTTTTTAAAGCGAAGATTTACTTCTTTGGAAGCACAAATTTCCCTTTGCATAGTTTTACAACAAACTGATTATTTTATGCTTATTTTTGTCTGCTTTTGTCCAAAGCCAGACGTACAACATAGCGACATCTGTGGAAGAAAGTAATACAGAAAAAAAATTGTTGCCCTCCAAACTTTGGATGCCGTTGGAAGATAAGTTCAATGAGCCGTCTAACTTTACTTTACAATCCATTTTACAGCATGACAGAGACCGACTGCAGTCAGATGGTGGATACAGAAGATGACAGATTAAACAATTTGGCCCTAAAGCATCTTCGAAAAAGTGTCAAATGAATTTTTTCGAACTGAAATGGAAAAAAAATGAATAGTTGTTCACCGTTGTGTGTGCGTATGAATGACACAATACAGTAGATATTTTCCTAGATTTGTATGTCATAAAATCAAACGTTTATAAGTCGAGGGAAAGTCCTGCTGGCGATATAACTGTCACCAGTAACACGGTTCATAAAGGAAGATAGAATTTTGAGAGTTCATGGATCTATCCAGTACCCCAGTGTGATGTGCTTCCAGCCCAGGAACTTAATGTCCATGTTTTCAATAAAGAAGGCATTATATTTATTAAACAACAGTTAAACATTTCTAGCATGTTTTTTTCGTGATTTAAAAATGGCCTCCTGAATGACTGGGTTTGAAAAACAGCTTTATTTATCACCGTCTCATTGTTTGCCAGCATTTCAAAACACGTCAACATGAAGGTCCCTCAGGTCCCCCAAACGTTCACCTAACATTTTAGCTGGTAATAATGCTGTGTATTTAATGCAATTCTTTAAAATGAGTATTTAAATCACGACATGAAAGCAAAAAATAACAGCTTGTGAATGGCCCAAACAGCCTTCATAAAACAAAAAGTGGGGAATTATTTCAGGTTGATGCGTCCGTTCTAAGGATGTAAAGAAAGTGTAGGCTGTTTTTTAAGGAGATGAGATGGACAGAGAATATTGTCAACAAATGTGCAAGAAAATAATTGAAAAAACAGATTTTAAGGATTTGCATATCTCTTCCTCTACAGTGCATGCTAACATTACATCATTCAAGGAATATGAAGGTATTACAGTGCATAAAGGGCAAGAGCTCAAGCTTAACTGCAAACCTGTGACATCTGCTCCTTCAGACAGTTCCGCATCTAGAACCGTCATGCACCAATTGCAAATATAACCACATTGGCAGACAGTGGGTTACTTAGGGACACATTTAGTCGAGCACTATAATACAGGGCTGCAGTTACAACTGAACTGGGTGAAAAAGAAGAATATAAAGCCTTTTATTGCTGTTGTACAGGAACAGAGGATAATAGGTGTACAATTAAATAACATTTACCTTGCCCAGGAGTGGTGCCTAGAGGGCTCCGAGGAGCCGGGTACTGTGGTCTGACACAATCCACCCCCAAAGCAAGAATGACCACCTGTAATCGGCCGTCAGGAGCAAGCAGCAAAACCAGCCCTGCAAACAGTTTTCTGAAAGAAAAAAATGTGACAATGGCAACTCCTTACATTTAAAGATGTTGAGATGTGTTTGCAGGACGAATAGGAAAAATTAGTTACTTAAATGTGGAATTCTTTGGTACTTACAATGCTAGAATTACTTTTGAGTGTGAGTAGGAACGGCAACATTATCAAGTAGGAACTTTACTTTACAAGGCCTGAAATGCAGAAATGGATGCACATTAACAATCTAAATTCAGAAAGTGGAAAAAAATGAAATATTTATATTTTCTATCAACAATAGTCGACATGAATGTAAAAACTAGTGCATTTTCTAATTTACAAATTATTTTTTTGAACTGTTTTTAGTCTTTCTATTTTCGAGAAGATCAACAAAAATGACCAGAAACCATTTCACTCCTAGACAGAAAGCAGCTTGTGAAATGCATTTACCTTTTGCTCTTTTTTTTACAGTATAACCTTAGAGATATTGTCTGGCCAACAGGACAGAATAGAAAATGACCCACACATGGATTCAAACTCAAGATTCTCAAAAAAGGACGGGTCATCATCCAGTTCTGAAACTCCTGGATTAAATATCAATTAAAATATTCTGCATACGACTTCATATACAGTCCTATTTACATGTCCTATTAACCTTTTGACCACATGCATCCATGTTGGTAACAACCAGAGCAGTTTGGCTGAAGTAGAAATAGAAAAAAAAAATCGATAACAGTTCATCTTTGATAAGTGGCGGCCCATTTCCTTTCGCATTAGAGCTCAGCCAAAGGGAGATGTTTTCTTCCTCCTCCTCATCGTAAACAAAAGCGGACTCGTCGTTCATCCAACCCCGTGACTTGATCAATTATGCATGTCACCCAAGCGTGCCTTTCTTTCTCAAATACTTTTGTGCTGCAGCTGAAACTGTCATATGGCGACAGGTGTTTGTGTTTAAAGACACAGTGTCATCTTCAGGCTGTTAATTGAAACCATGACAGTCCCAAGGCTCTTTCTTGTGTTTGTTTTTGCTTTTTTTCAACCATTTCACAATTCGACAGGATGGGATCGCAGATTATGTTTAATGTGTTTGAAAAACATTTTATGCATATAGAAGCTATACTTGTGGAGGTTTAGTGTCAAACAAGGTTTTAGCATTAAGGATTATATTTTAACAGTCCTGAAAGATTTTTTTTTTTTTTTACCCCAGTGCCCGCTCAGAATAAGAAGGATTTTAAAGTTATATAAGCACATTTTTATGATTTTTATTTATTTTTGGTGAAGTCTAAATAATGTTTTCTTGCTACATAGTCTTGATGAAGCCAGTTGTTAATGAGCACGTTTTATTTTGATCTTCAGATGTCAAAGTGCAGTAGGAGGGCACGTGTAGTTTATTTTTTTGCCTCTTTGTGCTTCTGCTTCTTCACACATACAGTTTTTGCTCTACTATGTATTTATGCATTATTTATGCCAGCACGTATTCATAGTCACTTAAGAATGTAACGTTTTTGCCAACAATAAGGGTTTTAAGATGTGATGCTTAAAAAACAAAACAAAACAAATAACTATAAAAAAAGCTAAATGACTTATTCATGATTCATCATTAAACTTAATTATCATTACAACATACGACTGCATAATACAATTGCATCTGTAGCCTCTGTGCTAGCCATTAAAACGTCAAACAATAAAGTAACAAGGTCAAAACCATTAAGATAATTAATTCAGTTGAGGGAAGTCCGGATGCACAGCAGCGGATACATCTTGCTAGAAAGCATCATCAAACCGTGGATTAGCTGGTGACCTTTATAATGCTTTACCATCTTAGTTTATTTGATGTGGTCCAAATAACTTGTTAAGATTGTTGGTTTGTTGGTTTCTTTCCACAGAAACCAGAGACATTTTCTTTTGAGGGTTTCAGTCGAGTTGCTTTAGTGCTCCCCCGAATAAGATTAATACTGTATGTTCACACCAGCCAACACAAACTGTATCAAGCAGGAAACCAAGCTCAAGTTCATTTTGAACATGGCAAAGCAGCTGTTTTGTTGCATCCACAGGTCACGTGTGATACCAAAACTGGTCACATTTCAATTTCTATAGGAGCTGGTTCCTTTGGGCATGATGTAGCAGGTGCGGCTAGATGAGTTACTGCCTCATATAACTTAGCAAAAGCTGCACAAGTTAAATTACGGTTTTGATTTCATCATTCTTTTATGAAATTGTAGAAAATTAACTCCCAAAAAAACCCTCAGACATGGCCTCGCACCACATGTAAGGTCTTTGTTTTGTGCCATTTTGTTGCAGAAATAGTGATGGGTGAAAGAAAATAAATGAACCTACCAAAATAAAGAGGTTGTAGATGTCGCCATTGCAAGAGGACGAAACTTAACTTTGTTACATAGCATGACATTCTGAAATATCGCTTAAGTTTTGAGCAAAAACTGAAATGAGACCACCACTACTAGCAACTTTTACATTACCTTTGTTTTAACTCCAATTAAGCATGTCACCTGTCCTTTTTCCAGACAGGGTCAGATGTCAAGCTGGCCCTGCGCCATAACCCACCTCCTAGGATTCACTTGCATGCTGTAAGTAAGTTGATGGTGGGACCTTTGGTGTAAATGCCATGTAGTGCATTTTTCTCAACACATTTATGATATTTTATAGTGATTATTTTTTTAGGTTTAGCCAAAAAGAAAAACAATTTTAAACTGAAAATTACATTGAATATCATTTGGGACATAAAAAGGTAACAAGGCCTATCTCAAAATAAAACATTTTGCATGTTGTATTAAACTGAAGGCATGGAGTTTCAATTAACCCTGCTATTCAGCAAGTGACTTCCGTCGGTTATTCTTTTTCTTTTTTACTGCAATAGATTTGTAGTATGAGCTATTCAAGTAATTAACATGTTTATTGATTTGGAAAAACAGCTGTACTGTAATTGTGGAGGATGTGCGGAAGAAAGTAATTGGATCATTGTGCCACTGTTTTGCCTGCAGCTGTTTGTTTTTCATTATTTTATTCTAAACGGGTGTGTCAGATCCATCTCTCTTCATTGACACACAACTTCAATTATGGTATTTAGTTGTGACTCATTATTAACTCTGCGTCAAATGATGGTTGTTCAGTTTGTAGTGGATGTGGCAATAGGGTTTTGCTTCATGCTCATGGGGGCTGCTTTTGGCATGAATTAATAAAATTGCTTTAAAATGAAGGAACAAGAGGTAAGCACAATTTGAACTGATGGAACATGTCTTTTGTGATTCATTTACCACACTCTGTGATTGAAATTTACATCCAAATCAAGTGGATGGCTCATTGTCTTTCTTCTGTTTTTAGGCGCTGACGGTCCACTGTGGAGTTTCCTTCTCGTTGTGATCCTGTCACATCAGTTGCATTTGAAATGGGATGTGTCCATTACAGAAGGGTTCCTATATCAAATATTAAATCATTCTAAAAGGCTCTTTTGGGCTGCTGCCATGGAAATATGGACCTTCATTTGCACTCCAAACATTATCTGCCTGATTTCAAGATGATTGTCTGCTCATGAAATAAACAGGGAGTTGGTTTTATATGCACTGCTAATGGGTTTTTCCTTTCATTACTGGCTTCCTTGGAGAGTTCAGAAAATGACCTCCACATCAAAGTTGCACAGAAACATCAGACCCTTGCTGAAAGGTACTCCAGTTTCAGTATTTTTGCTGTCAGAACAGATAAAATCCTGTCAAGGATGTTCTGTTTCTGCCAGTTTATGTCCATTGAGTTAACCTGCGAACTCTGTTCAGCAGCAGAAGCTGTTTTTTGCTTCAGACACTGTTGCCTCCGTTGTCAGGCCCGCGCGGGTGTCGCCCTGTTGGGGGGGTTCCCTCTCTCCGGGCCCGTCTCCGGTCCCCCCCGCTGCGTCTGCGGTGGGGCGCTCCTTTGGTCCTGGAGGGCCGCTTGTGTGGGGGCGGGTGCGCCTGCCCGCGTCGGCGGCCGGGGCGGCCCTGTCTCTCTGGGCAGGCTGGCCTCCCGCCGGGTGGGGGTCGTTGGCCTGGGGGGTGTGGGCCTCCTGGCCGCATGTCCGGCCCGGGCCGGGTGGCCGGGGTCCCGGTCTACCGCTGTGGGATCCCTGGCTGCCCCTTCCCGTAGTTGTGGGGTCTCCGCCCGCGGGTCACCTCAGCTGCCACTGGGGGGGGGCCGGGCCTCGCTGTCGGTGGGTTTCCTCCCGCCCTCTTCTCGCTTCTCTGTGGGGTTGCTGGTGGCCTGGGTTCTGGGTTCTTCCTTGTCGGCCTGTGGTCTCGCGGGTGGCGGGGTTGCCTCCCCCCCTCCCCCACTATAGATACACTTCAGGTGGAGCATTGATAGGACTATTACACACACACACACACACACACACACACACACACACACACACACACACACACACACACACACACACACACACACACACACACACACACACACACACATGCAACTACACTGCCAGAAACGGAAGGGGCACTTGTTAGCTCTAGCTTTTCTGCTGTTTGTAAGTGCAAGAAACACTAAAGTTAAAGAATGAGTGTCTAATTCAGTGGGTAACCAGCTTAGGCATGCTAGTCATTAGCCTCTCCAATGCTAACGCACGTCAGGGACAATAGGCAATCCAATGACTTGCTGGGCTCGACACCAAAATGACCGGCAAAGTAACGTGAGTCACCGTCTCAAGAGCCAGCGCCAGCCAATCAGTTACCGGTGCAGGTCTATCAGAAATCAGATCAATTGCCCGGCTTAGGATTGAACATAGCCTCTTATGTAGACACAGACGGCTCCGCAATAGTCTTAATTTTGGCCCTTATTCCACCCCATATAGTTCTGCATGAAAACAGTTGTACCCTGTCATGTTGAGTTCCATCTCCATCAATTACATATATTTGCATCATTAGGAGTCATAGGGGGCTTTTGTCTTTGGAGAACTTGTAAAGGAGTATTCACAGACTTTTGTTTTATTAAAGTCTCTGAATACATCTTTCAGCACTGTGACAAATTAAGACTGAAAATCAAGACACTGACTTGATTTGATCTGTTTTTTTTATTTTATTCCAAGTTTCAATTGTTTCTAAACCTTGGCACCAAACCAAAGGGGAATTTTTGTTCACTTTTGTTTCATAAGCAGTCTTATCTGCTGTGGGATGCAATAAAATTAGGTAAAGAACATATTTCACTGTCAAGACACAATGCTTGATATAATGCATGTAAAAGCATGGCATGGATTAATTCATTCAGCCATTCAACTCAGGACAGATGAGCTTTCTTTTAAATTATTTGTATAATGTTTTATCTCAGGCACAGATTGCTGTCTGGGGGAACTTTTAGGATGGGGTACTTATGATTAATCATCTCTGCCAGAAAATAAACTGTTTTCACACTAATCTAAGGGCGATGCATAATGATTTATGATTTCTTTGGTATTGTTTGAAGATTTGAATAGACTTAGTGTATATTTGGCGTTTTCAATCATAAATATTGGATCCAGATCTAGTCTTCTATTTTGCTTTTTGCAATAGGCATTACTTATTTTGACAATAAATAAGAAATAAATACATTAATCCTATTTAAGTTTGACATTTTGTGAAGTACATGGTTTTAAGTATAAACATTTTAAAAATAAGAGGTTATCTGCTCACAGTAGAAGATAAATGACATAAATGTTCTTGTTGTGGTAGCAGGAGTCACATGCTACTGATATTCCTTCTCCAAGCCCATAAATAGGTGGAAACCTGTGACACATTTGATTAAATTCAAAACTCAAGCTGTCAGATCTCATGTTTTGTCCTCCCTTTTTGTTGTCTGAATAGTTTTTTGTGGTCCATAAGCCTTTGGTGGCAAATCCACCGTGTCAGCTCTGAGGAGTGATGCTGAACGATGGAGCCTTGTCAGGTCGGCTAATCATTCTGCACTTCCAGATGAAGATGTTAAATCGTCTGAGAAACTGGGCACATTGGAAATAATTAATCAACCTCACTGAATGCGGAAAATATGACGCAAATGGACATTTTCAATTAAAAGGCTGAGTTTTCTAAGCAATGTTTGATGGGTATTAGCTAAAACTCAAATGTAAACAATGCTCAGTCTGACGGAGAGAATCTGCTGATCCAGTTTGATCAGAATGTGATGGGACAGATTTCTGTGAAATCCTTTATTAAATAAGAAACTAGCACAACACAGCAGATAAAATCACACCGGCTGAGTTTGGACAGAGAGTAATCCACACATCACTGAATTAGCACCACAACCTGACAAAAACAGTTGTGCTTCAGAAACAACCAGTTTAGGCGTAATTTTTCATCACTGCTTTATTAAAGTGTTCTGCAGCGATGGGTACGTAGATCAGACATTAGCAATTGGCTGAGTGTAACAGATCCCAGGGTGAATTACACTTTAATGTTAGCACATCATGCAGGAGAGACTTTATACAAGAGGGATTGCAAGGTAAAAATACCCACTCTACAGTCTTTCTTACATTCCAATACATTTTGAAGAGTATCTTTAAGTCCTGTAGTCAGGTTGTTTAGCTGTGTTAGACAAGTGGATGAGACGGATAAACTGTTTAATATGCATTACAAAGCAAAAGTGTAGTCTCCGGTAAACCACAGAGATTTGGTGCTACTTAAAGGAGATTGAGGCAGGATTTATGAAAAAAATTCGTAAACGTTTTAAGTAGGGCTGTCAGCGTTAACGCGTTAATCGCGATTAGATTAATGCAATCCATAATGCGTTATTTTTTTTTAATCGCATTTTAATCGCAAACCTTTTTGTCCCTTCTACTCACCCGTAGTCGACTCTTCTGTAATGATCCAGAAGAGGGCGGTAATGCACCGGAAAAAACTGGATGCCAACCGCCAATAAACCTCAAGAAGGAGAAGACTCCTCTGTAGCGCCCGTTTTATAATACATCCATGGTAGCGCCATGTTTGCTGTTTCCTAAAGTAAACTTCCACCACCACCAACTACAAAGAGACGCCAAACTGAACCACTACCCGTGGATAGAAACAGAAAACATGTGTTTGCCGAGAAGTGGCTGCATGATGTTACGTGGCGACGCGCACCGTACGTTCGCGCTTCCGCGTATCCTACCCCGTAAGCTCTGCGTTGGTGCAACGCGGAACCATAAATCAGCCAGCGTCCGTCACTGCGTGCAGCAGCAGTTACCTGCGCCAGCAAGACGCTGCTCTGATTATGGCTCAAAGTTTATGAAAACCCCAAATAAAAAATAAATTAGAGAATATTTTATGAAATCAATAAACAATTCCATCATCAAAATTGTAACAAATAAAGGTTTAACATATCTTGCTTTGCATGTAATAAGACTAGGTAATATATTAGTTTCACCTTTTAAGTTGAATTATTGAAATAGATTAACTTTTACATCATATTCTAGTTGAATTATTGAAATAAATTAACTTTTACACCATTTTCTAGTTGAATTATTGAAATAAATTAACTTTTACACCATATTCTAGTTGAATTATTGAAATAAATTAACTTTTACACCATTTTCTAGTTGAATTATTGAAATAAATTAACTGTTACACCATATTCTAGTTGAATTATTGAAATAAATTAACTTTTACACCATTTTCTAGTTGAATTATTGAAATAAATTAACTGTTACACCATATTCTAGTTGAATTATTGAAATAAATTAACTTTGTAAAGGACCATATTGAGCCATTCATCTTTATAAGTGAATAAATATCGTTTTGCCTATAACTTATTCCTGCATCCCTCTTTTATCGATCTGGCGAGACGGGTCACCGCGTTTTTGGAGGCCCAAGTCACATATCCAGGGGCTCCTCTGAGCACCAGACCAAAATAATTATGTGCAGCCCTGTCTATATGGCACTTTGTTTAATTTGAAAAACTGTATTTGAAGTAGACAGTGTTTTAAGTTGGTCTACATGGCACTTTTTTGAAAGAAAATACAAAAGGTCAAAAAGGAAATTCTTTCTTTGTGTTCATTTGATTCCCAATTAAGACACAATGGTAAGAAATGATTTACATTATGGGCTTAAAACTGCCTTGAAATGCGAAATAACAGAATTTTAAACATGCAATTCAAAATGCGATTAATCGCGATTAACTTTTGAAATTCTGCGATTAATCGCGATTAAAAAAATTAATCGTTTGACAGCCCTAGTTTTAAGTTTTCTAGTAATAATGTCAGATGAAGCGTTCCAAACCCAAAAGAATGAGCCCTCTAGTGTATCTCTCCGTTGCCTTGAACAGGCTGTGTGCTGCAAAATGTGCTGCAGTGCTGGTGCCGAATTTCCCGCGCTGTCCTGCGGATGTGACGTCAAATGACGCTGCATGCACGTTCTCCCCGTTCTCCCGTGCCGGTGTCGGTGCTTTTTTTTCCCACCTGCTTTTTTTTATCGGAGGTCTCCCGTACGTGATGACGTTCCGTCTTGTGATTGGCTTTTGACCGTTTGCGTGAAAAGACCAGGAACAGAGTGACTACAGCAGCCGAGAGAGAGAGAGAAGTCATTGAAAGAAGGTCGTGTCGTGAACAGCAGTTATATGTTTCTTCTCCCTTTTACCTCCACTATGATCTGCTGCTTCTGACTTTACAGAAGTGTATGTCTCTATATGTTCTCATTGTTGAATCTGTAAATGTCTAAGCAAAATAGTCATAATACATTATATAAATATAATTAAAAAAATGTAACGTCAACTAAGCGCTCACTGATTCATCCGCAATTGCCAAAAAAGACGTTTTGAATGTGAAGACATGGTGAAAAACTACCTTCCTAGCTTAACATGGCAAAAAAATACCATCGCGGGGAAAAAATGCACACTTCCGGGAAAAATATTTCAGCCCGATACAATCTGGTACTCACACCGGCTTCACTGTTGGCTGCAGTACCCCCGACGGCCGTTGTGGTGAAGGGTGGCGCTAGAGAGTATTATTTCTTAAAAGGAGCCTCAAGGTCCTTTAACACCATTAACACCAAGAAGGTGTAAATGTGTAAACTGATTTGTCAGATCACAATACATGTCTCTGTCGTGTCATGATCCATCTAAGATAGTTTAGAGAAGATCTTTGGGCAACTTTAATATGAACTTTCTTGTTCTTTTCTTTTTAATACAACTCCACCTTGTATTGCTTTAAAAGGGCTTCCTGACTAACTCCATTTAATTATCAATACCCAATGCAATTTTATGGGATTTATATGCGGGAGGCAGTGAGGCTGGGCAGGTATGATGTACACTGTCTTTGAGTCATTTATACATTTGTCTGTCTTTAAATATTCCAATGTTTAAATGAACAATATTTAATTTCTTTACCATACAGTCATGGGTTTTATGGCATTTAGCAGAATGTGAGCAGTGTGTAAAGTACTGTAAACCTCAGAAATCAAGTTTCAACTTCTGTCAGCAGTTACATCATCCGTAAACATCACACTTTTGTAAGGACACTCAAAGAACTCATGCCATTATTCATCCACTCCTCATTCATACTTGGTGATGGTAAACTATGTGAGCAGCCAAAGATGCCATGGGGCAGACTGACGGAGACATGGCAGCAATCCACGCCAATGGCCTCTCCAACCACCACTGCAACATTCACACACCAGCAAAACCTTATTCAAGGAGGGGTGAAGTGCCTTGCCCAATCAAGGACCAAGGAAACAATAACAGATGACTGGGGGGAGCGGGGTTCAAACCACCACTCACCCACTTGGATATTTGTGGCAACATTTTATACAATATTAATCTAGTAACGGGCTTCTCTTGAACATTCTAGATACACAGAATAGATTATTTGTTCCTACTGTGTATAACATACTCAATAACTTCCATGTCCAAGGACAGGATGCATGAGGATTTTGAACATGAAGCAACATGCTGTGTTAAATGTCATTAAATGCCATCGGGCTTAAGAATGAGGTTGTAGGATCATGAATGAGTGGTATACTGAGGTAAAGGTTTTCCAAAAGTGAAAATAACAAAGGTTTCTTTCTTGGGACAATTACACTTGTGATATATTTACATTAAACCCATAACAAATTATGAATAATTGATTAGATAAAAGGATGAAACATAAATGTTTCGGAATGAAAAATGAAGCAGCACATTGCATGAAGACCTGAGTGTACAGCAGCGAAGGTAATCTGAGAATAATGATCGAAACAGGAGACATGTTGAATAAGTAATAAAGCTGTGGGGGGGAAATACAATTTCAACCTATAGTAAAAACCTGTGAGAATGGATTGTGTTTCAAAGCAAACATTGAAGATAAACAATCAAAGATTATTCAAAGCACACTTTTGGTTTGCTTACTAAATATTTGGTTAAGAATATTAATTCCATTGTCAAACCTGTCTTGCACATTCAACCAACGCTTGTTTTGCTTAGCACAAAAGCTGGGAACAGGAACCAATTCTCACTCGCTATGTCTGAAGGAAAGAACCTCAAGCCTCTTAAGATTAAATGTAGGGAGGCCATTTAACAACTCAACACACCTACATCTGCTGCAGCTACACTGCCATAATAATTACAATCCCATTTCAGCTGAAGACTTTGTAAAATGTCAGTAGAGTATACAGGGATTTTGAAACCATGCAGACATAATAAAGAAAGCACATCCTGTTTCAATTCTAAAATTTTATATACCAGAGTAACGTTTTTGCATGCAGTGTTCATGTTGCCAGCAAGAAAGATACATTTGTCTTAATAGTTTTGTCAGTGAGAAGAAGAGAAATGGCCTGAATGTGTTAATCTAACCTGTGACACAGCACATCTCTGCAGCAGTGTCAGATAGGGGGCCTGTTGACTGAACACCCAAAATTCTTCACTCTGCGTGGGATGAGATGACATAGATGGATACGTACAGTATAAAGAAAGTACACCTTCCTTCACATTTGAGGTTTCAAGTATCAGGACAATGTAAACAGAATTGTCACTAACATGTCTTAAAATCAGGTCAATATAATTTGAGATGAATAACATTGTATGGCATGTTGTGCCGAGTCAAGTGAAGTAGCTACAACCCTCATTACTTCAGAATGAATCAAGGGAATTAAGATAATCAAATGTACTTCATCAATCAGCAGGTGTGAGCAAAAGCAATGGTTTTGGCAGTTTGGTGGCACGAAGCATTCAGGTGTGTGTTAACAAAATGCTAAGAAAGAAAGACATCAGTAATAATCTTAGAGAAGGAATCGTTGCTGCCATTTGTCTACCCAAATTATACGGAGGCAGGTATTCTACAGGGAAAATTAAAAGATTCATAAAGGGCAAACAATTAAGACAGGTGTTAAAATTTCAAGGAGTGGACAAAGAGAAAAAAAAAGAAGAAAAAAAGACAGTTGTGTTCCACAGAACAAATTTGAGTTGTACTGTGAAAGTCACTTGACTGGTCAACAAGAATAGAAAAATGCCATATAAATGCAATGTTTTTACAACATCTCAATAAAATAATAATTCATATTTAAATTATTGAGATTCAAAGGATAACACATGACACATGCCAATACGTGAAAGGTAAAGCAATTAATTGGGAAAATAACCCATATCAGTTGAGCTCAAAATACAGAACCTTTTACCGTATTTTCTGGACTATAAGCCGCTACTTTTTTCATAGGTTTTCAACCATGCGGCTTATACAAAGGTGCGGCTATTCTGTGGATTTTTCTTCCACCGCTAGGGGGCGCTCTAACCGGAATTAGAATAAAAACTAAGACAAAATAAATGCAAAGAAGAATACACTACTTCTTCTTTAGCAGATAGAAGTAGAAGCAGATTTCAAACAGATAAATAGATAAATAAATACCGGTTATTTTCTCTTGGTTCTGTCCCGTTTTATTCAGCAAAGTTACTGCCGTGTTAAAAGACACTGTTAGGAAAGGATCTATTTAGGTACAAACATGTACATCATTTACAGTTCAAAATCCTTCTGTACATGTAGTAAATATCTAATCTAACAACATAAATATCTGCGGCTTGTATATCTTTCTTTTTATTGTTTTTTTTTTAAAATAGAGCGGATGCGGCTTATATACAGGTGCCGCTTATAGTCCAGAAAACACGGTAATTGTATTATTCCATTGCATAAAGGTAAGACACCAGAAAAATAAATGTAATTTGCTAATCAATAAATTCTGTTAGAAAGAAAAACATAGTTGTGCTGTCCATGGGTAAATAGACAGTGCTGTTTGATATTCGTCCCAACCACCATCAACGGCCCTTGTAACTATCAACAAATCAGATTGTGAATTCAAATGGCTGAAACAAGTGTGATTTGGCTTCTCTTTTGAGATTGGATAAGTTCAGGATCACCCAGTCATGATTTGGCCGCTTAGCGCTGGAGCGACAGTATCTTCTAGCTGATCTGAGAGTGTCTGGGGAGATACCCCAGGGGTAGCTGGAGCAAGTTACTGGACAACTGAAGGTCTCACTTACTACTGTTACCATGGCAACCCTGACATGCTGCGTTCATGACTGGACAGAATACGTGTGATTGTTTGTGAGTGTTTTCAATCACCAGTAAGTGGAACACCATAAATCCACTTACTCTTTTAAGGACACTAATTCACCTCTTAAAATGTATTCATTCACTTGTGAATATGGTACTTTAGGGTCTAATTTTGGTTCCTAGACACTTACAAAATAGCTGAGTACTCTGCTATTAAACCATAAGGTTTTTTACAGCATTATTTGCAAGGAAACTTACATGTCAAGCACATTCTTCAGAATTAAGTGGCAATTTCACAGAACCTAGATCATTTTTTTGCACACACTATGTTAACATTATTTTTCATCACAGTAACATACAAAATAATTTATTTGGTGTTTTATAACTTGACAATTAGGACATAATTCTTCATTGCTATAATGGATGCCTTCATTGTAGAAATAAAAGTGACAGAATAGACAGAGGAAGGCACGGTAACTGGTGGCAAAATTGACCAATCGGGGGTCCTCAGGTTCATTATTCTCATTCACCAGGGAAAGCAATTCAGCACAGAAAAGGCAGCGATCGCACTGCTCCAAAAACTCCAACTCTGCATGCATGGGAAAGCCATTAAGGATGCAGCCGCACTGTGAATGGACTGTTAATACTGACAGACTGCTCCATGGAGACCATTACAACTACTCTGAAAGAGGAACTGAGGTCATTGATATTTGTTTTCCCAGCCTAATTCTTCTTTTTAAAAGGTTTACAAGCTTAGCTATATTACTGCCATTTGTTTTCATTTTAAGTTCATTTGTTTAAAAATAAAAGTTTCACTGATGATATCCAATCTCTTTTCTCTTGGCATATTGAGAATTTGACTCAAGTCTGCCTCAAATGATTTGAATATCAATACATTCTGCAAACAGTTCTTAACAACAGATGGGGTGTTAGGAGCCAATATCCTCTGTTTGTAAGAAAATGTTAAGTCACTATAAATGTTCTCTGAAAAACAAAGAAAAAATAATCAATTAAAAATAACCAGGGAAAAAATATAATTGGCAGCTATGTGATTTGCTTCTTTACTTCCTCATAATTTTTCTCATCCCTTCCACTGGAAAAAAAAAGACATAAATCCCAAGGCTCATGGCTCAATGTGCACTTACTGTTACATTAATAATGCAAGACATCCATTGTAAGCACCAGGCTATGGTACAACACAATGGGATACAATACATATATTTGTGCAAGCATTAGCCGTACATGCTGCTGTGGTGGAGAACCTTTAGACCTCTCTAATGATACTGACTCAGCATTACTTTTTTGACCATTTCACTGATGGTTTAATTAATCTATGAGTATATTTGCAAAGCAATTTTTAATACTTGACTATTTACACCATATTATAGTGACAAATTCAATTCAATTTTATTTATATAGTGTCTATTACAACTGAAGTTGCCTCTAGGTGCTTTCCAGAGACCCAGGATATCAGCAAGACAGGGGGAAGAATGATGGACAAAAATGACGGCTATGAGATACTTATTATAAATTAAAAATGGAAGAGGAGAAGAGAAGAAGGGAAAAGAAGAAGAGAAGAAGGGTGAGAGGCACCGCCCAGTGGATCATGTCGGTGCCCCCCTGCAGAAAGACTTCTGAGAGACTGCAGGAATGCACGGCTCAACAGAGTTGTGACTCTTTGTCAGCCTGGCTACAGTGCTGAACAGAAAACGTGGGTTACTTTTGTTATCCTCTATCAACGATGAGTAATAAGCTGTTCTGGCTTTTCAAATGGCTTTTTTATATACTATTAGACTATCTTTCCATTCACGATAGGAGTCTACAGACTTACAAGAGTACCACTTCCTTTCCATTTTACGCACGTTTTGTTTCAACATGCGGATATCTGAATTATACCAGGGAGTTAAGCTCCTCTGGTTAGAAACACTTCTTTATCAAAGGAGCAACTGCATCTACAGCTGAATGCAGCAAATCAGCAGTGTTACTAGCAAGGAAATCAACATCTGCAGAGTTAGAACCCAGGTCACTGGCCTCGACTACTTCACTATTTTCCACCATGGTAAGATGAGCAATGGCATCCCTAAATTTAACAATAGCTTCATGGGACAAACATCTGCGAAAATAATACCTCCTATTTTGCGCTTCAACATCGACAATGGCCCGGTTTCCCAGATCAGTTAAAGCGACACTACGTAACTTTTCCACCTTAATATCATATTTCCAGAGTCATTGTGATGGTACATCAACTTCCAACAGGTTTAATGAACCTCTGTCATGGTCTGAGGGGTCTGTATCACCTTCACTGGCACTATGTAACTTTGAGGAGCATGGTAGGAACCCTGCCACACTAAAAAACTACAAATTTTACGGCTTTGACTGCTTTACGGCACATACGTCACTTCCCCCTCCTTCCAGATTCGCAGTCGAGACGAAAATGGGCGGGGCGTGGAGCGCAGCTCCGCAGGAGCTGGTAACCCGTTGCTGCGTTGCTGCTGCAGCAGCTCCACACAACAGACGTGGGGAAAAGATCCTAATGGTTTAACTTTTCAACGGTTTCCTGCTCGGAGGCAGAACCATGCAGGCTAAGTATCTGATATAACAGAGTAAGATAGTGAAACAGTCGTCGGCTCGCTTTGGATCGCGGCTGTAACGACCAAACACCGGCTTCCACACAGTAAAGCCTGAATTATGGTTCTGCGTTAAATCGCCGCAGACCTACGGCATAGGGTACGTGGCGACGCGCAACGTACGGTGCGTGTCGCCGCGTACCCTACGCCGTAGGCTCTGCGTCGATTTAACGCAGAACCATAAATCAGCCTTAAACCACAAACACTCACACAGACCGGGTCGGATCATTCATACGGGTTTTATTCCCCACTTCTCCAGCTAAACGCAGTTGCTGGCCAGCTCTCTGCGGTGCAATTAACCCCAATCTTCAGATAAAACTAGTTTGTTGAGGAAAAAATATTAACTCTTATTTGTAGCTGCAGAGGAAAAAAATAATCTCACGAGGAAAACAAAAATATTGCTCACGCCTCGGAGCCTCTTCAACATAATATAGCAGTCAAAAAAAAAGAAAAGAGAAGTGAGTAATACAAAACATGTACTGTATGTTGTACTATTATACAAATGTATTGAAACACATGGCTCTTCAGTAGGGATTAATTATTATTATAATTAATAATAATTAATAATCATTATTTTCTCCATATACCGCTCCCTGGCTTCCTTGTTTAAGGTATCCTGGTAAATTCCAGTTCCTTTCCAGCAGTTTAATATCTTTTTTTTTGCGTTCTGTCTGTTCACTTGGTGAAACAGAAAAGCGTCCTGTCTCCTCTCATCAAAACAAATGCAGCGACGGGACAGGAGTTTTCCGGCAGTACGCGCTGGTGCTCATGGGAAACGTAGTGTTCTTTCTGGTAAAGCACTACCGCTTTTGTCCAAAAGATGCCGCCAAACTCAGAAAAGCTGAACGTTGTGCTGCTTTAAGTAGTTCTTAACAGCGAAAGACTTCTTTCACAGGCTCCTTAAAATGGTTTGAAAGAAGTCTTTTGCTGTTAAGAACTACTTAACTGATCTGGGAAACCGGGCCAATATTAAATTCAAACGTTATGAGGTGAGAACGAGATACAGGGTATGATTAAAACAGTGCGTCGGTTTGTCCACTTTTTGTGAAATACCCATCGATTCTAGAAGAGAATTGAAAGCTAATTTAAGATTATCGCTTTCAACATCCATACGAATATTAAAGTCACCCACTATGATGAATTTATCTGTACTGATCAATAAACCAGATGTCCAAAACCAAACCAAACAGATGTCAATAATAGGTATGAGAATACACTTTATTGAAACTGACATGCATTTGTTCTTGATGCTAGAAATAATAAACAGTATGTTGAAAAAAATATATAATTTAAAAAAGAGAGAAAAAAAGCAGTTTGATGACTGAAAAGACAAGAGGGGGTCACCAGTAGTTGTATTGGTTGATTTACAAACTCAAGGTTTATCTTTTGGAAAAGGTTAAAAAATGAAGACAATGATCTTTAAAGTAATTGAAACCCTTTGGGTTGACTGTATCTGTACGGCTGTTTCATCCACAGGTGTTGCAGTTTGATCAACCACCTCTCCTCATGGTGAAGTGTTGACCAACATTGCTCTCTGAAGTTTATGATATAAATCCCCCTGCATTTGCTTTATACTATACAAAGCTCTTAATGACTGCATATATGTGATTTTAAGAAATTAATTTAAAATTGTTTTGTAAAAAAGAGATATTGCTAAATCTCCAATAAAATGGATCTTGTAACAAAAGTCAAAATAATAAGGTTTGGATTCTTAAAAAAAAATCCATTCTTGCACAGTGTTTAAATTGTGAAAATAAGTGGAGGAAAATTAAAGAGGCACAAGATAGCAGAGTCACAAATACAGATTGAAGGGTCTGGAGCAACAGGAATGTTTTTCTTCTTTTGAACAGAAAATAGAATAATGATTTAAAACTTTTGTTTACTTAATCAGTGATGCTTAAATAAGCATGCTTTTCCATGTTTTAGATCTTAACTGAAGTGAAGTGAAGCTGTAAATTATTATCTTAGATATCATCACTTGATGTTTCAAGTTTCATTTCTAAGCCTTGATTGATCAGATTCAACCACAAACTGGAGAGGCCGTAAGCATTCATGAGAAATACAGCATCTGAAGATGTTTCATGCCCAGACAGTGGGCATAGGCTTTCAGCCAACAGGCCATAGCTGCTTTAGTGTTAATATATGGACACTGGTTTCATTTTAAAAGTTAATTTTTAATAGTGCGCCAAGTAGTTATCAGCATCTGCTTTGTACAAACTGTCTTTTTTTCTCCATACTGTCTTGGAAGAAATGTGTAGTTGGTTGTGAGGACACAGCGTTTCCCAGGTTACCTGAACTACTTTAGCAAGGTTTCTTGTCTTGATGATTTTCATAGTCTGGGACTCTGGGGTGGATGCTGGCTGAATTTCTAGACTTATCATTGTTGAAGATGTTGGTAATCCTTCAAAGTTGTGTTCTATCATAGCTTGACTTTGAGTTGTTCATATTTGTGAGGTACCTCTGTCCCTGACAGAAAACTAGTAAATGTGTACACTCAGAGGACAGTAAAGACATCTTTACATTTGACAATCAACACTTAAGACGTAATTTTGTTTACAGGGAGAATCTTACTCATGATATTGTCTTTATCAGATGGAACCCAGGTACATTAGGGCCTATCTTGGCCTAACATGGGCTCTTTTTGAAACATATGGCTCAATTACAGCACTGGCATGTGTTATAACGATCAAATCTTACCCGATAATCTTGAGCCAGGCCACATTTTGGCTATCTCATGTGACATGTGATCATTTTGGCTTTAAAATGGTTTACAGTAAGTATTTAAGGATCCAGGCATGGCCTTTATTCTATGTGAGTCAGCCCGACTCACCCTGAGTCAACACTGTCAATCAAAGTCGAATGTGGGCTAATCTTTTTTTTTTTTTTTTTGGGGTGGGGGGGGGGGGGTGACGACATCCACTGCCAATCCAGGAAGCAGAAACACACAGAGACACGTCAAGCACTGGAAATCTGCAACAAAAAACCACAAACAAAACACGAAACCGCCACGGAGCCGACCAAAACATGAACAGCAATCGACCCAAATCTTGAGATCTGATCGCAGTCTCAGCTAAGCTACCGCTACCGCTACCTAACCCCAAAAACTACAGAGCAAGCATGCAGGTGAACAAGCCAGTGTGTATGTCTATGTGTGTGTATGCGTGTATGTATATGATCATGCGTGTGTGTGTGTGTGTGTGTGTGTGTGTGTGTGTGTGTATATGTGTATGCGTACGTGTGTGTGTACATGTCTTTGTGGCTGTGTGTGTGTGTGTGTGTGTGTGTGTGTGTGTGTGTGTGTGTGTGTGTGTGTATATGTGTATGCGTACGTGTGTGTGTACATGTCTTTATGGCTGTGTGTGTGTGTGTGTGTGTGTGTGTGTGTGTGTGTGTGTGTGTGTGTGTGTGTGTGTATGTATATGTTTGTGTGGCTGTGTATGTGTGTGTATATGTATGTGACTGAGTGGCTATGTGTGTGTGTGTGTGTGTGTGTGTGTATATGTGTATGCGTACGTGTGTGTGTACATGTATTTGTGGCTGTGTGTGTGTGTGTGTGTGTGTGTGTGTGTGTGTGTGTGTGTGTGTGTGTGTGTGTGTGTGTGTGTATGTATATGTTTGTGTGGCTGTGTATGTGTGTGTATATGTATGTGACTGAGTGGCTATGTGTGTGTGTGTGTGTGTGTGTGTGTGTGTGTGTGTGTGTGTGTGTGTGTGTGTGTGTGTGTGTGTGTGTGTGTGTGTGTGTGTGTGTGTGTGTGTGTGTGTAATAAACCAAACAAAGCTCCACCTGAAGTGTATCTATAGTGGGGGGGGGGGGCAACCCCGCCACCCGCGAGACCAGAGGCCGACAAGGAAGGGGGCCCCCACGGCGCGGGAAGAAGCAGCCAGGGATCCCGCGGCGGCGGACCGCGACCCAGGCAATCCCCGGCCACCCGGTCCGGGCCGGACACGTGGCCAGGAGGCCCTCACCCTCCAGGCCAACTGGAGTGTGGGCTAATCAAATCTACAGATGTGGGCAATGTTCAGGTCAAACATTTCTTCAAAATGCTGGGATACTAGAAAAACATATTCAAAAAGAGACTTGGGTAAGAATACTACTGCTTAAATTCAGAAATTTCCCTAAAGCATGGTTCTAATCCAAGTGCTCATCTCTGTCTCCATGGTTTCTCTTACTGTGTTACTATAAACTCAAATTGTTTCAAACCTTCAAGCAACTCACTGATTATTAAAATGACCCCCTAAGCTTAAAATGCTGCATATAATAATTGGTTTGCTCAAGAAACAGCTTTCCAAACGTCATTGCCCCCAGCGGTTCCGGCCAATCAACAAACTCCGAGGTCAATACTGATGAGCCCGCAAGTTATTAACCCGACTGATCACAACTAAGTCACAGGGGTTCTCTTAAGGGAGGAGGAAGTCTAGCAGGGGCGTCAATTGGGTATGGCAAGGTATGGCAGCCGCCACACCTTTGCTTCAAGGGAAAATGTAAATGTTTGTTTTTTAAATACATTTATGGAATTACTCTGTGTCTATTTGTATTAATTATTCTATTACTTAATACATATAGAATAACTACAAATGCAAATCAGAACAACATGATCGATTTCACTAGTTATTATACACTGCAAAAACTGAAAATCTTAACAAGAATATTTGTCTTATTTCTAGTTAAAATGTCAAAAAGAATCTCATTACATTTAAGACAAGACTCAAAAACAAACCTTTTCACCTGTTTCAAGTAGATTTTCACTTAAAATAAGTGGAAAAATCTGCCAATGGAACAAGATTTTTTTGCTTGTAATTAAAAGATAAATCTTGTCCCACTGGCAGATTTTTCAATGGCTTTCAAGTGAAAATGTACTTGAAACAGGTGAAAATGGTCAAATAAGTTATTTTTCTGGTGATGGCTCTTGTTTTAAGTGTAATGAGATTTTTTGACTAAAAATGAGACATTTTAACTAGAAATAAGACAAATATTCCTGGTAAGATTTTGAGTTTTTACAGTGAGTGAGACTGCATTTGAAAAAGTTTCAATTTTCTTGACCACACAGATAAGCTACATAGCAGACTTCTGTGATGAGTATTTGCTGGACGTGTTGATTGATACTCTAGTTAAGTTCTGTGACTCGTAACCTTGCCATACCCAGTGGTGGACAGTAACGGAGTAAATTTACTTGGGTACTGTACTTAAGTACATATCCAGAGGATTTGTACTTTACTTGATTAGATTTCTTTGGTACTTATTACTCTTACTTGAATACATTTCCAAGACAAATATTTTTACTTTTACTCGAGTAAATTTCTAGGAAGGCTGAAAAGTACTTGTTACTTTCAGGTCTGTTCTTTTTTCTTCTTCCCTAAAATCCTATTGGACACAAGCTGTTTTTGTCAAAGGAGGAGACCTATCACAGTGCACGCTCTCCACTGGGATGTACGTAAAGCGGAAATACGTCAAGCCTCCTCAAAACGATACCACCAAAGTAGCCTGCGTTTGTCAAGACAGAGCCGCAACAAGTCAAGACAGAGCCGCGACAATGGCTACGCCTGCGTCAGGAGAAGAAACACAATCCGCTGAGTCGTCTTTATATTGCTATATTGTACTGGTACATGTCCTTCCTGTAAAGTTAAGTGACTTCAACATTGAGTTATTGAAAGCAGAGATGTAGTTTTTTGTAAAGCAGTGGTCTTTGAGGGGGATCCAGCCTTAGTTGGATGGTGCAGGTTCATTTGGTTTCAGTTCATGATTGTTAATAAACTCTGCATCATCTGCTGTCCTCTTATGATCCCATTCATTTGATTTGTTTTTGGTGTTTCTGCAGGTTTTATGTAACATTATGGTTCTAAAAGCAGCACATCAGTGCAGCTGGTTTCAAAGAGTTAATTCTCAGAAACAAGAGTTAAAAGATCCTTAAATTAATTTAGAAAAAATATAGTAATTTACTGATGTGGAAAATAAGACATTTACTCTTACTCTTACTTTTACTTAAAGTAAATTTAAAAGCATTTACTTTTGGATACTTAAGTACCTTTAAAAGCAAGTACTTTTCTACTCTTACTCGAGTAATATTTTGACTGAGCTACTTTTACTTGTAACAGAGTCAATTTTGACCAGTAGTATTTGTACTCTTACTCAAGTACTGGGGTCGAGTACTCTGTCCACCTCTGCTGATCACAACTAAGTCACAGGGGTTCTCTTAAGGGAGGAGGAAGTGTAGATGTGAAGGTCGTACATCTCGTTATCTAACTTGGGGGACCGGCTGTGAGTTTCAGTGAGGTGTGATGGTGGTGTGGTCCAGCAGGCTGCGTGTCTCAGACGCTGAGCGGAGGCTGAAGGAGGAGGAGGTTGAGGGAAGATTTCAGCACCGGAGCTGTCCGCGGCTGTCTCGAAGGAGATCGTTTCTGCGAAGAGAGAGGAGCTGCTTCCGGCTGTAAAATTTTCTCCCCGAGACTAAGGGCAAGGGATAATAAGCCATTCATCTCCCCCGTTTGGGGCTACAGAGTACCAGACCGCGTACTTCATTCATCCGAGCCAAGTGTTGCCATGCTGGACGGCCGGGACTGAGACGGGAAGGTTAAAGTCTCACATAAGTCGCGGTGAACGCCAGCAATTTACCATTTTTCGGTGAGTTATCGTACGTATTTCGATGTGTTGATCTTTATAACATATTGCTATACAAACTGAAATATGACAAGCGGGACGCCAAGCTGGTACAGTTTTGCACGAGCAGCGACGAAATTCGCACATATGCCTGAAGCTTTTTTTTTTTTTTTTTTTTTTTTACATATGCTTGCAAGGGAAGAATATTTAGGTCAACATCAGTAAGGGTGTGGATACAAACTGCAGGAGTTCTTGTTGCTACCCCTGCTGTGGCTTCTTCTATGTCACTATCTCATAACAGTAAAAGAAAATAAAAATAAAAGACAGCGTTTAAAAGGAGGGGCTCATACTATATTTAGCACATATTTGATGGGGGTAACTGTTGAAGCTCTGTTGGTTTCCTACCATCTTATGCAATACGTTGTATGAATGTTGACCGGATTACTTGGAAATGATGCTCCTTTCTGCAGCATATGTTAGTTGTACTTTGCACCGTCTTCAGCTGCTTTTTCCACTTTTCCCAACACTCCTCCACAAGGGAGTCCTGCTGTCCATTAAGCTTCCCTGCAGTCTGCCTTTGTTGTTTTTGTTCTGATCCTCACGGGTCTAGGAACAAGTGCAATTTGTTGTTAACGTTGGAGAGAATCCGGCCTCTTAGTCTGTGACAGATCTCTGCAGCCTGAGCTGCTTCACTGCTGCCTGCTCTGTGTTATTGTATGAGACTCTCTGAGCTTTTGGTTGGCACAGGCTCTGCTCTCCTCACTGCCTGAATGCCAGCTTGATGCCTCCAGTCTAATGATGCTTTGAGATTTAAATTCCTCCTCATTCAGCTTCTACTCCTTTCTGCTTCATTCACAAGCTGAATTTCAAAGCACCCATATGCTTTTCCTGAGCATTGGAAATGCTTTTTCCCCCCCTGAGAGTGTTGTTGTGGAAGAGCTGTTGTTTCCTCCATACCAGTATATTTTCTCCGCAAACCATTAAAAGTCAGATCAGTACCAGCTACGGAAATACATAAGACCCATCCGTGGGCTTTTTGATTTGATTAAAGGATCTCTGTGTGTCTGAGTACACATACATCTGTGTGTTTTGGATTGCAGCTAATAACTCCACTCGCTGGGATCTGGGTGAACTCGTTAGTGTAATTAGTTCCAGGTCTTTGCTTCCCTGGTCTGTGGGTGAGATCTTAAACTGAAGGCGTACTCATTCCCACGAAAAAGCATGCTTTGTGGTCATTCCACTCAAACTCCTCCTCCCCTGAAGCAAGGGATGAAAAGGAAGGCTGGCCGGGCATTAAATCTGCACATACAGTACCAGTGACAAAGGGAATAATACAAGAGGAGAGTAGCCCACACAATGTGAGAGAAAGCCAGGTACAGTGTAGCACAATTTTTGAAGCTTGAAAATAGAGATGCTTTATTCGATTGAAAATGTTGGATATAAGAAGATGGATTGATGGATTACACAGCACTTAATGTAGTCGCTTATGAGGCCATCAAACAATGAAAAATTGTCTTTTGTTGAATTTCTAACAGGAAATAAAAATTATGTTTGAAGTACAAAGACTCAGCGATGCAGCTGCTAACAGCAACACTGTTAACTTTAAAATACTGTCCTATGTTCTATGAGCATTGAAACTTTTGAAATATTTGAAAATGATTTAATATTTGTAAATAATAATTATATTGTGTCAATGCCTCTTTAACTTTTCTTTTCTTTTAAAGGAAAGGTATAAAGTAGGGATGCCCCGATACCGATACTGGTATCGGTATCGATACTGGTATCGGTATCGGGGCCGATACTGCTCTCATATACTCGTACTCGCAAAAATTCTCGGATACCACGAACCGATACTTGTAGTTACTGGTTAGCGCCGCTAGGGGGAGACGTTGAGCCGCCACGCGGCTCCCCGGGTCAGTCTGAAGCTTGGCTGTTCCATGTTTCAGTCAATTCTATCTTCCTTAATTATACAAACTGGACAAACCTTACTCACAGGGAACTTTATTAAACACTCCACTTAACTCACAGTATAACCAAAGATCCTCTATACAGTATACTTAAGTTTATTTAACGTCTCTGGTACAACATAAACAATCCCATTGTTACATTCTGGTTAGCCGCGTTATCCGGTTAGCCGCGTTAGCCGCGCCGACAGCCCACAGTCTGTCTTGCTTCTGTCGTCGTCCCTTATTTTGAAATATGTCCACCCTTCTGACATCCTGCTTACATTAATTGTCACTAACTTGCCTGAAACGGCACCACTCTCCTCCCACCACCACGCACCACGCCGGCTAACCGGACTGTAAGAATGGGATTGTTTATGTTCTTCTTCTTCTCTGTTTTTTTGGCGGATCGCAACCAACTTTAAGGTGCATACCGCCACCTACTGTACAAGAGCGTCTAACATCATTTCATTTAACCTGTTTTTTAAATTCTATTTGATTGTTTATGTTGTTTCCAGAGCTGGGTAGAGTAAAAGTACTGTTACTTCAGAATAATATGACTCAAGTAGAAGTAAAAAGTAGTCATCCAAATAATTACTTGAGTAAAAGTAAAAAAGTACTCGGTGAAAAAACTACTCAAGTACTGAGTAACTGTTGAGTAACGTCTGAAGTACAAAATAATCATCTTCAGGCAAATTAAATCAATAAAATAAATAAAAAATAGCTAAATTAAATTAAATTAATCTTAAAGTAAATGCAAGTACTTTAATAAATAATAAAATAATAACAGAATAAAAAAAATTAATTAAGCACAAGTGGCACAAAATGTCCAGCCTTTGTACTTTTCTTTTTTAACCAGGCAGAACTAGAACAAGCCCATGAACTCATAGAAACTCTGTGTGTTTGAGTCTGTGTAAATGTGACAAAACATGCAAAAACAAACATTTTTCCCAAAGAATCACCCAGTGATGTCATGAGATTGACGCGTACGTGGATAAAAAGGATAAAAGAAAAGTACCAGCTTAACGTAGCCTAATGTAGCGGAGTAAGAGTAACAGTTTCTTCTTCACAAATCTACTCAAGTAAAAGTAAAAAGTATAGTTATTAAAAACTACTCCTAAAAGTACAAAATTTCCCAAAACGTACTCAAGTAAATGTAACGGAGTAAATGTAACTTGTTACTACCCAGCTCTGGTTGTTTCACACAGACGGCTTCAGGTGAAGCACCGCACATGCTCAGTTGATGTACCTGCGATGAGACTAAAGCGCGGAGGAAAGCCCCGCTGGCCAAGTTTTGTTTAAAATTGAATTTCTGTTGCAAATAAAACCTGTCTTCCAATTCATTGCATTTTTCATTGTATTTTTAGTCTAGTTATTTTTGTGGTAGAAGTATCGGATCGGTACTCGGTATCGGCGAGTACACAAATTAAAATACTCGTACTCGTACTCGGTGTGAAAAAAATGGTATCGGGACATCCCTAGTATAAAGGTATAAACTTGCTATTGTTTTTGCAGGATCAAACGTTTTTAATCCTTAAATTCTAAACCCAACATGATTACTGGTCTTTGGCACGATGCCAAGAGGTTTGCTTCGCCATGATACGGTTGCACATTTATTTGGATGGGGCATGCACGTAATGTATGCATGACATGCAGATGTGACACTTTTTTACATCAATCATTTAAATACATACTGTAGCAGCGTTATACAGAAATGTGAGTGGGCCATATCTGAAAAGAAGTCTGACAGTCAGTAGTGTTGCCATAATTTATTTTTTTCTTCGTATTCTACATTTACTTTGAATTAAGAAAGAAGCTGGTTATGCAACATGATGACATGTGTACAAGGTCTATGAGTGATGTGAGTGTATGCCACAGTGGATGGGTGGATCTGAGTCAATCATGCCTGGGCCTGGCATGGAAAAATTTGGTTTGCGTGAGTGCACTCTTCCAATCTCGAGTTAAAATGTGTCTCAAGAAATCAGATCACAAGTGAGCAGCACTAATACTAAGTCCGAACATGTTTCAGTGAGGATTTACACACGATCACTGAGGACACGTTTGAAGGTGTCCACATTATTTTTGTTGTTTCAACATGAAAGTGTCCTGGGAGAGATTTAGGCCGCCTGATGAATTAACTCCATTGGCTTAGGCACTGATGGACAATTATTTGTATGTACTTTGAAGAATAAATACTGGGGAAAAATGTGCCAGATCTTCTTTGTTTTATTATTTTTGTCTTCTTTCATTTTTCTCATTTCTTTTTTTAAATTCTTTATCACACCTAGTCATCTCTAGTATGTGGCTCTGGTGGTCATACAAAGCGATGCTTTTGGTGTTTGCAAACAACAATGACATGCATCCTTGGATGGGGGGGTTAACACATATCTCCCCTTAATAGAGACATGTTTAAAGCTCTTCTCATCCAAAAGTAAAATATTTCGCACATAAAATATTTCGTTATTGCACATAACAACATGTAAGACATGTCGATTTTATGCATCAGTTTATACACTAGTTTATACACTATTGTATTGTTGTATTTTCAGGATCATTTCTAACTTGAATAACTGTATGTTTTAGTCCTAACTGGTTGCCCTTTGGCAGTATGTTGGTTCTCAAACTATGACTTTGTTATTTTTAATCCTGGGAAAGAGCTGCAGGGTCTGTTCCCATGATGACACTTGAACAGGAGAGGACTGAATACTAAAACCGACTTGAAGGTGTCCTTGCTGTCCTCCGCTTTCAGGAGAAATTGATTCCAATTTGGAATAATTTCCTGTTCGAGCAAAAGACACTCCGCTCTTACCACTACAAAATAGCCTCAGATGGAATTGAAAAATGTCACAAACACAGTCGCTGTACTGTTGCTACACTGAAACTGAAAAGCTTGAAGAAAGTAATGTGTTTTACCCGACATGATCTGGTAATATTACACTTCTAACTGAAGATAAGTACTCGTTCAGAAGAGGAGAAATAATCACTAGAATTCAAGAGCACTTAGGTGCCATCTTCCTCTTAAATTATTTGTATTTTTACCCCAATAAACTCCTGAGAGCTTTACTGGGTGGAAAGTGGTGAAATAAATCAAGACCATAATGCATACTGAACCATAATTACTACTGAGATGCTTGCATGTACACAAAGCATCAGCAAAATAGTTTATTTAAAAGCATTTCCACATATTTCCTCAAAAGCTAGCATTTACTTTTGGGATATGGATGATGAGATGATGTCATATAAGATATAAGAATGAAATGAATTGCTTATTTGCTTCATCTTTTTACCCTTTTAACATCACGTGCAGTGCAACTAAACAGGATTTCCTAAGCCATATATGTCAATTTCTACCCCTGGGAGTGGCCCAGATTTCCTTCTCTTCATTCAGATCTTTTTTTAACCAGAGGCATTTCAATCATTCAGAGGGGTCCAGGAGTGAAAGCAGTGCAGGAGAGGCATCTTCTGCAGGAGCCTGGTGATCGTCCTGCCTGAGGGAATGTCATCCAGTCCTCCTCTGCTTTTATTGCCCATCAATTATATTCTGGAGGGCAAATCTGTTAATATGAAGAGAAATTAGGGAGGGGAAAAACACTATTTTCATCTGGGAAAGTCAGATAGATATGATCAAAGGACTGAATGAAAAGTCTGCTCCTGGAGTTCAGCTACTATTTTTTATTTATTTTTTTGTGGCAGGTGATACTGTACAAAGCACAGTAAATAAAAGTTTATTTCTCATTTCATCCTCTGACCTAATTTAGTCTTTTTATGTTTCTTGAACTCTCAAGCATATAAGTCAGAGCTTAAAGGGGACCTATTATGAAAAACACGTTTTTTCTTGTTTTAACATATATAAAGTGGTCTCCCCTCAGCCTGCCAGCACAGGGGAGACAAAATACCATGAAATTCTGCAAGCTCTCTGACCCCCGCCGGCCAGAGTCCCCCAGTGTCACGTGACCTTTTTTTGAGCCATTCTGAATCTGCGCCTATGGTGACATCACCATAGGCGCTCATCTCCATAGGTTCAGCCTCCGCTGCTGAAACCACGCCCACAACCAGCTCTCTGGCTCTGGCTGGAGCGGCGCTTCCTTCAGCCAGTCGGACGCGGCGCCGCGGATCCAGGTTAAATCATCCAGGTTCCCGGGTGGTTTGGGAGCTGGGTCCTCGGGGGGTCTGTCCCAGGCTGGACCAGCTTCATCCTCCCACATTTCCAGCCAAATCTGTCGGTTCGATCCCCCGTAACGGGCGATGCGCAGCGGCTGCGCTCCGGAGCCGATCTGTGCGCCCGCCGTGGCGTTGCGGCGCCCGTCGCGCAGCATCCGCCGGGCAGATCCGGCTGAAATTCCGCTGGTCGGTCCCCGGGAGTCCCTGCTACCAGTCCAGGCGGGTTCCTGCGGTCCCGGCCGGTCGGAACCGGTCAAATTCCCCGGTTAAAGCCGCGGTGATGCGCGCGGCTCCAGCCTACTTCCTGGTTCCCAAAGCGGGGTTTCCGACTAAATTGTCCAGGTTCCCGGCCGCTTTGGGAGCAGGTATTTCTGGGGTACGTCCCAGGCTGGACCAGCTTCATCCTCTGAGATTTTCAGAGAAATCTGTCGGTTTGATCCCCGGTAACGGGCGATGCGCCCCGGAGCCATGCTGGGTGCCCGGCGTGGCTCCGCGGCCAGCGTTCAGCATCCGCCGGGCAGATCCGGCTGAAATAGTGCATAAATGTTATTTATATACAACTCATATTTTATTTTTTTAACAATAAAGTTGCCATTTGTGAAAATTCAGTGTTGTGATAATTTACAGGCTCGGGCTGCTCTGGCGGAGCGAGGTTTATCCTCCTCCCCTGCTACACGTCATTCAGGGAGCCAATCAGCACAGAGCCTCATTATCATACCCCCCCCTTCCCTAAAAATGAGGCGCAGAAAAAGAGGTTAGAAGCGGTAAAACTAGTGACAGGGCCCACAGGCTGGATTTATGATTTATGTAGAAAAAACAAGCTTTAGATTGTTTTTAAGACATTCAAGGCCTGTTTAAAATATACATTAAATGCCATAATAGGTCTCCTTTAAGAATGATTTAACAAAAATACTAGATTTGCTCTAAAATGTGTTCAGTTTATTTAGATTATTTGTAAAGTTAAGGCAAGTCAATTTTATTTCTGTCGCACATTTCAAAACAGCCTCAGCTGACCAAAGTGCTGTACAGGGTAAAAGAAAATTTCAATCCCCATAGAAACAATAAAATTAGCAAATAATTCTACAACAATGTCTATACTTAATGTTATTAACTGTTGTATTAATGTAATAAACTAGTTACACGCCATTGCACTTATAGCTTGTTATTCAAGTTAAAGGGTTCACCAAGGAAGTTTACCAAATACTTTCAAACAATATCTTGGTTTAAATTACTATTATTATTTTCTTAAATCAATGTTCTTTGAGAGATTCTTTACTTTGTTTGGATTAGCTTGAAATGTATCATTTACTAATGTTATACCTGCTGAGTTGCCGAAATATAAGGAGGTGATGATTACTAGGGGTGTGACAGAAAATCGATTCACATAAGAATCACAATTTTCACGTACGATTCAGAACTGATATAAAATGTCCCAAAATCGATTTTAAACAATAATAAAAAATGAAACAAATCCGTTTCTTATCGCTTCAATTTTGTAACTACACGGGACTTCCGGATGTCACCATGCAGCCGGTTCTGGAACCTAGCCAAACGTGGAAAGCACCTAAACAAAGAAGACACTGCAACAATGAATTAATAAATCTACCATAATCAGAGCTATAGAGGAGTTGAAGAAGTTTTTCATAAATAAGCATTTTTGCCGTTGTTACTTAAGCAATATGTGAAGCCGGGCATACACTGTGCGATTGTCGGCTTGTTTTGAACCGATTTTCCACTCGTGCAACTATTGTTTGGATCCGGCCATATTTCGACCCAATCGTTGGTCGTGCCTCGTGCAGTATACGTGGGGTAACGACGAGAGATTAACACCTCACGACGAGCTCCTGATCACGAATCGTGTGCTCGCAAGAAAATCAAGCGTGTTTGAAATCCTGGTCGCTCCTCGTGAAGGAATCGAACAGTTGAAGCAGCTACGACCCGATTGGCCTCATCCTTTGGCAGAGAACATGTGCAATCTCTGATGTCACGTCAAAAACTATTATTTGTAGTTTAAAGTGTTGCAAATTCACATTACAAATCATGTTTTAATACCAGAAAAAGAAAGATTGTACTTCCCACGTCTGCCCAGCCAATTCCTTGTCCATACATGACATTGTCTTATCTTTTTTGATTTATCGCTACACAGAATGGCACAAATTGCCAAAGCATCGCGTTTGTTTTTGCTGAGCATCTTCGGTGTCTCCCACTTCTGGGTTCCTCCTTTTCCACTTCTTTTTGACGTTGCAGTTCCAGTACACAGACGTCCGACGTGAGGATTATGAACGTATAGTGTGAGCAGATGGGTCGCATCAGAGCATCGGGATGTACAGTGTGAGACCATTACTCGTGGGCTGTGAACTTTTGAACTCAGCGATCTAGT
Source organism: Cololabis saira (assembly GCF_033807715.1). Classification (NCBI taxonomy): domain Eukaryota; kingdom Metazoa; phylum Chordata; class Actinopteri; order Beloniformes; family Belonidae; genus Cololabis; species Cololabis saira. The sequence continues at coordinate 35,235,663 of NC_084597.1, forward strand.
CGTGCAGTTTGAGATGGGGCTGAATCAAATTATTTAAAATATCGCACAGTGTATGCCCAGCTTAATAGTTGCAACAATTCTATTTTAGCATGCATACATTTTTAAAATTTGATAAATATGAAAAAGACACTGTCATTCTCTCTTGCAAAGCAGACTGAAGTAGATCATGATGATCCTTAGCATACCTATAGATCAAAGTAGAAGTCATTATGAATCAAACTGTTTTGAATAGAAAATAGTTTTGAATCAAAAATCGATTTTGAATTGAATTGTAGCCCCAAAAATAGGAAACGAATTGAATCGTGAGATGGTAAAAGATATCCCACATGTCTACACATAGAGGTGTCAGGCATTTAAAATGAGAAGGAGAGGAAGAAAAATAGAGGCGACTTTTAACGCAAGTGGAGCAAAGAAAAAGTTTTACTATCATCACTTAGTCCGGTTGGTACGGACATGACTGGGTCAGGTACAGAAGGTACAGGCCCGGACGGGCCTGCGTTGTGCAAGGAAGCATATTTGAAGGGAAAATGGTTTGATATGAAGCTGCATGCAAAAACAAAAAAGAATGAAAAAAAAAAGAAAATACAAAGACATTACATCAACAAAACCTTATTGCAAATAAAGGGGGAGACATCCAAAAGTAAACTGCTGCAGACAGTCAGCTGTGATGTGGTTGCATGTTATCATGAGCGATTGCATGTGTCAGTTTTGGGAATATTTTGAAATGTATTTACTTTATTGACGGCTTCTGCTCCAAACTCACACCGGTTGATTAGCCCCCAAGTCAATCGGTTCATTATTGGAAGTAGGCTATGACAATTATGTAACCCTTGTTCGCCTGATGAAGTTACGGGTATTATTGGGTTTCAAATTAAATTCACAGTTTGGATTAGTTATCAGAATTGTAGGGAAATGCTCATGGAGCCCAGGATGGAAAATCAACATTGACCACACTCACACAAGATTTGGTTTAAAACAATATATTGTCAGTTGGTCAACAATAATTGAATATGAAAAATAACAAACTGCGTGCAAAATAAAATAAAAATTAGTTTTCTTTGTTGTGTTCAGTTTCTATTGTCTTTTCTTTCTTTTGATATTAGCTCAGACTACTTACTAGTGTGCGTACGACCGGTGTCCGCACGTTTGATAAATTCAGATTTTTTTGTTCTTACACACATTCTAAATTTCATTCCTACGACAGAATTTAGAACCTTTTCTACGCACGCTTGATAAATGAGGCCCCAGGGCTATACATGCCCCCTCTGGCCAGCCAGGGCGCCAGATGGGGTGGGGAGGATCTGGCCTGAATAACGTGACCCTTCCATGCGCTACATCCGGCCAGAGAAACCCCACCCTGTCTGGTGAAAAGAAGCGGCCTGCTCACTCCTCAGGTTAAGGAGGAGACCTGAGCTCAGTGCAGGGCCCTCCCGGGGTTGGTAGAGGGAGAGCAATGCCCAGGACTGTCACTTACAGTAGATAGGAGCACTGGTTGATAAATGAGGAAAAAATCGGGATAAAAAAAAAAAAAAAAAAAAGAATGCCAGAGGCAGGTGACAGGAGCTGCCAGGCGGCTGACAAGAACGAAGAAGCTGGAGCTCTTGAAGAAGCTGAATGGTTATATTCTTACTTTCCTTCTGTGTTGCAGACTAAAACAATTAACAGGATTTGTATCTGAGGGCGACTAAATTACTGTCATTGGAAATTGTCTAATCATTTGCAAAAGGAGTACACATATAACAAGCAAGTAATATAGTTTAAATAAGGTCAGCGTGCCAGATTAACACTTATCTATGAAATCTCTGTTGCCAGCTTCTACATTCATGTTTGTGATTTCTTCCTTCAGCCTTTTATGTTGTGATATGAAAAATGTGTCAGTTATGAAATGGACAGCAAGTGCAGCCAGTTTACTCATGCTGGGTTGATGGGAGTAATGTTTAAATTTAGACTCTCTTTAATCTTTATCTTTGGTGTATTTTTAGTAATGACACTACAAAAGCTTCATCTTGTACTAAAACAATCTGATGAATATTAATAGAAGCGCTTTGATCAGAAAATACAAAAAATAACAAATCGGTGTAGATATTCAGTAGTATGCTGTCAAGGATGAAAAACTAATACATCCCCAAAGTCCCTCGAGAGTGTGTAGCACAAACAAACGTTGAGCTGCAACAAACGCTGTCAGTCAGGGAGGAAAAGGGTCGACTAGTTTGACAGGCTCGTGGTCAAAAGCTTTTAGATGTGAGGCTTACAGGGCAACTGACAAGCAGGCTATGCAGCGCTCTCTAATGCACATAAGTATCAAAATCAGGCTGACCCATTTGTGTCAGATTCAACTTTCACATGGGGCAGCGGCACTTATTTAAAATTCATAACTTAAACTCTCAAGTTATATGACTCGCTGCTCTGCACTCTAAGATATTTCCTCATTTGCAGATGCTTCACTTAGTTTAGTTTGGGAAATGCAAATGCTCAGAGGTGTTCCTCCTGCATCCTGTCTACTTCCATCTGGCCCTGTACAATTTGTATGTAACATTTTAAAAATTCTTGGGGAAAAATGCATTAGACTTTGGGTTTTATAAATAAGGATAATAACATGTAAAACAGACACATTGCCTATTTGCTCTTTAGTAGAAAAATTAGATTAGAATCTTTCTTTGAATGGATAAATATGTCAGGATAAACAGGATCAAATGGGTTCTATTTACTACTTGTGTTGATGTGATGGACCCCGAGGTTTGTAATGGCACATCATCTATAATCATTGTTTTGTTGTCCCCTCTCACTGTTTGCAAAGCCTTTTTCCTTTGGTGGACATTAAGGATTTATTAAATTTTTTTATTTATTTTTTCCACATCTGAAATAACACTGTCCATTAGCTGCACATTAGGACCCAGCTGAAGATCCATAGCAGCTTTTAACTTCCGTCTTCCAGCAATCCAAAGCTGTTACATTTCCTCTTCCTCATGTAGGCCTGTGTGGAAAAAGACAACTTCTAAAGTCTGTCCAGACAGACAGGCTCACTTCAGTGGTTAATTAACACTCTGTCATAATCACTGTGGAATTGTGTGCTTTCATCATCACACCTTCTTTACTTATGTGCCTGCCTAGTTTACACTTTTGGAGAAGTTGTCTAATAAGAGAGCTTTGCATACTCATTTGAACAACGGTTGGAGGGGGGGATAAAGTCAGAGATAGAAAAACTGGCTTCAAATTACTGATTGTGCAGAGTTGCATGCAAGTTGATGCATTGACATCGAAATCATTCCACAATTAACTTTACAAATGTCAGACTTCTAGCCTCCACTTTTATGAAATCTGTTCTATGAATCCAGTCACAGCCTGAAAGCATACCGCCCGGCAGGCTTTTAGAGACGTACCCTGTTAAGGAAGAGAAAGGGAATCCCATTTCACTTCAGATAAATGTGATTAAGTTTGCACAAGCACTAATGTGGAGCATGGATGGGTGGGATTGCTTTTCAGAGCAAAGATATGTCCCATGAGTAACGTAATCAGCTTGAATCCATGATACTGCCTTCCTCAACAATACAATTGCATCTCACTTAAGTGAAAATAAGAACATAATCAATTTCTACATTAAAAAAAAGACTTTATCTGACTTCACTGCATAGCGAAAATAGTTTTGTAGTGTGTGATTTCACTTAGCCTAATGCAGTTAAGAATTATGCCATCACTACTTGATATCTAGTATAGAATTCCTTTGAAGTGCAGGGGAACTGGAACTTCCAACATTTAGGTAAATTTGATAAGCTCATTAACGAATCATTACTGATATAAAGTATTTTCCAGTCATGCTTTGAATGCATGCTCTTTGTATTATACAAATATATAAAAAAGAAAAGATAATACTAAGAATTTCAAGATCAAATTGTCTGTTTCACACAGAGAGGTCTGAAAGTGTTGGTTTTAATAATCTATAAAAACGTTATCTCACTTTATCTCCAGCGACTCTATTTGGTTGGAGTCCAGTCATTCGAACAGTGATTGTAGATATGCAGAGCTGGCAGGCCTCTTGACATGGCTGATTTTATCCCGGTGGATTTCCTGGAAAAGAGGCCATTGGTTCATATTGGCTTCTTCATGATTAACATATCTATCAATGATATTGATCTTATGGGACTTTTGCATCCTCATCTAAAAAAGAAAAACAGTGGAAGTAACCAGAGTCCGCTGCTAGTCTGAAATGAGAAAAACACAGGGAAACGCACAACGGGACACAGGCCTTTGAAATCTGCAAGAGAGAAAACAAACAAACAAACAAACAGACAGACACGAGAACAGGCAGAGACACAAACAGCAACCATTTCAGGTCTCTGAGACTGAATCAAGACTAGGCTACTGCGATTATCTGTCCCCCAAAACTGTGGAGTGAGTATGTAGGTGAGTGAGCAGGTGTGTATGTCTGTGTAACTGTGTGTGTGCAAAGTGAAAACAAGGCTTTACCTGAACTGCAACTATAGTGGAGGAGGGAGGGTGCAACCACACTACCCGAGAGACCAGAAGTCAACAAGGAAGAAACCGGAACCCAGGCCATCCACAGGCTGACGGAGGACCAAAAGAGGGCGGAGGGAAACCCCCCGCCAGCAAGGCCAACCCCCCCGTAGGCGACAGAGGGAATCCCGGGCGGGGCCCCCATGACCACGGGAGGAAGCAGCCAGGAAACCCACGGTGATGGACCAGGACCCAGCAGAGCACCAGCCAACATAGGCCGATCATGCGGCCAGGAGGTCCACACCCTCCAGACCCACAACCCCCACCCGGCAAGAGGCCAGCCTGCCCGGAGAGACAGGGTCACCTCGCTCATGTATTCTTAAACATATGCCATTATTGCAGGAGCCTGAAGATCTGGTGTGGAATTTCACTCCTCAAACTTTGAAACATATTTGCTGTAACATAAGTACCACTTGAATAAAAAACAGAAACATTATTCTCAGTTGATATTATCCATATCTCCCAGTGCGGGTGTGTGTTATATATACAAATATATGTTATATGTATCATAGTACAGTATATGTGATTGCAGCTGACAACAATGTCTTGTAGAAGTTTCTAACTATGTTGGGGCATGTCTTTTGAGGGATCTTAGACTACTCTTCCTAAGCAAATTCTACCAGAGCCTGATTACCAAGAATGGATAGTAACTTCAAACTACCGACACACATTCTCAAAGGAATGTAGTTGTTTTATGTGTGTGTGTGTGTGTGTGTGTGTGTGTGTGTGTGTGTGTGTGTGTGTGTGTGTGTGTGTGTGTGTGTGTGTGTGTGTGTTTCCTTCTGAATGTTTTGGAAAAATGTGAGTATATTTTTTGGGTCATTGTCTTGTTGGAAGCCCCATCTGTGGTTCTCTACATTATTCCCCACCATGTCAACATAATAGTTTTTTTCTTCCCATATACCTGAACAGGGTTCATTATACCTAAAGTAGTGAGCAGCTCCTCAGCATTACACTCCCACCACCATGTTTCACTGTAGGAAACAGGTTTTTGAGTTGAAAGTCCTCTCCCTTCTTTCAGCAAACAAAACCAGCATCTACCTGCATCAGAGCAAAGGACAGGCTTCCAAGTTTCAGATGTTCACTGGCAAAATTCAGTCTGGCTTTTACGTGCTGCTGTGTGATTATGTGGGTTTTTCTAGAAGTGAATTAAAGAGTCTCCACCACATTTTTCGAAGTACCGTATAGTCCAGGAAAAGCCAATTCAGTCACAGTCATCTTTGCAGACATCAACCACCAACCATTTAACTAAGAACAAAGATGTGTTGCAGTTCCTCAACTGGACACTTGAGGCTGGCTGGAAAAGCGAGTCAAACTCCATTGACTCCCATGTTAAAATATCCAACATCACCGCAAACTTGAACACATTTACAGAAGTATAAAAATCTGTTTAAGCCTCAATAGTTTGAATTCACACTCATGAAAACTCTGAGAGGGGTGAATGTTCTTTGCTGCAGGTCAGGGGAATGTATATAAAGCATTACATATATTTCTAATATGCTTGATTGACAGTAGGCTCAGCAAATGGAGAGCCATCATCACTTCCTCGTATGTCATCGTCAAAGCCAGGTGAAGCTATTAGGAGCTCATATTGAACCAGCTTTAGTTAAATGCAAGGGACATTTTTGATTTCGTCACAGAAACAACATCTGAAAATGAAAAGGGGACCTATTATGAAAAACACGTTTTATCTTAACATTAGGGGTGGGCAAAAATATCGATATGGTAATATATCGCGATACTTTTCCAGCCGATTCAATATCGATATTGAAAATTTGAATATCAATTTTTTTTTTTTTTTTTTTTGTAATTTTTTAAATTTTTTATCCCCGATTTTTTCCCATTATATCACCCAGTGCTCCTACCTAAGTGACAGTCCTGGGCATTGCCACTCTCTACCAACCCTGGGAGGGCCCTGCACTGAGCTCAGGTTTTATTTCACGTTTTATTTCATTTTATAATTTATTTTTTATATAACACAATTGCCTGTCCTTAAAAAATGAAAAATAATGGACAGAGGTTTATTTATTTATGGATTTATATCTATACTGACTGATCACTGTGCCTGTCCTTGGTTTTAGTACCATCTTTCTTGTGTTTATTATTTGCCACATAATTAAAGCAACCTCATACTAAATTTAATGTTAATTTCATATGATGTAAATAATATGAAAAACATATACAAATATGTTGTAACTTTAGCTTGTATAGTTATAATAAAACATTGTTTTGACTCAGTTTGTCCCATGAATTGTCACTATAATCTGATGAACGTGCAACTCGGATTTTAAGATCCATCACTATCATCTGATGTACATATATACAACTTGGATTTTAAGATGTGTAATGCATTTTTACATTTTTCGGTGAACTATGTAGAATAAAATAATCGGGATATCGCATAATCGGGATATCGCAATGTGTATCGTATCGTGGCTCAAGTATCGTGATGCGTATCGTATCGTGAGGTCCTTCCCCATACCCACCCCTAGTTAACATATATAAAGTGGTCTCCCCTCAGCCTGCCAACTCAGAGAAGGAGGAAAGCAACTGAATTCTGCAGTGTCTGTACAGCCGCCCGGATGAGCCGTCCAGTGTGATGTGGCTTCTATGAGCCGTTCAGATTCTGCTCCTGTCGTAACGTAACGACGGGAGCGATGCGTGAAACCACGCCCACAACTAACTCCGCCGTCCAGGGCTTCCGCCATTTTTTCGTAGCGGTGTATCGCGTCATTCGCGTCATCGTGTCAGGCAGCCAATCAGCACAGAGCCTCATTATCATAGCCTCCCCGCCCACTCAGAATCCTGCATAGATAATGCGGTTAGAAAATGGGAAGATAAAGACACGGCTCAGAGACTGAATTTCTAATTTATTTAGCAAAAACAATCAAAAGCTTGTTTTTAAGACATTCAAGGCCTATATAAAATATGTATTAGATGCCATAATAGGTCCCCTTTAAATGTAACATCAACCGGAAGAGCTGCAGTTCTTTTGGTAAGGATTGACTGAATGAGTTGGTAGCCACAGCTAACTTTGATTGGATGCGGCGGTCGTGTTCCTGTCAAGTTCCCGGGTACCATGTATGCATGCGGTACAAGTAAAAAGAGGCTTCAAAATGGCTCTCCAAGAACCTTTGGCTCGCATGATTGATGCTTTATTCCTTGCATTTCCAGACTATGGCAGACATCCAGGCATTATTCTTGACTTTTCTCACTATTTTACCTTACAAAATTTAGTTTTTTATCACTTCCAGGTTTGTTTTTCACAGAATTTGTTTCCTTTTACTTCACAATGATGCAACAGCTGTTCTTGACACAGTGGAGGACTTGGAAATGGCAGTGTAGCCTTCAGATGTGTTTAGTGTGCAATCATCTACAATAATGTCACAATTTTTATGAAGTGTCGAGTGATGACACCCGTGTGTTTATTTTGCTTGCCTTGAAAGTCAAATCTGTAATGTAAATGAGCATGATGATGAATTGTAAATCTAGCGACTTTGTGTAACTTGTGCCTGCCTCTTTTTCTCTCCATCTGTCCCCAGCCATGGGAGTGCTTATGTCAAAGAAGCAGCAGGTGGAGAAGGTGCAGAAATGCAGTGCTGTCGTCTCTGCCTTCCAGTCGGGTGTTAAGGACCGTGCTGTGCCTTCTGCCGTTGCTGTCAAGCAGGCAGAAGGAGAAGTGGAGGAAGGTGAAGGGCCTACAAAGACGTCAGTCAGTTCCAATGAGAAAAATGCAGAGGAAACGGAGGAAAAGGAGGTAGACAGCAATGCCGGTCCCTCAACCTCCCAGCAGGCCTCGGCTCCAGTTAGAGACGAGTGTAAAGTCAACCAGGAGGCCTGGTCGAGGTTACGGGATGGGAAAGGAGTGGAGCCTGAAGATCTTGAGAAGACCCATCAGCTCACGCCTCCTGCTTTTGTGCGACCAAAGAGGGAACCCGATGATGATCAGCCTGTAGAGGTGGAACTGGAAAAGAAAGAGGAGGTAACGAATGATCACATAATAAATAATTTAGCTGTGTGTAAGGCAGTGATTCTTAACCATAGGGCCGCGGCCCACACTTGGGCCGCGAGCGCCATCTAGTGGGCCGCGAAAAAAAAATCAGTTTTGTACGTGTGGGCCGCGGGGGCCGCGGGACTGCATAGCAACTCCCAACCAAATGAGGAGAAGAAGACCCTCAGCTAGCTGTACGTGTAATAGTAAGAGAAATGGTGTTTATTTATAGAGAAAATCCTTCATTTTGCACAGAGTAGGTTTAGATCCGCCAGGATCAGGGATCGATTACTTGGGTCTGCGCCCAGAGCGAGCGAGCGCGGCGGGATCATTTATCCCGACGCGTCCCCGCGGCCGGGGAGGTCGGTGCCGCTCGGGCGGCTCCGTCGTTACTGCTGAAGGATTGTAGATGTAGATGTGTGGGCTGGACTGTTGTTCGGGCTCGCAAAAGCATCGGAAAGTGACACGGCTGCAGCGGCCAGAGAGCGGCGGGGTCTGCCCGTCTTAGTTGATCAGGCTCGGATTAAATCCGACACGCGCAGTCCTGACAATTTATTAATGTAAATAAAACTTAGTAAGTTACTTAGTAAGTAATTAGCTTGACTCTTACAGAGATGAGAAGCTAAATAAAACTAAATATCGTTCCAGGCTCATCAATGAGCACCTTATCATGCATATGAGAACCTGACACCATCCAGCCCAGATTTAAAATTCTGGCAGGAGAAATTAGAGCTCAGTTCTCTCACTGAATGACAGAAAGTGGGGGCATAAGATTATTAGAGGGGAAGAAAGAAAAACTGCAAAACTGTTCAATTGTTAAGATGTGTTTATATTCATTTATTATAAAAACGTGTTGAGACAGTTAACAAAGAAAAGGGGAAATTCAAACTGCTGGTAAAGAAATAAAATAAGATAGCATTTGAAAAATAAAATAAAATCTATTTTATTTTTAAGAGAAAAAAATATGTGTAATTGAAGTTACACATGTTAATGGGCAAATATGTACTTTTTTAATATAACAGTCAGATGCAGATGTTGATACAACTATGAGGCTACTTGAATATATATATATATATATATATATATATATATATATATATATATATATATATATATATATATATATATATATATTAGGGGTGTCACGGTACACACAAGTCACGGTTCGGTACGTACCTCGGTACAGGGGTCACGGTTCGGTACGGGTTCGGTACGGGTTCGGTACAACGGGAAAAAAAATACAAAAAGTCCCAAATGTATAAGACGAGTTTTTTCTTCCTTTATTTTGATCATAGCATTTGAAAGTTAAAGTGTGTTCAATTGGCTACAAAACTAAAAAGCATCTCTTATTAAAATGTAAAATAAATAGAATAAAACATTTAACTTGTGCATTAGTGTTTTTAATTTTACCACGGACTGGTTTATGTGAGCGCGGGATGGGACATTGTAACGAGCTCGTGCACTTGTAATAAATACTTGAACCCAGGCTCCTCTACTGCTGCATATGGGCAGAGCCGTCTGGGGGCGGAGCATTCTCCATGGGCCTTATGATAGTCATTTTAACGTTCAACAACATCATCCTACCATCAAACTACATTTATTCTCACTTTTATTGAGCCAAGCATATAGGCCTATGCTGCAGAAAGCAGAGTAAAGTCACACACACACACACACACACACACACACACACACACACACACACACACACACACACACACACACACACACACACACACACACACACACACACACACACACACAAGCCTGTCAGCTGTCAATCACACGGCGCTGAAAACTCTGATAGTCACAGACCGACTCAGTTCCATCTTTGATTCAGCTTAAATACAAAAAAAACATAACTGGTCTAAAATGACACAATCTATCTAGATAGATAGACACAGCGGTCTATAACATCATTTCTGAGCTCTATAATAGAGAATAGACTCGGCGGTCTCGTTCACAACAACACAAGCACATTACAGGCAGCTGGTCAAGACACATTCTGATAAAGACATTATTTAAGAAGGTAACACTCACTCACCAATGGCAGTCGCCTCTTCCATAACCCAAAATAATCCAGGTAACGTGGAAAACAGGGTAACATTCAAAACTTTGTACAAATTTAGTCCTCTTTTAAACTTTAGCGCTAATCTCCTTCACGGCAAATTTGCTGTGACTGTTAAGGCTGATTTATGGTACCGCGTTACACCAACGCAGCGCCTACGGCGAAGGTTGCGCGTCGCCGCATAACCTCGCCGTAGACTGCGCCGTACCCTACGGCGTATGCTCTGCGTCGATTTAACGCAGAACCATAAATCAGTCTTTACACCCAACCCGCTTTGGCTGGCGGCCCCGGTGCGTTCAGGACAGTTGTAAATTAAGAATTAGAACATTTTATCGTTATTATAGCCTACAATTTATGATGATATATGAATTGCACATATATTTATTGATATGCACAGACTAGCACACATTTAGGTCTGTAATGGAACGTGACTGTTGATATTTATAAGGGAAAAAAAACGATGATTGATTTTTTTTTTTTTTTTTTTTTTTTTTTTTTTTTAACTCAGTCAGACGTATTCGCCGTATGACTGCGTGAACCGAACCGTGACCCCCGTACCGTGACGGGACGGGACGAATACAAATACTGTTACACCCCTAATATATATATATATATATATATATTATGATGTTCTGGACCTTCGCTTGAGTAAATTATCTCTAAATGGACCTCTTAAAGTTGAATACCCCTGCTATACAGTGTTAATATTTAACGGGCCCCGGGCCACTCTGTACTGAAAAAATTGGGCCCCAAGGTCAGAAAGGTTAAGAACCCCTGGTGTAAGGGATAGATATGTGTGACTGAGACTCATGAAAAGAATGTTATTTTGGGTAAAAATTTATAAAGAAAAAGCTTAACTGGTTTCCAGAACACATGAAGTGACTATAAAGATAATATATAAGTATCGTGGTAAGTATCATGACACAGTTTTTTACATGCAAACATTTCTAAGGATTTCTTCCAGTCTGATTACTGCCTCACAGATTTTTAAGGATTTTAGGTCAGGGTCTTGTGAAGACAGTGGCAAAACGTTCTTATAGCAGCAAGATGTGCTTGCAATATGTATGTATATTCACTTCTTGAGTTCACCAGAATTGTTTCTCACAAGTCTTCAGCTCAGGCCCACAGTCTGATCCATCCACTCCTGTGCTTAACAGCTGGAGAAGATTTTAATTTCATAAAATTATATTCCTTCAAACACACCTTATCACAGGGAAAATATTTTCCTCTAATTTCATTTGAACTGAACACTTTTCTTATTTATGTGCAAAGACAGTTTGAGGTCTCCAAACTTCTGCTGCCGAATTTTGTTGGGAGGAAACAAGAAAGATTCTTGCAGCCACATTATGGTATTTTGTATCTGTAAATAAACTTTGTACTTGTAGAAATATTTTGTGCGTGTGCAAAAAATATTTGTACTTGCAAAAAATATTTGTACTTGTAGAAATATTTTGTGCGTGTGCAAAAAATATTTGTACCTGCAAAAAATATTTGCACTTGCAAAAAATATTTGTACTTGTAGAAATATTTTGTGCGTGTGCAAAAAATATTTGCACTTGCAAAAAATATTTGCACTTGTAGATACAAAGCTACAAACCTTTTTTTTACAAAAGCTACAAACTTTTTACAAAGCTACAAACTTTTTTTTACAAAAGCTACAAACTTTTTTTACAAAGCTACAAACTTTTTTTTACATCTACGAGTTTTGGCAGTGTTTTGACGTGCCAAAACTAACAGCCAATCAGCGATCTTTGGCACGGGTTTCAAAGGGTTTCTGGAGAGCCAATCAGATCATTGCATCGCCTACTGACGTCGCCGCCATATTGGATGTGGCAAGACTGGGCTGCAAACTAATACAAGTAAATGGACTTATTTTCATAAAGCACCCTTCTACAAAGAAATTTACGTTTTACGTCTCATTTATTCATTCACACACGCACTAATATACTTGGGAAACAGTTAGGCACCAAATATAATATTTTAAATTTTCTCAGACGGCAAAAATTAAGAACTTTATTGATCCCACATAGGAGTAATTCATGTTATATCAGCTATAGAGAACAAGGTAGTGCCGAAAAACAATATATATCCCCCCTCACAAAAATAAGAAAAATACAGAAACATATTCTCTCATTAACAAAGCATATTTTACATCTTTACACATTACATTACATTTTATGTTATTGTTATTTTATTGTCTGAAAAATGGTTCAAATATGTTATTTTGTTATTTGATTTTTTTTTTATTCGTTTTGTTGATAAAAAAATATGTCTCTATTTTTGTGAAGGGGGATGTAGGAGCCGAATCCATTAGTATTGAGCACTGGATTGGGTGATGGGTTTAATGATTGAAGGCACCTCAGTGGCTCCTTGTCGTAGGAGTGTCTCTGTGGGTGGTCTTTGGGCGTATACAAATAAGGCTTCTCTTCCGCTCCCGTCTGCAGGCTGGCTGGATTATGGAGGTGGGGTGAGCTGGGAGAGAGCATACTTTGTTGACCGCACTACGCACTACGCATTTTGTATTATGACATCAACTCACACTCATTGATTGCTCATTGTTCAAGCTATTTTGCACATATTTATTACAAGTATTGAACTGTATTGTGATAATTGATGCACTGAAATAGTAAACCCCTTTTTAAACTTGAGCTTATTGTTTGGACAGTGATTATTATATTAATGTGCGCGTCGGACAGTTTTAGTATCTCCCATGCTTAGCCTGCCGGTTGATTGATCAATTGGGGTCATTATCAGCCACTATAGGGGATATATATTGTTTTTCGGCACTACCTTGTTCTCTATAGCTGATATAACATGAATTACTCCTGTGTGGGATCAATAAAGTTCTTATTTTTGCCGTCTGAGAAAATTAAATATATTATATTTGGTGCCTAACTGTTTCCCAAGTATATTAGTGCGTGTGTGAATGAATAAATGAGACGTAAAATGTAAATTTCTTTGTAGAAGTGTGCTTTATGAAAATAAGTCCATTTACTTGTATTAGTTTGCAGCCCAGTCTTGCCACATCCAATATGGCGGCGACGTCAGTAGGCGATGCAATGATCTGATTGGCTCTCCAGAAACCCTTTGAAACCCGTGCCAAAGATCGCTGATTGGCTGTTAGTTTTGGCACGTCAAAACACTGCCAAAACTCGTAGATGTAAAAAAAAGTTTGTAGCTTTGTAAAAAAAGTTTGTAGCTTTTGTAAAAAAAAGTTTGTAGCTTTGTAAAAAAAGTTTGTAGCTTTGTATTTAGAAGTACAAATATGTTTTGCAAGTACAAATACTTTTTGCACATGCACAAAATATTTCTACAAGTACAAATATTTTTTTCACACGCACAAAATATTTTTACAAGTACAAATATTTTTTGCAAGTACAAATATTTTTTGCACACGCACAAAATATTTCTACAAGTACAAAGTTTATTTACAGATACAAAATACTTATGGCATTAATTTGAGCCCATACCACATAAGCTGTTGTTTTTTTCTTTGTCCAGATGTCTAATGAAGCTGCTGTCGTCGGTAAAGGAAATTACCATCTGAAAGTTCTTTGCCCTCTCTTGGTCTTTTGGCATCAGTTTCCGAGTGCTAGATGTTTAGCCAGAGGAACCCACATTTGTTAATCGTCATGAATTTTGAAACATATACACTCATGACTATTTATAACAATACATTTGTCAAACCTATCTCTCTTATGTACATAAACCACAAGTGTCATTTTGATACAATGGAAAAGTTAGTTTAGTTTAGTTAATTAACAGTTCATAGTAAAATATATTGTTACCCAGACATTTACCTCCAACTATACAGCATGTATGAATGCACTCACATGTGATCAAACGTGTTCAATTCCCCAGTTCTGGTATTTGAAAAATGAATGCAAGATTTCAAAATATCTCTATGGCAACATAGAGTATATTCTCCTGTCCTATCTCACATCAGCCATGACAAAGCACAACCAGGCAGCTCGCAAAGGTGAAAAAGTCAGAGTTTGAAGTTTGTTTGTTGTTTTTTTGTTCTGTCATGCCTTTGATTTCTATAGCAGCAGTAAGTTGTTGAGGGGCTCCTCACAGCAAACATCAGGGGGAGCTGCTCTGGCTGGCTCTGTGAGTTGACTATATCCAAGGTGTCGGTGACTAATTCACATAAGTTCTGACACCAGCGGATTTCCTGTTTTGCAAAAAGTGCACAATAACCGAGAACTTGATGCACTGATGATGCTGCACTTCAACATGACAAATAAAAGACAAAAGCCTATCTGCTGCTGTAATAGAAGATATGTATCTGAGAAACATGAAAGACTAAAACAGAACAGAAGTCAACTCGATTTCAAGATTACTGGCCTCCCTAGATTAAGCTAATTAAAAAAGAAGTACAGTGTAATAGATTTCACCGGCTACTGCATCTTGCCGTTCATCAAACCAGTGTCAAATCTCTAATTTGTACACAAAAATATGAAGATCAAAAGACACCCGTGTCAAAAGTCTTAACATCTTACTTGTGTGCCTCTCAGCACTGTGAATTCCCTCCAGTTTGTCTCATAATGAGGGATGCTATTGCTGTATTTTGATGAAATTGCATCTCTGCCCTCTCCATGACACTCGCTGTTCACCTCCGAAAGAGGTCATTTGGGACAGCAGCAAACAGTAGTCCCTGCAAGCATGGTCAAAAATCATGTGTTATGCAGCAAGACTAAAAGCAAGATAAATGAATAAATAAAAGCCGGCTTCAACGGTTAACATGAATATTTAGAGTTGTGCAGGATAATGGAAACTGACATCAGTGGCACAGCTTCAGAACTCAGTCTTGATTTCTACACACATAATTGTTTTTCAAAAAGCTGAGAAATAACTTTCAGCAGCACTTTCAGCTTTATTTAAAAGCCTGCAATAGAGTTCATGTTGACTAAAGACTGAAGAAGGTCACTTATGCAGATAAATCCTCTCTAATGCCGCTTTTGCACTAGTATTACTTCAGCTCGGTTCTACCCGTTTTGCGCTTTCGCACTAGGGCTGAGACGTGTAGAGCCGTTCCAAGCCGATACCTTTTTCTGTAACCATTTCAGTGAGGTTCTTTGCGGGCTGAGCAGGGACTATTTCTGACGTCACCACCCTCCTCGCCACCGATTGGTCGGGGGGCGGGGACGTCACCACCCTCCGCGCCTCTGATTGGTCGGGGGGCGGGGCCGTCAAACGTTTGAATCAGGAAGCGGGAGTCAGTGCGAGGCGACTCGCGGCGATTTTATTATAAAGCGCAAAACGTCTGTTTGGTGATCCAACTCTGAGGTGCAGATGTTCATAAACCTGGTGACTGACGAGAGAATTAAAAAAGCAATGTAGACGGGCTGTTTTTTTCTCAGCCGCTCCCGGCTCCAGCTGATTTCTCATCTGCGCCGACATGAACAAAGCGGTTGCGCAATCGAGTACGTCACAGCAGCTTCACCCCAACCCCCCCACTTCTCCCCTGGCTGTGCGAAAACACACGTGTGGAGCCGTGTAAAGCCGCGCCGCGCCGAGTCGGGCTGAGCCGATACTAGTGGAAAAGTGCCATAAGAAACCTCATTTTTAGTTTGGATCCCGCTAATATTGCAAGATGAATATGGAGTTAAGTCACGTTGGTCATTTATACACAAGGCATGTTATTTATCAACTCGGGCCTGAAGGCAAGTTGAGGGGATGGAAGGCGAGTCGGGAGGCGTTAACCGCGAAACATAACGTAACCTGTGTGGGCGTGTAGAATGACGTATTGTCCCCACATCAGCAAGACGTATATGCCGTCGGACAGGTGTCATTTTCAAAACGAGGATACACCGGTACTAGTGTTTTTTGACCGGGTTTTGCTTTTTGCAAAGCCCGGTTTGTCATTTTTGTGGCCTCTTGTTCAAACAATGAGCCATTCTTTTTCTGTTCTGGACATACACCAGTTTATGGCGTCTGACGTAGAGGAACTCATGGATAAAGGTGCTACCCGCAACGTCCCGCTGCTGCTGTTACTCTCATCAGCTGTTTCCTTATTTTGTAAAATAATAATAAACAAATACATTAGGAAAAACTTCCCTGGTGGGCTGTACTCAGGTTGCGTGATCAACAAACCCCTCCCACGACCCGCCACCCCGCATTAGTTCTGTTTACATTGGACCTGACCCGCAATTAAGACTACTATGGGGGTATTATTGTTCCAATATTATTTGTGTGTGCGTATCTCAATCTGTGTGTGCGTAAAAAGATTTGTGTGTCTGTATTCAGATCTGTGTGTGCGTAAAAATATCTGTGTGTCTGTATTCAGATTTGTGTGTGCGTAAAAATATCTGTGTGTCTGTATTCAGATTTGTGTGTGCGTAAAAAAAGATTTGTGTGTCCGTATTCACATTTGTGTGTGTGTAAAAAAAGATTTGTGTGTCCGTATTCACATTTGTGTGTGTGTAAAAACATTTGTGTGTCTGTATTCAGATCTGTGTGTGCGTAAAAAGATTCGTGTGTCTGTATTCAGATTTATGTGTGCGCAAAAATCAGCCGGTAGCTCTCGATTGGCTGTCTTTGCACACGTGGATTTTGACACAGTTCTGCCGCGGCAAATCTGTAAAAAGATCTGTGTGTAAAACGATTTGTCCGTACCTTTGGCTTTGCCCTGAGCTCGGACTCACAGGCTCACGCCAGGCTACAGTAGCAATACAGCCTTCACCACTAGTCGGCGCGTAGCACTCAGTCAGTACGTTTACCTGCAGCAGTTCCATCGGGGTTTTGAACATATTATTAGACATCGTTTGGACTTTTATACTGCATGCAAACACCTGAACCCCATCTACTTCGGACCTATGTCGGACACTTAGTAATCGGGTTGCATATGGAGTAAGATAACTTCCAAAAAGATGTGTCCATGTTATAACTATTCGTATTCATAATGATAAACATTTGTATGTAAATAAAAAAGTTGTACTCAAAATGCTGCTGTCACGCACATGAGTCTGATAAATTATTAGGGTAAGAGTAAGAAATTAGGTAAGAAATTGACCTTTTACGTCTCATTTATTCATTCACACACACACTAATATATTTGGGAAACAGTTAGGCACCAAATATAATATATTTAATTTTCTCAGATGGCAAAAATAAGAACTTTATTGATCCCACATACTGTAGGAGTAATTCATGTCATATTAGAGAACAAGGTAGTGCCGAAAAACAATATATAGCCTATCCCCCCTCACAAAAATAAGAAAAATATATTTTCTCATCAACAAAGTATATTTTACATAAACATATAAAAAAAATTCAAGTAACAAAATAACATATTTGAACAATTCTTCAATTTTTTCAGTTCTTTTATTGTCTGAAAAATGGTTCAAATGTGTTATTTTGTTATTTGAAAAAATTTAAATTTGTTTTGTTGATGAGAAAATATGTTTCTCTATTCTTATTTTTGTGAGGGAGGATAGACTATTGTTTTTTTCAGCACTACCTTGTTCTTTATAGCTGATATAAAATGAATTACTCCTATGTGGGATCAATAAAGTTCTTATTTTTGCCCTCTGAGAAAATTAAATATATTATATTTGGTGCCTAACTGTTTCCCAAATATATTAGTGCGTGTGTGAATGAATAAATGAGACGTAAAAGGTCAATTTCTTACCTAATTTCTTACTCTTAACCTAATAATTTGTCAGACTCATGTGCATGACAGCAGAATTTTGAGTACAACGTTTTTATTTACATACAAATGTTCATCATTACGAATACGAATAGTTATAACATGAACACATCTTTTTGGAAGTTATCTTACTCCATATGCAACCCGATTACTAAATGTCCGACATAGGTCAGAAGTAGATGGGGTTCAGGTGTTTGCATGCAGTATAAAAGTCCAAACGATGTCTAATAATATGTTCAAAACCCCGATGGAACTGCTGCAGGTAAACGTACTGACTGAGTGCTACGCGCCGACTAGTGGTGAAGGCTGTATTGCTACTGTAGCCTGGCGTGAGCCTGTGAGTCCGAGCTCAGGGCAAAGCCAAAGGTACGGACAAATCGTTTTACACACAGATCTTTTTACAGATTTGCCGCGGCAGAACTGTGTCAAAATCCACGTGTGCAAAGACAGCCAATCGAGAGCTACCGGCTGATTTTTGCGCACACACAAATCTGAATACAGACACACGAATCTTTTTACGCACACACAGATATTAATACAGACACACAAATCTTTTTACGCACACACAAATCTGAATACAGACACACAAATCTTTTTACGCACACACAGATCTGAATACAGACACACAAATCTTTTTACGCACACACAAATCTGAATACAGACACACAAATCTTTTTACGCACACACAGATTGAGATACGCACACACAAATAATATTGGAACAATAATACCCCCATATACTACCCTCGGAGGAGAGTTATTCATGGGGAAGCTCGACACGCCATCCCGCGTCAATCAAAGGGGCACACGACATGCTGATAGTTAAACGCAGGCTATTCACCAATGTGAAAGGTGCTTTTAGTCTCATTTGGGGTTGTTTATGAACATGAAACCTAATCAAAACACAAAAGAAAAAATAGCTTAATCTTTGGTCGACTGACTGGTTGAATTAACATTTCTTGTAAAGTTAGTTTACAAGGATAGCTTAGTCTTAACTCAGTCTTAACCTTTCCACATTAGTGACGGGCCACACCAGAGCATCTATAGTTGAAAAAGGAGAACCATGACAAATCCTGTAGGAAATAATAAACTGTACATTGTGGAAGTCATGAAAATAGACGAGCCGACAACTTTTCACGGTGCGGACACAGAAGCGTGTGTCCTTTTTATTAAATCCACCACTGAAACTCAACGTTAAGAAGCTTGCGCTCCCCATAACAGAACTAACTGACTCCAAAAACGTCGCCGTACTTAAAGGGACCGTAACACATTAAACACATAGACCAAAACACTAGTAACAACATAAATTATAACCTGAATAAACGCTGTATGGTAATGCTGTGACTAACATCTCTATGCAGGTGAATTATGTACACATCACTATGAATGATAAAGGCACTACAACACTACTTTACTTTACATATCTGAAGCATTTGATTTGTTATGATTCCCCCTGGAGTGAAAATATAATAAAAAGTGGGAGTGAAAAAAAATCCACGGACATAACACTAGACTAAAACTCGGTTGACCACCTTTCACTCTGGATTATCTCCAGCTGCCTCGATCATCTTCAAGGCAGACACAGTCCTGAGTGTGTAACAGATTTCCGTTCACAGGGTTTTGGCGCACGCATATCATTCTTATGTTGACATGCTATGAAAAATAAAAAATAATGTGTGCTTTGGAGTAATATATATTGGGAAATTTAAAGTAACAGCCATCATACACAGTACTGTGTTTAGGGCCTGAGCACTTACAGTGGGAAGGCCCTATTGTATCTGTAGCAATTTTTCTCGTTTTTGTTTTTTTTTCCTTCTTCCGACGAAATGAGGGCCTTTTTGCCCCCCTAAACGTGCCCCCAAAGTCACCAAAATTTTGCACGCAAGCCAGGTCTGGCGGAAAATTTGATATTTGATGGTTTGCATTAATGGGCGTGGCCTAATGGCTCAACAGCGCCCCCTAGAAAACTTTGTGCCTCAAGCCCCACAATACGGTTTGACGTACATGCACGAAACTCGGTACACACCTGTATCATGTCGCAACTTAAAGAAAAGTCTCTTGGCACCATGGCCGAAACCGAACAAGAAGTCGGCCATTTTGAAATAATCGTGTAATTGTGCCACAATTTTTGCCATTTCTTCGGCCGCTTTTTCGCCCGAACACTGAATTTTATGTTATACATCAAAATGTGCGTCTCGATCTTTCGACGATGCACATTACTTTTCTCAGTCAAAAGCGTTCATCTGATTGGTCCATATTTGATTAACTTTTGAAGGGTTCGACATAAAGACTCGTGGGTGGTGTCATCTGACTCGGTTTTGAGTACTTGACCTTCATTGGCATTAATTAGCCCCACCCCTTCTTCTTATTGGTCGATATCTGATAGTTCCTACTTTCTGCCATAACTTTTGAATGGTTTGATATAGAGAGTCGTGGCTGGTGTCATCCGCTAAATGTCCAGGCCTGAAGAATCTACATGCAAGTCATACAAGCGCTTCCACTGCAGCACGCCTGAACGTGCACAAGGGTGCGAGGGCCCGTTCATCGCTGCTTGCAGCTTTAATTTTGTTTAGAACTGCTTAAAGGAGCATGAGGCTCCTTTTAAGAAATTAGACTCTCTAGCGCCACCCTTCACCACAACGGCCATCGGGGGTACTGCAGCCAACAGCGAAGCCGGCACGGGAGAACGGGGAGAACGCACATGCAGCGTCATGTGACGTCACATCCGCAGGACAGAGCGGGAAATTCCAGCCCGGAATTGCAGCACATTTTGCAGCACACAACCTGTTCAAGGCAACGGAGAGATACACTAGAGGGATCATTCTTTTTGGTTTGGAACGCTTCATCTGACATTATTACTAGAAAACTTAAAACGTATACGAATTTTTTTCATAAATCCTGCCTCAATCCTGCCTCATGCTCCTTTAAGTCTTAAAAATATAAATTTAAATGTGCAACTCAAATATTCTTTGGGAAATGCTGTACTCTCAGTTAGGGGATTTTATTCTTCTTTTCTCCTCCAGCCACCAAGTGATGAGATGTGTGACGTGTGCGAGGTGTGGACAGCTGATGACCTGTACCCTTGCAGGATCTGCACACGGGTGTTCCATGATGGCTGCCTGAGGGAGTTGGGCTACCTGCGTGCTGAGGCCTTGCAGGAGATGAGAGATGCAGCCCACACCGTTACTGGCTGGAGCTGCTACTATTGTGTGAGTCTGTGCAGCTCGCTGCCACTATTGCATACCAGCCATGCAGTCTACTACAAATACAAATCTGCCAAATGGCCGATTCAAATCGAAATGTGTGAGTTTAACCGTAGTCAGAATTTTAACATAATCGCTAAGCACGTTGGCTTGAGAACATTTGGATGACATAAATTCTATATTATTGTAATTTATTCAAAGCTTAGAAAGTTAGATGAGCAACATTAGCTATGTTTTCTCCTGTGGTATGTTGTGTAATTGCGTCCAAATTTAGTTGGCAGTGCAGACCTGCATGCAGATTTTAAAAGAGGCAGACTCTGCAGAAGAGGGGGATGTAGTTGACCCCGCCACCCCCGTGAACATTTGCACAAAAACATGGTGTAAAAAGGGGGCTGTGTTGCTGTATTTCTCTCACATTATGACAAAGCATGTCGCAGACACTTCAGGTAAAGTACTGTCTGCTCTTAGTCAACCCATTCAAAGCCTGAAACATGAACGTGTAAATTTAGCTTAAACTTGAAAGAAAAAAAAGAGGCACAATTATCAACACAACAGCTCCTCATCAGGTATTCAAGGCATACGCCAAAACCCACGACTCTTTGGTGATTACCACACTTTTAGCGAGTGATGCAATCTGCTTTTAGTCAAGCAAAAACAGCTGAAGAGTGCTCCTTTTGGAGGACTCTTCAATGTGGAATACAGGCTTCATTGTTTGTCGCTCACCATGAGGAGTAAAATCTTACACTATTGCTATGCTGCAGGGAGGGGTTTTCACACAACATGAGAGACTACACTGAAATGTTCCTTTTCTTTGGCTGTTGCATCAGTATGTTAAAGATGAGGGGGCAGGGGAACGAATCACGGGGTTACAGACAGAAATGTGTCATTATGAATGTGAACTCTTCAGTCATTTTTTTAGCGCATGTCAGTTTTTAAACTGAACTTAGATTTAATTAGCAGATGAGCCCAGTGCCATAGAAAGTGTATTCAAAGTCAACCTTCAAAAGTAGATTGGTGCAAGTATGACTGAGTCCCCGCTCAGTGAGATGGAGGAGTGGTTTGCACACACAGTTGGTCCTTATTTGTTGCTCTGACTTCATGTTAATGCTTCCAGCAAGTACCCAAGTGTACCAAGAAATGTACCATATGGTCACTTCAGTGTCAAACGTGAGAAATTTCTCCTGAACTGAAGATCATAACTTCTGATGTATAGTTATACATGATTAAGGTTCCAAGCTACTTACAAACTACTACCAAGTGACTTGGTAGTAGTAATTAACAATAATTCCAAATGAAGAATTTGTGTGTTCAGCTGAGGTTGTATTTAGTGCTTTCTCAACAGATTGCACAAGGGGCAAAGCTCTATGAAATAAAACAAGAAGTAAAGATAAATCAGGTGCAAATGAAGAGCAGATTTCAAAATAAAGCATTTGTACTTTTATCCAAGATGTAACACATGAAAAACTGCTGTGCACAAGTTCATGGATAAAAGGTAGAACAGAGTTTTGATTTTGAGCCAAACTCCAAATATAGTTTATCTCAAGGATCTTGATATTTTTCAAATGTAGTAAAAATGTAATGCCAAAGCCAGTTTTGGTGTTTAAAGGCAATTATATTTGTTGGATCATATTACTGGTGATAGGAATTTCCCTAATCTGAAAAAGGGAACCAATAATTAAATGTATTAAGGACAAAAATCACATTTTATGTCTCTGTAGATCCTTTTGTTGTTGCAGTAAAAATAAGTATGCATGTTTTTATGTACATGAAAGTGTTTCCTGAAACAGCAATAAGTAATAATAAATAAATTATATCAAATTAGAAAATTGAATAAATACAAGATTTTTGAAATGACAAATGCAGCTTCTCTTTCCAGATACCGAGAAAATGTCATGTTTCACAACCCACATCTGCATCTACTTTCTAGAGAAGAAATATCCCCTTTTTCCTGCTGTCTGCACTATACATGCAGTATAACCAGAACATCACTCAATATGGGCTCTCCCTTCCCTCGAAACACAGTTCAGCTCTTGCTTATTGTTCCCCTCTTATCAAAACTCCAACATGATGTGTTTGGGTTTGTTTGTGAGTCTGGCTCAGCCTCATTTAAGGGAACGCAACCACAGCTGCGAGCTGCAATCAGCTCCTTCCAGACAGACGTGTTTTAAATGGGCTCTGCACTGATAAATGTGAAATTGCTTACAAAATGCAATAAATAGTAGCTAAGAGTGGTGGTGGTGGTGGGGGGGTAACAAAACTTGGAGTAATTCAGAGTTATGTTTGAGGCTCCCTAATGGATGCCATACCATCACTCGCCTTCTGCTCTGACTCTTAAGAAAAATATATTGCTTGATAGTTTTCCTTGAGAATCCTGTGTACAGTTCTGCAGTTTGATGAGGAAAAAATATGTTTTCCAGCCAGAGACAAGAGGATGTCATGCATTTCAAATAATTTTGGCAGTGAGCCTAAATGTGAGTTATATAAAGCTTCTTGTTTTTTTCTGTCACATCACTGACACTGACTGTTTCTTCTCTTAGCAGGACAGGCTCATATAACTATTTATAAAAAACTGTGCCTGCAAAAGATTACTTTTTTTTAAAATTTCAATCCTTATTCCACAGGGGTCTTATGTGTGCTCAAGAACATATTTTCTTGATGCTGTCATGAAGTGTTGTACAAACCATTCGGTCTTAATGTTCCCCTGGATATAATGTTGAATTAATGTCTCCTGGGAGAGACGAAAGAATATCACAAATGCGTACCTATTTTTAATGCCAAGTTTGATTGTTTTCCAGACTTTTGATGTTGCTAGGTGAGATGCTTGATTAGTCCCCCCCGCCCCTGTAAATAGGGAGAGGGATAGTTTATTTAACGTCATTTAAATGACATTGATGTATTCACAGTGATTCAAAATAAGTTGTAAATGTACCTGTGTACGGTTTATTTTGATATTTACCGTTCAAAAGCACAATATATTTAACCGTTTACTTCCACGCACACGTCGGGGAACTAGTCATGTGATCAGGATCTCTCCCTGGTTCAAAAGCCATTAAAAATGATATTTTGTGGCTGGACGACACTGGTTAAGGTCTGGTTAGGTTAAAGCTCCACTTATGATTGGTTAGAAGTAGGAAACGGTTGACAACGGTTCCCAATTGACTTCGCATAGGTACAATATCCGTGGTGCTCACACGGAATTTACCACTTTCCGTGCTGGTGCCACGGAAAATAGTGGTGAGAGGTCCTGGGCATTTCACGGATTTTTGTGAGATCAGGTTGAAAACGTTGCAGTTTCGCATTAAGCCTGAATTATGGTTCCGCGTTAAATCGATGCAGAACCTACGGCATAGGTACGGCGCGTGTCACCGCGTACCCTACGCCGTAGGCTCTGCGTTAGTGTAACGCGGAACCATAAATCAGCCTTTATTCTGGCAAGATCTGAAAAACCTTCACAACAACGAGCAAGCGAGTGATTATGTACATTCACTGAGTGAATATTATGAAAGTAAAATATGTATTTCTCACTAGAAATGTAATCAAAATGCATTTTTATGCAGAAACTAACTCAAAATATTATTTTTTTTCACTAAAAGGTGAGAAATGCCCGCCATGTTTTTTGGTGTCACGGCCAGAATCTTGAAAGTCACGTGACTTGGACGCAAAACGAATAGGCAGAAAAATTTAACAGTTATACAATTCAAGGGCTATTATTGTAACCCCTCTACGTTTTTGCACTTTGGACCAATGTAGGCAGGGTACTTTTTTATGTGAGACTGGGTTGGACGTACATGCACGGAAATCGGTACACACCTGTATCATGTTGCAACTTAAAGAAAAGTCTCTTGGCGCCATGGCCGAAACCGAACAGGAAGTCGGCCATTAGTCGTGTAATTTTGGCAAAATTTATGCCATTCCATCAGCAGTTAATGCGGCCCGAACCGTAACGTGCATCCAGGTGTGTTATACATCAAAATGTGCGTCTCCATCATGCGACGACGCGCATTACTTTTCTCAGTCAAAAGCGTTACCGTGGTGACGCTAGACGCCAAAAATATAAACATATATATGTGCATTATTACTATATTTAATATAGTAATAATGCACATATATATGCCTTAGGTTTTTACCGGCATGGTATCAACCATTAATATGTGTGCAGACAAGGTAAAAAAGAAATTTAAAAAAAATTGTCGTAAGACGATTATTAATAACTCTTTAATAACTGAAGCAGCACCCCCTTTGTGGCACAACAGCTGTTACATTTTGCTAGAATGTATTTCTGGCTATTTGCAAAGAGTTTATCCTATTTAACGGTTGTTAAGAAAAGCACCTCTCAAAACAAAGTGCGAGTTTATTCCAAAGAGTAACCTTTTGTTCTCATGCCATCTTACCTTACAGGACAATCTCAACCTCCTCCTAACGGAGGAAGAGATGTACAGTCTAATGGAGACATTCAAGCAGTGCAAGATTATCCCAGGTGAGTCATTGAATAAAAGCTGCAAAAACCATGTATTGATATGGTATAATCTACTGCTTTGGTATTAAGTCCTGAGGTCGTTGTGACCTCCATTTCTTTCATAAATACTCCCACCCACAAGAATAAAAAAGAAAAGAAAAGAAAAGATGACTTCTTTTCAGCCTAATTTGTGTTTTGCAAATATGTTTTATCACTAGATTAAGAGCGGGGCCTCTAAAAAAGTGTTATATTTATCTTTTAATAAAAAATCGTATGCTTTTTGCCCTCTGTATCGTGGCAATTATTCTCCAAGGTACAGAAATTGTCACCGAAATTGACAATAAAATGTGTCCCATTAAACTTTATACCTACGTTGCCCTCAAATCAGTTAATTTCAAAAGTTGTCATTTCCACAGCCTAGCAAGATGGCAGTCAGTGGGAGGTCGTCCTGCCCTTGTTAAAAATAATGAGTCATAAGCTAATTATATGTGGAAAACTGCTAGGTGGCTAATTGGGTCTGATGTGATGAATTGTTCCTTGCTGTTGCAGAGTCGTGCCTGGTGTCAGATGAGCTACTTCAATACCGCCACTTTGCTTCCAAGCAGCAGTTTGATAAAGACCTGACTGATGAACAAGAGGAGGAGGTCTTAGCCCAATTTGCTGCTCTGGATCCTGAGAAGAAGGGTCACATTGAATGGTCAGACTTTCTCTACTTTGAGTCTCTGGCTGTTTTGAAGAAGTTTCGCACTGAGGTACAGTATTTGGCTAAGGAAGAAAAAAGCAGAACAATAATGAAAAATGCATGCCCTCAAGTTTTCTTACACCATCCCAGGGACAGCGGTGTTTGAGTGGGTTCATATCCGGGTTTGATATTGCCATCAGACGTGTTTTTTACCAGGGACCAGATGGGTAAAACTAAGATGCCTTACGATGCAGCTCCAGGTTGAAAGTAAAAGTTTAAAGAAAAGAAAAAGAAATGGTCAAATTATTAAAGAGAAGATAGAGGATAGCAGGCTGCAGGTATACAGGCTATGCATCTCCCCAATACAGAAACAACAGGGGATAAACACCTAGCTCGTATGTTGTCTCACAGGTTTATATCGAGACCAAGAAAAACATAAAAGTACAAAAGTCAAAGAGAACATCAGAAGGACTTCTAGATGTTTGTTCTGTTTTTAACTAAGCTTTGGGAAGATCATCCAGCCATATACAGCAGATATACTGGTGTATGACCATCACAAATGGTTGTAGTTGCGCTACTGCAATTGCGCACATCAGAGCGCGTCATGAAAATGACTAGAAAAAACTCAAAAAAAGTCTGTATTGTACCAAGGAGCAAGCTCTGTGAAACTGCAACTTGCAGCAATGATGATGTACTCTAACAGCTTCAGGATATGTATCATGATGTCACCTGTCCAGGTAATGGGAAGTGATGATAAAGCAGATCCAGTGTGATCCAGTGATCTAGTGAATGTTTTCAACAGTACCGTACACAAAGCAAGGAGTGATCACCTTCCATTTCATTTTGGTTTCATTTCCATAATATCTTTGTTGTGAGGATGCAATAAACATTTTCAGGCTCAAACCTTTTTGGGTTGAACTGTTTTAACAATCTTTTTTGTTGTAGTTGATGACTTTCATATTCCAATTCCAATATCCAATTCTGGCTTCAATGCATATGGCTGGATTTCTGTACTTTTCATTGTTAAAAAAAACATCAGTAATCAAAGATTTGTATTTTGTAGTTTGGTTTGAAGAGCTGCGTTACGATCCTGACTAAAAACAGGAGTTGTCTGTGAGCGTGAAGGACTCCCACCACCCATGTAAAAACTGCACAGTTGCACCACTCATAACAAACTGATGAACCTCCAGACGTTCACTCAGTCTGTTCACAGTTAAGACAACATATCTTTGTGTTAGTTTTCTTTATTCCAAAGCGAATAGAAACTATTTGAAAGTATGATGAGAGTGAAGCCAATGCAAGACCTAAATGAGACTAAAATACTTGGAGATGACCATCTGATCCATTTTATGTTCCCCCATTTGTATAAGCACAGTTTCCAGTTCACAGTATTAACTTTTTCAATTAACTTAACTTAACTTAACAATTAAGTTAAGTCTTAACTTAACTTTGTCTTCTTTTTAATATACCAGCTTGAACACAAGTGTACATGCGGGCCTCATTCTTGTCATTTATGTAGTTGTGTGTGGTTTGCAGGATTAATGTTGTATTTTTTAGACTGTGTAGAGTTGTGTGTGCCCCCGAGGTAGCATCAGTGCTCACAGATTATATCAATCACTTCTAATATGATTGAGAATGATTTAGGCAAAAGCCTTTAAAAAATGCATTTGGTAGACTGTGACATTAAAATAAATGAAATCTTTAAAGGTGAATGGAATTATTATGATGCGTATGAAGGAGTCCATCCAGGCCACCGACTTTAATCTCATGCATGACATTTATTTATTTTTGTCCAGAACTCTCTGGTGCGTCTGTTGACTGCAAAGGAAAGAGACAAGGCAAGGTCAGTGTTCCTCGGTCTGGACTTGGACGAAGACAGTGTGATTACAAGGGCAGAATGGCGCCAGGCCCAGCAGTCCTGGTTTCTCGAGCTCAAAGACTCACAGTCCTGCAATGTCAGGTGAGGTCACCACACGCCACACCACGCGACAGAGGTCGGGATGTCCTTTGCCAGCACAAAGAGGTGAAAGAGGAGAAAAAAAGAAGGTTGGCCTGTTTAGAGAATAACGGCAGTGAGCGATTTTTTCCCACCACATTTGCTTAATCTCGTGGTCATGAATTACCCTGAGAATGTCAGTTCTCATTGAAGTGAAGGTGTCATATGGATAAAAGCCCACGATACAACGCTGCTCCAGAAAAAGACGTTAATGTGTAAAATGTAATTGAAATGTACTGCAAGATTTTGTGAATTGTTATTCCCACTACCAGATCAGTTAAAATAGTATGAGGTCAAAGGTTAAAACTGACAAATATCTTTCAAAGTTTGGACAAGAATATCACATTTTCTTTTGACAAAAATTATGGTTTCGAAATAAAAAAAATATCCTTTTGATATTGTTTGTTAGAACATGTACAAAGTATTTCAGCATAGGTATTTTCCAAAATAAATAACTAAATGCAATATCCGAGTTTCAACGTTTGACATGTCATGTCTTCTGGAAACAGCGTTGTAGTGACATGATAACACAACGGTTCAGGCGTCAGGTTCATCATGCCTCATTAGCTTTGTCACCGTATGATATACTTCGTGATGTTTTTGTTGGCATACATGTCTGACAATCGTTAGATAATGTTTATTTAACCCCTTACTGCCTGATATAGAAAACAATGCACAGAAATTTGGTTATCATATATTTAAATAAAAAAAACACTTCAAATTCTGTCCTTAACAGTCTTCTAACAAATATGTTGTTGTGCCTATATGAATAGCTACATTAGGTGATTTTATTTAATTTGCTATTTATTTTATGTATTTTTTAGAATATTTTTAATTGGACACATCTTTTTTCTTAATTGTTTTGATTCTGGGGGGTGGTGCAGAGGTCTCAGAAAGGTAGGTATCAAATATGCAACATCAGGTATCAAGGTTGTATGTTGAAACATATGTTTGTATTTTTTAATTTGTTTTAGAATAATCTATAATGACTTGTAAGAAATAGCAAATATCATCTATTGTCTTAAAGGAGCTGTATGTAAGAGCAATAATAAAACGAGTCATAAAATCACCCCGATATGTCAACAGACATTTAAAAATCATGTTCATTTCAAATACTTATGTCACTGACAACAGCACTCAAGCCAGGATATTCCAGTTTAAAAAGAGGAGTTGCAGCCCTCAACTGATGTTTATGTTGTCATTTTTTGTTTTGGCCTGAAGCTCCACCCTCCACCTATCTCCCAATCACCAAGTCAGTATTGTTTCTGAAGCTCCACCCTCCACCTATCTCCCAATCACCAAGTCAGTATTGTTTCTGAAGCTCCACCCTCCACCTATCTCCCAATCACCAAGTCAGTATTGTTTCTGAAGCTCCACCCTCCGCCTATCTCCCAATCACCAAGTCAGTATTGTTTCTGAAGCTCCACCCTCCACCTATCTCCCAATCACCAAGTCAGTATTGTTTCTGAAGCTCCACCCTCCACCTATCTCCCAATCACCAAGTCAGTATTGTTTCTGAAGCTCCACCCTCCACCTATCTCCCAATCACCAAGTCAGTATTGTTTCGGCATCCGGGTTGCCAGCTCGGCTCTAATTATCGCAGCCATGGCAGCCTACGTTCCTGCTGCATTCTGCAGCCTACCTGGCAACCTCTGGTCGGGGGGAGGAGGGGGAGGGTACACGCCGCTCAACAATATTTTGAAAGTGACTGCAGTACCAGTTTTGGACATTTCTTACAGACGGCTCCTTTAAAATAATAATAAAAGAAAAGGGCTGAATTTCAAATTGTTTAGCTGTGAAGCCAACTTTGCACTTCTATTGTGCCTTCATGCTGGTGTTCAGGTCCTCAGTCATAATGGAGCTCATGAAGCACGGTGTTAGCAGTTTGGGTTTGGCTGCACTCTTCCTGAAGTTGGGTTGACAAAGTTGGATCCAAACAGATGAAAAAAGACTTATGCAATAAGGCCCTTTAGACAGACAAGAAAAAAGTTGCCTATCAAGTTGAAGAAAATCTGAAACAAACTGTTAAGCGCGGTGGTGGAGGGCAGTGGCGCCACCAGGGGGTGGCCAGGGGGGGCCACGGCCCACCCGACAAATTTGCTGGCCACCCCACTTGCCTCAATAAAAAAAAACAAAAAAAAAAACACTTGCCGGTCACATAGATACTATCGTCAGTTATGCGTTTCCTCCCAAATCATTTGGGCCAAATGCACAGCCAGCCAGGCCCAGGAATCCGCTCTTGATGTCACGTCTGGGGGTAAGGTGTGGACCCAAACGCAGGAGAGCAGGAGGCAGGAGTTCCATGAAAAAAGGGTTTATTAACAAAAGCAAAAGCAGAGCAGGATCACAGGCTGAACAAAAACAGGAATCCAAAAAACCAGGGGAAACATGGAGGGAACAAAGAGTACGGTCCGACAGGGAACAAGGGAATGACAAGACCAGATATACTGAGGGGATAACGAGACATGACGAGACACAGGTGCAGACACAATCAGGGCAGATGGGACACAGGCGGGGCAAAACAGAAACTGAAAGCTGGGGGGAATGTCAAACCTTGACACTTGATCTGCCATCACTCACAGTAGTACTATTAGTCTATGCCAGACCATTAGACCATTAGTAACATTAAATGTAACACAATAAACCTAAGTATATCAGTAGGCGTTTCTTTATTTCTGAGCCTGTATTCTAGAACATGATAATAAAATCCTGTAATGATGGCTTTTAGTTTTGGCGTCCACCCCAAGAATTTAAGTGGCCCCATCTGGCCCCCCCTATGAAACATTTTTAGAGGCGCCCCTGGTGGAGGGGTGATGATTTGGGCTTGTTTTGCAACTGCAGGAACTGAGCATGTTGTGGGCATCTATGTAACACGTTACCTTACATTTACTTAAAGGAGCTTGAGGCAGGATTGACGCAGGATTTATGAAAAAAATTCGTAAACCTATTAAGTTTTCTAGTAATAAGGTCAGATGAAGCGTTCCAAACCCAAAAGAATGAGCCCTCTAGCGTATCTCTCCGTTGCCTTGAACAGGCTGTGTGCTGCAAAATGTGCTGCAATTCGGAGTCCGAATTTCCCGCGCTGTCCTGCAGATGTGACGTCACATGACGCTGAATGCGCGTTCTCCCCGTTCTCCCGTGCCGGCTTCACTGTTGGCTGCAATACCCCCGACCACCGTCGTGGTGAAGGGTGGCGCTAGAGAGTCTCATTTCTTAAAAGGAGCCTCATGCTCCTTTAAAGCTTGGCTAAAATAATGTTATGAGACAAAACAATGACGCCAAACCCACCGGCTATGACTATGGCTGAAAATAAAAACGGTCCAGGTGTTGTACTGGTCCAGTCCAAGTTCAATACCCACAAGTGGCAATAATCAGAAGCAGAGTTAGAAAGAGTGGGTCAAAATTCCTTCACAACAACTAGAGAGACCCGAAACGTCATATGGATAAAAAGAACTTCAAGTCATTGTTACTGTGAGGGGTTTGTTCAAGTTTTTGATCACAAGGAGTAACAAGTTTTTCACACACTGCTTCCACATTCTGTCGTAGTTTTGCTAAATGCATAAATAAATACAAAAGGTCCTACATTGCTGTTTATCTGAGGTTATCATCGTGATTTCCTTTCGTGGTGGTAAAAAATCAGCTGCAAGTCTTCAAATAATGTAATCATAAAGTGATACTTCAAATAATACTTTTACCACATATTACAGTTTAGATTGTTATGAAAAATGAAATAATAAAATTATACAACTGCAGATCAACACTGTTCTTTTTCAGATTGCACTGACGGGATATTTTATTGTTAAACATGATCCCTGGTTCTTAAAATCAAATAAACTATGTCTACGGCCCCTCAGAGATCGAGTTTGGACCAAATCAACAGGTTCATCATTCACTACGTTTACATGCAGTCAAAATTCGCGTTAAGGTCAATATTACGGTTACTGACATAACATTCGGAATAATCTGTTTCCATGCGTGAGCAAGCAGATTTATCCCTGTATAAATGGTAATTGCAATCATTTGGGATATCTGGATCAAACCAGCGACGCACGGAGAACGTCATGACGCAATTCCCGTCATTTCCGCTTCTTCTTCCTGTATCCAAATTCAAAACTACAACAATAACAGCAGCACGGCGGATAATGAACAGCCCAGTAGAAGTTGTTTTGTTTCTCGGCCCTGTAGTTCTCCTTTTTCAGCGTCTTCCAGCGGTGCTTGATCTGGTCTGGCATTCGTACAAATCCTGCTTCGCACAACTTTTCACTCACCTTTTTGTAAATCTACTGTGACTTACATCTTTGTAATGGTATTTTTTATTTAGCTCACTTTACAAAGTGTGTATGGTCAGTCAACACATACGAGATGAAATAAAGGATGCTGTTTTTCACTCCCGCAGCAGAGGGGGGTTCAGATGAAACACATATGTGATCTGAAAACAGTTAACAAGATGACAGAGAATGCAAAAAACTCCAACAGTGCCAAAGTAAAATATAGGGCCAAATAAAGATTTAATACTTTTGTCAAAACTATCTTATTTAAATAACATCTCAAAAAAGGAATCAAACTAGCAATAACTCAAAGGACTACTTAACCAGCTTTTCCTTATACATGAAAGATACTGAGTGATACACTGTTATGAGGGGAAGGGAACTGTTTAAATAGAGGTAAACTGTAGACAGCAGTGATAATTTGTCAAGTGATGTGATAAATCTAAGGGTGATTTGATAAAAATAGTACAGTATAACAATATACTGTAATAAATAACAAAGCCATGTTTTAAACACAAAAATTAACATAAAGTTGCCATCGTCATGTAAAGGACGAAATCACTGCTCATTTTATCATCATATTCAAAGCTCACTTTGTTATCATTAAGGGTGTTGTTTTTTTAACACCTCTTTTTGTTTTTGTCTGCATATATATTAAAGGTTAATACCACATTTGGCAAAACCTGAAAGTCACATGGGTGTGTGTGTCAAAGTGTGTCAAAGAGGACCAAAACCACAGAGTGAGACATGAAAGAGCAGGAGAGAGGAGAAAAGACAGTGATGGGTGAAGCTTGGTGACTGTGTAGTATGTAATGTAGTGTGTATATGAATTGGACCCTCAACCCCATCAAGCCCCCATCCACTGCAAAAGCGCTCTCTGTGAAGGCGGGCGCTTACCTTCTCCCACTCCTTCCCTATCTGCCCTGCTGTTGCTCTCTGTTTTGTGCCTTCATGTCAATCTTTTTTGAAGCCTCTCTTTACATATCCTCCAAATTTTTTCAAACCATGGAACTAGTTAGCTGGTGTCTCAATGCAATTGACAAAATTTTCTCGGTGAGCAGACAGGGCAGAGGGGAGCCCTCTTGCCCTGATGGGACGTTTTCTACCGGTTACACGATGTCTGTCTGTCCATACTGTCGATCCAGCATGGTGAAGATGTCTATATAATTGGATTTCTGATAACAGGATTTCTCCTTTTTGGAGTTGGCGGTTACCTGGCATATCGACAAATTCGGAAAACATCGGCAGGTATACATCCCCACCAGCCCCCCAGTCTCGCGCTCAGAAGCTGTGCCGATTTTTTCCAGTGGCCAGCCGCGGTACTGCAACCAAAAATCCCATGTGGCCCAGAAAGCTTTTTTCCCATAGACCGCAATAGTAAAAGAGAAGCCTCTAAAACTGTTCACAGGAACCTCCAGCTGTAATCACCGGCAATTACTAATCTTTGTATTCTATATTTTTAAGTCATGGACTTTATATCTGTCAAAAATGTTTTATAACTGCCAGAAAAGTCAAAGAAAAGTCTCTTTCTGGGCGTGACGTCACGGCTGACGTCACAGCCGTGTCCGTGCATTCCACGGATGTATTATATTAATATATATTATGTAATTATATTATATTAATACATTAATAATATATGTAATACTACACATGTAATAATATACATCAATTAAGATATTATATTAATACATATTATATTAATATTCGCGTCATTGCCCCGGGGCATGATGGGAGGCCCCAGAGCATCATGGGAGGTGACTCAACTGCGCATGCTCTATGGGCCGCTGTATGCGGAAGTAAACCCGGAAGTCAGAGATTTTTTCGGCACATGCGCTGGCTGAGCAGAATGCATTGAAATGAATGGGCGGCCATTTTTGGCACTGTAAGGTTATATAATAGATCCATGATCCCCACAGCCACCAACTTCAGCAATCAACCAAGTTTTGCTAAGTAGGCGTGGCTTTTCACTTTGTGTTTCTAGACCAAAAGTGACAAAAATGACACATTCGGATCAAATATAATGGACGATTTTCAATTCATCCATTTACAATTTTTTTTTTTTTTTTTACACTCACCCTTGAAGCATCTATAGTGAAATTGTAAATGCAAACATTCTGTTGTAAATTATAAACTTAGTTTTTTTTAATCACCGCAAATTTTTTTCTTACTTTCACCCCTCATAGACCATCTGTCGCTTTGATGTTTTGTGAAACTGACCTGATGCATGCCAAGCTGTCCGTGTGTCTTTGTTTGTGCATTTTAGCTTTGAAATTGATAAATGTATTGAATGTGACACGGTATCACAATCACCACATGTGAGGAGCAACCTAATTTTGAAATCAGATAAGAAACCCTACATTTGTGAAGCTTCTTGATAAGACTGGCTCAAAAGAGAAAAGATGAGATTCCCTTTGACAAAAACACGCAATCTGGTGCAACATCACAACAAAGTGTAACCTTGAGCCAACACCTCTCCGACAAAAGAGAGCATCCTACGCTTCAGAGCATAAAAACAGCCTTTTACTGTGTTATTTGTAAAGCTGGTGTGTTTATTGTGCCCTAATCTTTAAACTGTGGTTTATATCATTTCTGGTGGAAAATGATACAAAGAATCATATGTTTAATTGTATGTAATGCATTAGTTATTTCTGAATGTTCCCTAAAGGTAAAGTATCAGTTTTAAATGGAAATATGTACTTAAATAAACAGTGTTAACTTCATGTAGCAAACTGTAATTGTAACTGTAATAAATCTTAACAAAAAAATATATATTTTCATCCGGGGGAGGACAAATAGCATAAAAATAAAACTAGTAGAATACATAAAGAAAAAACTCATTTGTACTGTGATGTGTGTACTGTCCTCTTCACCACTGTCTAACCATTTGCATGTTCTTGTCTGCTGCTTAATGTCTTCTACCATCAAATCTCCCATGCTGCACCACTCCATACTTCTTACGTATTCCCCATAGACTCATGGGATTCTTCACTCCTATGAATTGTGGGTGAGTGTGACTCAGCACTGCATGGCTTGTCTCTTTTTCCTCAGTTCAAGCAGGCTGCACTCCTCAAGTATTCTCCGCCCTCTCATCTCAAGACTGACCCTCCATTTGAACAAAAATCAATCAAAAGATCCATGTAGTCTCGGGGGAAGCTTAACGAGAGTGCAAGCCCTCCAAATCCTTGGGTCTTGTTATGAGGATATAAGGAAAATATTCAGACTGGCCTATAATTATTGGGATCAAAAGAAAGCCTTTTGTGCACTTTTCACTTCGAAAGCTTCATTTAAAGGCGGACACAGTGGATCAGGGACAGTGTGCGTCAGGTTCACACCTAACAATGTAATGTGGCTCCATTCATGCTCATTAAATATCAAAGTAATGTATGTATTTATAAAAATGTACACTGCACTTTTGATTCATGGAAAGGAGTTTCTCTAGAGGCACTCAGTCCCCGGCTTTTTCGAAGGAGCTTCAGTCTGACAACAAAACCCATAACTCAGAAAATTAACTTGGGTTTCCATTGAAATAGGAAGTAATAGTTCCCCTGAGCACCATATTTTTACTCAACCTAATTGATTTATCCTGTAAAGTATTCCAAATGAGAGATTTACATTTGTTCTTCATTTAATTCAGGGACACAACAAAAGGAAATGGGGGGGACGCTTTAATTTTGATGCATTTTCCTTCCTGGTGATTTTACTCCTTATTTTCCTTTTTTTATAGAACAAGGAACTGTGTTGTTATCGATTTTGTTATTTGTCATAAACTGTTGTGTCTGTAACTGTATTTTCTGTCATCCTTTTGTTTCTTTTGTGCAGTATCAGCCACGTTGGCCCCATATGTGAGAACAGCCCGACGAGCTCTGGCAGTGAAAGGAGCAAAACTGATGAAAGCAGGTTTGTTTTCTTAGCTTTAAGTGTGTCTATGTTTGTTGAAATAACTAGAAAAATAAAAGCCTGAATACATAGAGCTAAGGCACTGTGTAAAATGTACTGAAATGATTTCCAAAGCTCATAAACCCATATTTTATTTCCAGCAAAAGAAAGATATATCAAATATGTTACCTGAGGAATTGTACCATCTATGTACAATGTAGCTTTCCCATTTCTTTTAAAAATAGTCCATATATGTTTTTTTAGAGGAATTTTGTTCATTTCATGTGTGATAAAAGATTTAGGATACTGAGAAGTTTTGGGTCTTCTTTTTTGCATTTTCCATTTGATGATTCGGCAACATGATGTACTATTTTAAGATGAGTCCTGTACAAATGTGCAAGCTACCTAGCTTCTATGTACTAATGCGGCCCCATAGTACCAGAGATGTAGGTTTTCAAAGTCTGGCACACACAGCATCCATGGTTTCCATGATTTCAGGTTTTGATTATTTTGACTGTAGGACAGCTTTCCACTTTGTTTTCTCCAGTTACTTTTAAGTTATCTGTGGTCCAGAGAAGATGGCAGCATTTCTGGTTTATATCCACCTATGGCTTCTTCTTGGCATGATAGCGCTTTAATTTGTATTTGTTGTTGCCATAATGAACTGAGCTCTTAGACAGTAATTTCTAGAAGTGTCCACGAGCCCATGCATGTTTTAATGCGGAGCCGCTTGTGCAGAAAGAAAGAATGTGGACTTCCACTACTGAGTTTCAGCATTGTCCTACGTATACAGGGGTTTCTTCAAGTTCTCTGAAATATTGAATGATATTATCTCCTGTAGGTTGTGGGAGATTAAGTGTCTGAAATTGTATGCAGAGGGGCACAATTATAAAATGATTTGACAAATTCTGTGCATTTTGGGGGATTGCCATGAATCGCTGCCCACCTTTACTGCCTTTCTAAGATACTCCTTCATACCCAATCTTTACTTTTCCAGTCTTTTGTTGCCCATACCCCAACCTTTTTGAGCTGGTTTCTGCCATCAAGTTCAAAATAAGCCATGATTTTCCATGAAATTATGAAATATCTCACTTTCAGCATTTGTTATATTGATATGTCTTCTGTGTTCTATTGTGAAAACAATTATGGGTTTATGATATTTGTGAATCATTGCAATCTCTTTTTTTATTAGATTTTACAGTGCCTCCAACTTTTTTGTAATTGAGGTTGGGTAATACATGTAAAGTAAAGTTACATTTTCTTATGATGGCCTTTTTTATTAACAGTTCTCTACAAGTTTGCACAAATATTCAAAATTTCCCACCTGGCTGTTGTGAACCATCAATATTCCCAAACCATTCTTAGACAGCAACATTAGTCTTATGTGAAACAATGCAACCCAGTACATAATTCTTTTTAACACATTGGTTTGTTTTTAATAGTTTTAATTGCTTTCAACATTACTGTTTTAATGTGAAGCACTTTGTGACTGGTGCCTGTGAAAGTTGCTCTATACATAAATGTTACTTACTTATGCAACAAAATCAGTGATGACCTGGCTGCTTAGAGCTTAGCTTTCCGTGCAAATGACTCAAACTGCCCTCCGATCTGTCACCAGAACACCAGGGCAAAACGTTTTCTGAGAAAACATGTTTTTTCTTTGTGCAACATTACATAATTGTACAATTACCACAGCTGATGGAGCAGGCTAGATACAAAGACAGATACACTGTACACAAATGAGCAGTTTAAAGCTGAACTTTATTTTCATGAAAGAAAAGTCCAGTAATTCCTATAATTATATAACTGTATCGTATTATTGAGTGGTGTAAGATATGCTGGGTAATAGCTGCATACATGCAGATTTAGTGGGAAAAGAAGATGAACGAAGCTTTGATTGTGGCCAGAACATCACTGATTTTATACTTTACATCCGAAGACCAAGTATAATTATGTGTTTCAGCACTAATTTAGAAACGGCTCATAGTTATTTACATCTTCTATCATTGGGCATTGCAATTAATAAGAAACAGTGTTAAAAAATGTCAAAGAAAAAAAAAAACGCAATCATTGTGGACTGTACAGTGTGTGCTATGCAAGTCAAAATTTTGACGTTTGGTTTTGTTTCAGACTCTGACTCATTCTCTCCTAATCAATGCACATGAAAGCAAACCGAAAACAGATTGGGTGGGGGGATGTGACTGCTCTGGTAGCAATTCTTCTCTGACAACATTCAAACTTAAACGGGTTTGATGGAGAAGTTCAGAGAACACCAGTCAACAGCTATTTTCAGATCTCTCAGAGGTGCTCTACTGTGGTTCAGGTTCATACTGCGTAAACTTTCCCCTCTCTCCAAACCAGTGTTCCAGTCCCCCACTCTGACTATAGGAGTGATAGCATTGTGTGATTTTTAGTGAGAAATTTCCATAATTTCACTCAACAGTAAAATTCCTGATCAGTGGACCACTGCACTGATGTTCAATGTTATTTTAAATATTATTATCAAGCTGCTCGGTGGTGTAGTGGGTCATGCAGCGACTCATATACTGACGCTACAGTCCTCCTGCAGCGGTCGCAGGTTCGTATCCTAGCCTGTGCACCTTTGCTGCATGTCACCCCCATTCTCTCTCTCTATGCCCTTCCTGTCTGTACAATTTGAATAAAGGGCCACTAGAACCCAAAAAACCAGCTCCTCCTCAGTCCTTTCAGGTTTCCTGTCCAACCATGGCAGGATCCAAAAACTAGAAAGTAACACTTCATTTCACTTGGTGGCAGGAATGCATCACTTCAACTGTTTTCCAACTGTCAGTGAGATAAAAAGAAGACAATGAGGAAAAAAAAAGCAAGAATGACAAGTTAAACCATGGAAGAGAGATGGTTGCTTCTCATCTAGTTGCTCTGTTCAAAAACATTTAAGCACCTTGAATGGCTGTTTTACTGAAAGTTTGCTGAAATTGCCTTGCCTACATGGTTGCAGTGGCAATTAATAAGAAGAGAAGACTCAAACTCATTAAGAAGGTTGAACGTCATCTCAACACCACAGGGGCCACGCTGAAAAAAACTTTTAATAACCTGCAGAAGTTCCTGAAAAGTCTTGTTTAAGGCCATTTCTGATGTTGGAGATGTGCCAATGGCTGTGACCAGATAAAACTACCCCAAACACCTGTGAATGGAACCCCACCCGTTGAGCATAGTATGTTTATGGGTACTCTTAATGCTGAAGAAAAGTTCACATGACGCTATCCTCCTAGTCCGTGGGCAGCACTCAACCACATGCCTCACTTTTTGGATATACAGTATAGTCCTTACCTGTATATTTACAATCCTGTTATGCCCGATTAATTTAAATAGCCACAATTAAGCATCTCAGTGACCACTGACAAAAGCATGATTCATCAGAGCTTTATTACAAGTATCCTGTTTCAGTACTTTCAGCACCTGTACAAGAAATAAAAAATAATAATGGTCTTCACTTTTCCAATAAAAACACCTTTGCGTATATTGATAATCAAGCTCTGTAGATGATCAAAATCTGGTAAATTGGTTATTTAGTACAAAGAAAACATGATAAAACTGAAATTATTAGCTGGATATATCAGTTTACTAAATCAATATCATTATTATGTTCATCAGACAGGTGACCTGGGCAGACTTTCTACGGGAGAGCGCCATCTACATTTTGGCCGCACGGCCCAATAGTTCTGCCATGCACATCAGGCCCCCCCTATAGTCCAGGATACGCCACGACAGCTGGCAGAGAGAGGAAGAGCGATCCAGTCCACAGCACAGATGACAGAACGTCACGAGGATGGCAGGAAACTAGTTACGGCACTGAGGGGCTGCAGATCAAGCCATCAACAGAAGCTCTCCTCCTCCACGTCACATCAAGGCAACACTGACAACACACACACACCAACAACACAAATGACAACTGTGACAGCTCCCAACTTCTACCCCCAACAGTTTCCAACCCATGCGAGAGATATAAGGGAGTACCACAGAGTCACCATTAATTGGTCAGTGATATTTCTGAAACTTTCTTCACAGACAGATGAGACACTAAGATGGTCGTAGTTGCACAGAATAAGTTACATATCACAGTTTTCCATGTACATTTAGTGTGACAGGTTGGTACTCTTCAAGTGTTCAACCCTTCTGTCCTCATCATGTCCTAATGATAACTCCATGCTTCTGTAATGGGATTGTGTTTCAGCCATCAATTGTTCATCACGCTACACAGAGCCACATGCAAATTCAGTATTGTTCCTGTTTCTAGGAGGAGATTAACCTCACCGTTGCCATTATTAGAACATACACCAAGCAAGAGTGAAAGCTATAATATAATATTACAAGAGATCTGCTTTACGTACCACTATACATCATTGAAAGCTGCATTTATTCCTCTATCCTATGATATATATCCTCTGTTTCTCTCACCATCTTGCAAAAATCTATGTTCTTCTGAAATACTAACTGTGAAAAGAAAGTGAACATTTATGAAAGCTAACCCTGTAAGTGACATGTATATTTACCACCATAATGTATGTATTGTTGCTGTTGTTCTCTCGGAGCTGCACTATGATGAGGTGGAAACAATCGCTTCTCCTGTTCCGTTATTAATGGCACTGGACAGCGCGATACATTCGAACTCTTGTGTTATGAAATCCTAAACAACAGTATGATATGTGACGTATTTTTTTCCTTTGCTAATATGCCGATGCACCATTTAAAAGCTGTTATGGAAAATTTGAAGGAAATTGTTTAATGTTGGAGATTGTATATGAATTTAAATGCACATGAAACTTCCCTTTGTGTAATGTTTCTGCTATGTATCAATGGTTCAAGTCTTTTGAAACCTGTTGGTCAGAGAGACATGTCACAGTGCTGAAATAAATGCATGGCATTGAGAATCCTCCTCCAAAATCTTGTCCTGTGTCACTTTGAATGTATAAATACCAAAAGGAAAAAAACAAATGATCTTTTTTGTGCTTGAATATATGTTATAGTGTCTTAGGCGACTTTGAAGAAATATAATTCAGTGAGCGGTTCAAAGTTGCAGGACACTATGACGTCACAGTACACAGGTTAAAAAAAAATCCTTTTTCTCATCTAACTGAGCTCAATTTCCAATCTTACTGCATTGTGTTGAAAAGAGATGCTCCTCGCTGAAGAGGAGGCTGTAGTGCAGTTAAGAACTCCACCCTCTCAAAGTGACTACTATGAATTGAGCTGAAAATACATTTGACTAATGTCCAACACTGACTGATGCCAGTATGATTTCCCAGAGAAAAAAAGTAGCTTTAAAGTTAGCCTTTTGCACTTTTAATTAAATAGAAGCCAGACAGTAAAGATAAAAACCTCTATTATCACAGTGGCCACCAAAAATTGCATTTTATTCCCTGCACAGGAGTGCACAGAGTCAGTAATTTGTTTGTGTTAATGGACTCTCATGTGTGTCA
The DNA here is from genome assembly GCF_033807715.1 of Cololabis saira. Classification (NCBI taxonomy): domain Eukaryota; kingdom Metazoa; phylum Chordata; class Actinopteri; order Beloniformes; family Belonidae; genus Cololabis; species Cololabis saira. The sequence goes on from NC_084597.1 coordinate 35,277,821, forward strand.
TCTAGCTCGAAGCCAGAATGTTCTCACACTGAAGTTGAGGGGTGTAGCTTCTGACTGCTGCAATCAGGAGCCTGATACTTAAATGCTGCAAGACTGGCAGTTTTCTATATTTGTAGACAATTTGTGCAATTAATAAAGACTTGAAAAGTACATTGTGATGCAGGCAAGCAATCTTTCCTGATGACAATTCATATTTTTTATTTTTTTTTTATTTCCCTTTGCTGACCTTCAGTTGCTTTGGAGTTTTTACTGTTTAAATATAATTTTAAATGTTTATTTATACTCAGCTGGCTTTTCTAAATTGTGCACAGATCTATTCACTCTTCTTTCTAACTTTGATTGTTTCTTTCACAAAATGTAAACAACTGACTGTTTCCTCATAACCCTATCGGACCATTAGCTATCTAATAACATTTGAAATATTAACAGTGGAAAGACACATCTGCATATTATTATCAGTAAGGAGAAGCACAACCCCGGGTCACAGAGGCGCAGCTCTTTCAAGCCACGCTTTCTTTTAACTCTCTGTGGGGATAACTAAACATCTTGTTAAAAAAAAGTGAAGGTCAAACTGTTGAGAGGGTGCATAAAACACACACTGTGTGGGAGAGCAATTATTTAGATGAGGATGTTATATAATTCTTTTCATAACAGATAAAATGACTATGTTCTTGACTAGGCTAATGCTACAGAAAATGCTGTGTCAAATATAAACATCTGCATGCCTTAAAGGCTGTCTAATACCATGCCAATGAGAGCAATTTCTAAATAATCCTTCATATTCAGCCCTCATATTTAGCTTATATAAGTTCTTATTTCCCATCAACAGCACTCTGCCCTTTTGAAAAGGGACATCATTTCTTTGCACACTGACATTTACTGACATATACAGTGGGGCAAAAGAGTATTTATTCAGGCACCAATTGCACAAGTTATCCCACTTAAAAAGATAAGAGAGGCCTGTAGTTTTCATCATAGGTAAACTTCAACTATGAGAGACAGAATGGGGGGAAAGAATCCAAGAAATCACATTGTATGATTTTTACTGAATTACTTGGTAAATTCCTCGGTAAAATTAGTATTAGGTCACCTACAAACAAGCAAGATTTCTGGCTTTCACAGACCTGTAACTTCTTCTTTAAGAGGCTCCTCTGTCTCTTCTGTCCTCTGCCTGCAATGACACCTATTTTAACTGGTTATCAGTATAAAAGACACCTGTCCACAACCTCAAACAGTCACACTCCAAAGAACAAAGAGCTGTCAAAGGACGTGAGAAACTAAATTGTAGACCTGCACCAGGCTGGGAAGACTGAATCTGCAATAAGTAACAGCTTGGAGTGAAGAAATCAACTGTGAGAGCAATTATTAGAAAATGGGAGACATACAAGACACTGATAATCTCCCTCGATCTGGGGCTCCACACAAGATCTCACCCTGTGGGGTAAAAATGATCACAAGAACGGTGAGTAAAGATCCCAGAACCACACGGGGAACTAGTGAATGACCTGCAGAGAGCTGGGACCAAAGTAACAAAGGAACCATCAGTAACACACTACGATCAGGGACTCAGATCCTGCAGGTCCAGACGTTCCCCCTGCACAAGCCAGTACATGTCCAGGCCCGTCTGCAGTTTGCTAGAGAGTATTTGGATGATGCAGAAGAGGATTGGGAGAATGTTATATGGTCAGATGAAACTAAAATAGAAATTTTTGGTAGAAACACAACTTGTCGTGTTTGCAGGAGAAAGAAAGCTGAGAACACCATACATACTGTGAAGCATGGGGGTAGAAACATCATGATTTGGGGATGTTTTTCTGCAAAGGGACCAGGACGACTGATCCATGTGAGGGAAAGAATGAATGGGGCCATGTATCATGATATTTTAAGTGAAAACCTCCTTCCATCAGCAAGGGCATTGAAGATGAAACGTGGCTGGGTCTTTCAGCATCACAATGATCCCAAACACACCAACGAAGGAGTGGCTTCGTAAGAAACATTTCGAGGTCCTGGAGTGGCCTGGATAAAGCTAAATAAACTAATATTTAATGACTTTGATTTAAAGCAAAAGGGAAAAAAAACTGGAAGCTAATTAATTTTCATTGGTTAATGTTATAACAAAAAAAATGGTTGTGGTTAAAATGTCCCGGCTTGCACAGCAATAGTGTGTTGGATACATGGATATGAGCCTGTAAGAGTGCCAGGGGAAAAAAGTGATAGATTTTGATTTATCCAGATGGGATGATTCAGACTAGCCACTGTGGTGTCATGGCCCCACTCAGCAAGGATGAGTAAAGGCAACAGTGCAGTCATTGCTCTGGGAGGCAGTGGCAGGACGGAGCCACAGTTAAATGTCACTACATCGTGCCCTCACAGTGTTATCTATCCTTTTTGTCATCCGATGTCGTGAGACTGTGTGGGTGCTCTCACTTTTGGCTATAGCTATTAGTTTTCCAGGCTTCACATGAAAGCAGACAATCTGATTGCTATTTTTACAACAAAAAAAAAAACAACTAAATGCCAATTCTTAGTAGGCTTTTAATTCTGTGTTTTTTTGCATTTAAAAACAAAGTAAAACTCATCCGATCAGAGGTGGGTGTCGTGGCAGTCAGAGGAACACAGGCTTGAGGCAGGGATCAGGTGCAAACCAACCAGGTGTCACCATAAAACAGTGACATAACATTCCACACCAGCATTTCTGATGAGCTCCTGACAGCAGCAGCTCCTGCTGTCAACTAACAGTCTTTTATGCTCTCTCCTCACAATTCTTCAAGCCATGCCATTCAACAGGGCGGATAAATAATAGTAAGAGACTCAGCTATTTAAACTATACATATACACTCACCGACCACTACGGTACACCTTGCTAGTACTGGGTCGGACCCCCTTTCACCTTCAGAACTGCCTTAATCCTTTGTGGCATAGATTCAACAAGGTACTGGAAACATTCCTCAGAGAGTTTGTTCCATATTGACATGATAGCATCACACAGTTGCACATTTGTCAGCTGCACATCCATGATGGGAATCTCCCGTTCATCCACATTCCAAAGGTGCTCTATTGGATTGAGATCTGGTGACCATTTGAGTACAATTAACTCATTGTCATGTTCAAGAAACTAGTCTGATGATTCATGCTTTATGACATGGCGTGTTATCCTGCTGGAAGTAGCCATCAGGAGATGGTACTGTGGTCATAAAGGGATGGACATGGTCAGCAACAACACTCAGGTACTGTAGGCTGTGGTGTTGACACGAAGCTCAATTGGTACTAATGTGTACCAAGGTGTGCCAGGAAAATATCCCCCACACCATAAACCACAGCTGAACCGTTGATGCAAGGCAGGATGGATCCATGCTTTCATGTTGTTGATGCTAAATTCTGACCCTACCATCAAAATGTTGTGGCAGAAATTGAGACTCATCAGACCAGGTAACATTTTTCCATCTTCTGTTGTCCAATTTTGGTGAGCCTTTGCGAATTGTAGCCTTACTTTCCTGTTCTTTGCTGACAGGAATAGCACCCTGTGTGGTCTGCTGCTGCTGTAGCCCATCTGTCTCAAGGTTGGACGTGTTGTGCGTTCAGAGATGCTCTTCTGCATATCTTGGTTGTAACAAGTGGTTATTTGAGTTACTGTTGCCTTTCTATCAGCTCGAACCAGTCTGGCCATTCTCCTCTAACCTCAACAAGGCTTTGCGCACACAGAACTACCGCTCACTGGATATTTTCTCTTTTTCTGACCATTCTTTGTAAACCCTAGAGATGATTGTACGTGAAAATCCCAGTAGACAGCAGTTTCTGAAATATTCAGAACAGTTGGTGATGAGTCGTGGGTCAACAATAAAACTGGCAGGGAACTAAGACCTCGCCTCTGGACCATAACCCTCCCAGTTGACCAGATGCTGGATGCCCTTCCCACGGCGGGGGGAGCGGATGAGGCAGCGAACGGAGTAGACAAGACTTCCATCGAAGAAGAGGGGAGGCGGGGCAGTCATTGTCAGTTTGCTATATATTAAATCGTTTTTGATCTAATATTTTGCAGTGAAACTTATAGAACCAATATCATTTATATAAAACAATTGTTTTGTCATGTTTTAATAATATTATCTGATTAGTGCGTAGTACTTGATTTGTTCGTATTGTAACGACCCAAAAGAAGTGACAGGCATGCAGCTGGCCTGTCTCCTCCTCGCTCTGTCAATCACCTAACCGCAGGTCCAGTCAGGCAGGGGTGGTTGGTGGAGCAGAGTGGACGTGGCCGACCTGTGGTACAGTATGTTAGGGGACCCCGCCCTGGTTGAGTGAGGGAGAGATCAAGGGGATGGATGAGGACGTATGCCAGCTTTGACGGTTCGGAATAAGTGTTTGTGTGCTAAAATAAAAATAAAAGGACCGTTATGCAACTGCCGTTCTACAACAATTTTTTTTTTTTTTTCAATTTAGAATAGGGACAGTGCATATTAATAAACATTTAAAAGTACATACATAAATGTAAATATGCCAGATATAGCCATCAGGCTAATTTTCATCTGCAGTCCCTTGTCAGGTTGATGGCAACAGAATAAAACAAGAAGTCACAATTGCAAATGCACAATAAATATAACATAGCAGAGTAGTCCTGGCTAAATGCACTGATTCTAAATGGGCATGTGAAGTCACCCCTAGCTGCACCTCTAGTAACCCTGGTTGAGGTAGATTTGAGTTTGATGAAGCCAGATAGAGGAGGAGGAGCTAACCCGTGCATGATTTGAAAAACCAAGGAGAGATTTTTGTATTTAATAAGATTTTCCCAGCTAAACAGATTATACTTTTTTTAAAATAGGGAAGTGATGATAAGCGAATGGCTTTTTATGTAGGGTTTTGAATGCTTGTTTATATAGTTACTCCAGGGGTTTTAAATCAGTTGTGTGTGCATTTGACCAATTTATCAGCCAGTAAGTAATGTGGGATAGGACCATTGAATGATTGAATTGAATTGAATTTGAATTTAATTGTCCAGCAATTCACTTTAATACAAAATAACAAAATGAACTGAATCAAATAAGTATCTTTCTTAAACAGTGTCATGAACAGTAACTATAGTTGAAAAGATGAGGACTACGTCAACTCACTTCAGCATTTATCTGGCCGTCTATTAACTGGCAACACACACGGTACATACACCGGGCTTTCCTGAACGCACTCTGATGACGTCAACACCGCGACTACGGTAGCCTGTTTGTCACTTATCATCACAAACAGAAACCTTTCCTGCTTAACTTAAAATTGTATAAATTAATATGAAACAATAAAAATAAAGCAGGACATCCATTCTGCACATTTTTAGTGCAATAACAAAAGTGCAAAAAGAAAGTTTGTAGAAAACATATTTGTGCCTCAAAGGCCATGACTGTAGGCTACAGTTGTAGTAAAACAGAAAAAAAGATAACGTATGAACTCAACAGCTCAACGCCATTTTCCATTGGCATTTTATGACTATTTTTTGACTCTTACAGTAATACGTATACTTACAATAATTCAGTATAGCACTCTGTGGAGTTTGTCATTTGATTTAATGCAAAGCAATAGTAATTCATTGTCAAATGTTTGATTTAAACTTTATTTCCTATAGTTACAGTATGGTTTCTCAGTTGTTTTCATCAACAGCCATATGTAAAAATTGTAGTGTTTTTTTTTGTGTGTTTTTCCACCTATTCCACCATGGGCGTGGTGGAATCATCATCTCAGGGAGTGTCCATGGGCACCATTCTTTCATTCCACCCCTTATAAGGTTGTTTTGGCATTCAAAAGTTCAATCCGTTCAAGAGTCTCATCCTTTATCAGCTGGGGTTGCTTAATGTTGTCACTGCATACTACAGGCTGGGGATGGACCTGTCAATGGCCAATGGGGTACAGCAGCAGTGATGAGCAAAGGGAGAAATTAAAATGGGGTAATGGAGACGAACGCAAAAGGGGTCAGAATAATATCACCATTATTGAGAGTTGTAAGCAACTTCTTGGAATAAAGCCACTTTCGACAGCATGACAATGCAATAATAAAATGAAATTGAATTGAATTGAATTGAATGTTGGGACTTTATTTGCAATCCTTTTGAAAAGAATTTTGTACTTTGAATTTTGTACTTTGTACTTTTAACTTTTTACTTTTGTACTTAAAGCAGCACAATGTAACTTTCAGCTTTTGTTGAGTTTGGCGGGCTCCTTTGGACAAAAGCGGTAGTGCTTTACCAGTAGTGTGGAAGGGTTCCTACCATCCACCTCGAAGTTACATATGGCGCTTTCGCACGAGTACCTAATCGGCCCGACACAGCTGGGCGTGGCTCGTCGCGGCTCCACCCGTGTGTTTTTCCACAGCCAGGGGAGAAGTGGGGGGGTTGGGGTGAAGCTGCTGTGACGTACTCGATTGCGCAACACCTTTGTTTGTGTCGGCGCTGATCAGATATCAGCTGGAGCCGCGAGCGGCTGAGAAAAAAACAGCCTGTCTACATCCCTTTTTTAATTCTCTCCTCAGTCACCAGGTTTATGAACATCTGCACCTCAGAGTTGGATCACCAAACAGACGTTTGCGCTTTATAATAAAATTGCGGCGAGCCGCGGGTCGCCCTCGCGCTGACTCCCGCTTCCTGATTCAGGACCAATTCAGGACCCCCGACCATGGATGTATTATATAACTGGATACAGTGCCAAAAATGGCCGCCCATTCATTTCAATGCATTCTGCTCAGCCAGCGCATGTGCCGAAAAAATCTCTGACTTCCGGGTTTACTTCTGCATACACGGGCCCATAGAGCATGCGCAGTTGAGTCACCTCCCATGATGCTCTGGGGCCTCCCATCATGCCCCGGGGCAATGACGCGAATATTAATATAATATGTATTAATATAATATCTTAATTGATGTATATTATTACATGTATAGTATTACATATATTATTAATGTATTAATATAATATAATTACATACTATATATTAATATAAACATCCGTGGAATGCACGGACACGGCTGTGACGTCAGCCGTGACGTCACACCCAGAAAGAGACTTTTCTTTGACTTTTCTGGCCGTTATAAAACATTTTTGACGGATATAAAGTCCATGATTTAAAAATATAGAATACAAAGATTAGTAATTGCCGGTGATTACAGCTGGAGGTGTCCTGTGAACAGTTTTAGAGGCTTCTCTTTTACTATTGCGGTCTATGGGAAAAAAGCTTTCTGGGCCACATGGGATTTTTGGTTGCAGTACCGCGGCTGGCCACTGGAAAAAATCGGCACACCTTCTGAGCGCGAGACTGGGGGGCTGCCCCCGACCCATCAGTGGCTTCAAGGGTTATGACGACAGAAATAGTCCCGGCTCAGCCCGGTTAGAATCTCGACAGAATGGTTACAGAAAAAGTATCTGCTTGGAGCGGCTCTACACGCCTCAGCCCCTAGTGCAAAAGTGCAAGACGGGGCCGTGGCGGGTAGAAGCGAGCTGAGGTGGGACTAGTGCGAAAGCGCCAATAGTGCCAGTGAAGGTGATACCCCTCAGACCATGACAGAGGTGTCATTAAACCTGTTGGAAGTTGATGTACCATCACAATGACTCTGGAAATATGATATTAAGGTGGAAAAGTATAGTGCTGCTTTAAGTACATTTTACACCATGTACTTTTGGTACTTTATTATATTTAATTTGAGGTACTTTTTACTTTTACTTAAGTAATTTTCAAGCAGAAAATCTGTACTTTTACTTAAGTACAATATTTTGTACTTTTTCCACCTCTGCTTTTGAATGGTTTGATAGAGAGTCGTGGTCGTGGGTGGTGTCATCCGCTAAATGATGTGGGCCGTGGGGGCCGAGCGAGGCCCCGCCTGTAATCTGATTGGCCCCTAAAGTTCCCCTGTTCTGTCAATCAACGGGCGAGCTGAGAATGTGACGATCGCTGCTGCAGTTCCGCCCCCGAACTGCTGGCGGCGCTGCGCCTGCCGCGTCAATACAACTGAATAGAAGAAGAGTGAGGTTTGGAGGGAAGATTCACTTCCGTTTAAAGTGTTTGTTGTGAACAGAACTTGAGGTTTGCGTCTTCATTCTGCTTCAACAAAGAGGATCACGTTTAGGTTTGTATTAAACTAAACTGTACCCAGCCTACATTAAAACTGTTGGATTATAAAATTACATCGACCTGATTGTTGAAGATTAAGAGATTCATGTTCTTGGTTAATCATAAAGTGTTGTGTTTGTCGGGTATTGGGACAGAGAGGATGAAGAGAAAGCAGGGAATCGCTCAGTTTCTCGTCAAAAGAAAGCCTGGAGGTGGAGGAGATGGAAGCACGAGTTCACAGGAACAACAAGTCCAGGACCAGGACCAGGACCAGGACCAGGACCAGTCCACGAGTCCCAGTCCTCCCTCACCGGGTCAGTAAAAACCAGTTGTCTTTACTTACGTAATTTGTCGTTATGGTATTGAAAATTAAGTTTGCCCGTTTGTCTGTACTGTTATATTTTGGGTTTTGCGTAATGCACTACTTTTTATTTTTGCTATGATGGGAAATTTAAGTTATTTTTGGGTTTTGAGCTCTGAACCTTTCTTTATTTTGTATGATAGGATATTTGAGTTTACTGATAATTCATTTCAAAGTCTTGAGCTTTGCTCTTTTGTATTTGCTGTAACCAATGCAAGGTACCACTAAAAGGGGAGGTATATATAAGCCTTGCTTCTACCTACACCCCTTTCGGTTACACATTTTCTCTCTCTCTCTCTCTCTCTCTCTCTCTCTCTCTCTCTCTCTCTCTCTCTCTCTCTCTCTCTCTCTCTCTCTCTCTCTCTCTCTCTCTCTCTCTCTCTCTCTCTCTCTCTCTCTCTCTCCCTCCAATAACAAAAGTACAAACAGAAAGTTTGTAGACAACTTGTAAACATATTTGTGCCTCAAAGGCCATGACTGTAGCTACAGATGTAGTAAAACGGAAAGAAATTACTTATGAACTCAACAGCTCGATACCATTTTCCGTTGGCATTTTCTGGCTCTCACAGTAATACGTGACAAAGTGCGTCCCCTTTCAGCTCAATTCGGGACGATTCCGTTTTTCAAGGGGCGGTTGGCAACCCTAAAACCAGATGGCCACAAAACAGAACTACCAGGGCTCTAAATTAACACCAAATTCAGTTTGGCTGGTAGAAAAGAAAGTTTACACGCTTTGACTGATAGTGATCGTATGTTCGGCTAGTACAATTAACATCTACCAGCCAAACCCGGCTAGTGATGAAGAAAAAAGGTAATTTATAGCCCCCCCTGAGTACAATGTATTGTTCAGGAAATGGCATTCATTGAGATTGCATAGAGGATAAATGCAGTTCTGCACCTCTTTTTATGAAATATTCACTATTATCCATTCATAAACTTAATGTTTTTCATTCATGCTTGTTTGTGCATAAGTTTATCAATAGAAAACAAGATCTTCCTGTCACTTTCCAGCAGTTTTTTACTTTTTCATCTGATTTTAATTCATATCCAACTACTAGACACAGTGGCAATCTTCATTTACCCGTCTGTCGAACATCTGGTCATCAATTTAATATTACATTTAGATCCAAAACTCTGGAATGACTTGAATGTGTTGCTGAAGTCAACATTATCTTTTACCTCCTTCAGAAAGTTATTAAAAAAAAACATTTCATTCTTGTATCCATGTTCTCTTTTACGTTTATATTTATAATTTCTTTAATTTGTTGTACATTATCTTTGTTATTTCATCACAGTTGTTGATGGGAGTGGAACTCTGTTTTGAAAAAAAAATGGTGCTAAATAAATACATGAAAATGAAATTAATGCAGTTTAAGGTTCTACCAAATATCTAACTATTTTTAGTGCCCAAATGCCTACAGCCGCTAATACATACAAGTACACTTGGTAATTTGTACAAGTGTATGGATCTAGTTTTTATTTGTGTTTTATGTATTAAAATAAATAAATTGGTAAGGTCATATGGCATTTTGAATAGAAAAATGGCTTACTTATTTTGTGATATTTTCTTTGTTAGTTCTATTAGATGATGCCGATTCGACTGATGAAAGTCAGAGTGAGGGGGAACATGACGGCTTCAACCAACAGGAGGCTTCCTCTGACGGTAAGATCATTAGTCGTAAATTATGACTAAAATTACAAGCAATGGGTATAGACTATAGTGGGAAAGTGACATCAGACCCTCTATACTATAAGAAGGTCTGCATTGATGTCACTTCCCCACTGGACCAGCCCCTTTACTCGCACTGAGTGGCAAAAATGGCTGCAACTAGTGGAGAAGATGAGATAACGGCCGATTATCGGCTTAAATTAAAGGCAGTTGGACTTGACAGTGACCTGTACAGTTACCCCAAGAACCAGTGGTCCATGGACATTAATATTTGGCCACGAATCCAGTTTCCTGATATTTATATGTACTTAATTTCTACGCGAAGCAAAGCTTGAAGTCTTGACGCTTGGTCCTACTTCAAGGCAGGATTTGTTGGCAAAATTAAAGAAAGACTCAAACGGTTGGCTAGGATGCCAAAAGCATTTTCTACCACCCTTCGAGCTCGTGACAGCCTGTAATTGAAGATGCGCTGCTCTTCAGATAGCCTGCGGTTTGGATATGATTTCATGATGTACTCCTTCAAAGGAAATGCCTCATCTGCCACAATGCAATAAGGAGCCAGCTGGTAAGAAGCAGGAAGCGGTGCAGGAGCAGGGATGTTGGATGTTCTGTTCTCCAGGGCAGACTGCAGTGTGCATCCTCCAAACACTCCGCCATCTGAAATCCGCCCATTGCAACCAACATCCACGTACAGGAACCTGTAACTGCTGTCGACCAGTGCCATCAGGACCATGGAAAATATTGATCCAGTTCCTGGTGGGGGGCGAATGTTTACATGTTTCCCATCCAGAGCACCGAGGCAGTTTGGGAAGTTCCACTGAGCCTGGAATCCATCGGCTACTTGCTGCCACTCTTACACTCTGTCTAGGCACTGGAAATAAAACACATGAAGGATAGTTTAAGTAACCTAATAAATACAAAAACACATACAGATAAATTATTTGCTATTCTGTCTGACCTGTAGGACAGAGAACCCTGACAAACACATATACTGTCTGTTGTGATCAAAAGACGAGATTAACATAGGCCAATGCATGTCTGTCTGACATCATCAAAATGCAGGTTGAGTTCTGGGCATCTCCTGCTCAAGACAATTCATACCACAGTGCTAATCAAGTTACTATTGTAATTACAAAAGGACAGATCGTCTGAGAGTCTGAATAAGTAGATTTTCTGTGTGAGTATCTTATTGACTAAATTGTTCAGGTGTATTGCTGTAGGGACATGCAACAATACACCTGAACAGTTAATTTCCATTTGATTAGTTTCAAGAGTTTCTTTTACTCACAGGGGGCATATTTTTATGCAATTAGTTGTGTAAATACATACAGTCATGGAAAAAATTATTAGACCACCCTTGTTTTCCTTGTGTTCTTGTTAATTTTAATGCCTGGTACAACTAAAGGTACATTTGTTAGGACAAAAATACGATAACCACAAAAATAGCTCATAAGAGTTTTATTTAAGAGCTGATACCTAGCCATTTTCCATGGTTTTCTTGATAATAACCTAAATCTCTTAAGTTTTTACATCAATAGCTATGGCATTACACTGCCAAAAACAATGCTTTTATGTATTCAGTGTTTTCTTTTCTGTCTGTTTTAGTCACATGATACACTTTAGTGGTACCAGGCATTAAAATGAACAAGAAATTGAAGAAAAAAGGGTGGTCTTATAATGTTATAATGGAGTGTCCTCAGCTTTACACTCCCTGCTGTTACACGTGCACTTTATTTGTTTGTAATTTATTTTTTGTATCACCTTGTTTTGATCCCACTTAGGAGAAGGGGATATTTTTGGAGCCTTTTATTTTCCTCCATATGAGGTTAGACATAATTACATGGAAAATGTAACTGACCAATGCACTTCTTGTACAATGTTTTGTGATACATATGGTTCATAGTTTTACATTTGAGCTGCTTAAAAAAACAAGGAATCTTAAGTGAGTCTTTACAAGTGTAAAGTTGGGGACTATATTGTGTTTCTATTTATGAAGGAATGTTACATTGAGATCAAAAGGTGTTTTTGTGGAAAGTTGAATAAACATTGGCATAAAGCAAGCATATTCGCCCTTTCTCATGTTTACAGTATTAAAAACATTTTTAAAAATACATTAAGGTAATTTAGAACAGCAAAAAATGTGTGAATAAATGTGCGATTAATATGCGATTAATCGCGAGTTAACTATGGACAACATGCGATTTAAAAAAAAAAATGAATCGTTTGACATTCCTAATTTTAACATATTTCTTCTATTTGTTTCTCTGTAGACATTTGGAAGTCCAGAGCAGACGGTCCAGTCCAACCGGTCCTCAAGATGTTCCCCAGGACAGAGCAGGGAGACCGGAAGAGAGGGTTCAAAGAAGCATCCATGATCACATCAACGAACAAAGGAAGGGAAAAGAAAATAGCGGAGAACCGAATGTATATCAAATCCCTTGCTGAGGTACTGCTCCTAACTGCAGAGGTTTTTGAAGGCTCAGATGATCCAGACAACTTCCTAGCCCTCCTCGGTACACTCGCAAACCACGACCCTCTGATCGAAAAGCGCCTGAATGGCGATGCGAAATACACCAGCAAAAACATACAAAACGAAATCCTGGAGACTCTTGCAGAGATGGTTCAACAGGAAATAATTAACGAAGTAAAGCAAAGTGAGGTATTCGGTGTTGTTGCAGAGGAAACAAAAGAGCAAATGTCTTTTGTTGTAAGATATTTCTATAACGGTGCCATTCATGAGAGTTTTCTGGATTTTGTGAAGGCCGATCAGCTCGATGCAGCCGGTCTTAGTAGTTTGATCATTGAATGTTTGGAAAAGCGTGGGCTGGAGTATCGCAACAACCTAGTCGGTCAGGGCTACGACGGAGCTGCTGTCACGAGCGGGGAGCAATCTGGCGTTTGCTCGCAGATCCAGCAGCTGGCTAAATATGCGTTTTACGTTCACTCTAAGGCTCACTGCTTAAATCTGGTTATCGTGGATAGTGTGAAATCAGTGGCTGAGGCATGTTGCTTTTCCGCACTGATGCAAAAACTGCACAGTTTCCTGTCAGAATCTTATGTAAATGCAAGATGGCAGGCTGTGCAGAGGGAGATGTGCGGTGGCCGGCCTCGTGAAACGCCGTCGCTAAGCGACACCGGGGGGGCCTGCAGCTACTCGGCCTGCCGTGACGTCCTGGATGGACTTCCTGCCGTGTACCGGGTGCTTCAGGAGGTCGGGCAGGAGAACGACGGGGATCGGGCCACCGATGCTCGGGGGATACTGCCACAACTTGACGTGGGATTCATCTGTGTTTTGGTGACTTTCCATAAAGTGTTAGGGCAGTCCAGGTTTCTGTCGGACATGTTGCAGTCTCCCTCCCCGGATCTGGCAGCAGCAGTCGCTCTGGTGGAATCACTGCTTCCCACTTTACAGCAATACAGAAGTGAGGCTTGTTTTGAGGATGTTTGGAAAGTAGTTGAGGAAACTGCTGTAAAATGTGACCTTAGCTTTGAACCATCAAACGATGACAAGGACAGCTTTAAAAAAAATTTGTATTACCCGGTTCTGGATTCAGTGATCGGTGAGCTGCAGAGACGGTTTTCTGAACCCAACTGTCTTATTATGAAAGGAATCCAAGCACTCAGCCCACAAAGTGCTTCCTTTTTAGAGAAAGAGACACTTACTGCGTTTGCTAAGATTTTTGATTCCGAGCTCGAGGACTTGGCCAACGAGGTCGCTCACGTTAAGATGGTGCTGGAAAGGAAGAAGCAGAACGGAATGAAAGAACTGACCACCCTCACAGACTTTGTTGGTTTTCTAGAGCCTTTCAAAGATGTATTCTTTGAACTTTTCCGGCTGGGAAAGATTGCTGTAGTGACACCCGTGAGCAGTGCTTCTTGTGAAAGAAGCTTTTCAGCGCGAGCACCTATTAAGAATCATTTAAGGAATACCGTGGGTGATACCCGTCTGAGCCACTCGGGTTTGCTGAGCGTTGAATATCGACGGGCCAAGTCATTGGATTTGGATGAATTTGTGAAGCGTTTTAGCACAAAGCATGCTAATCGGAGAATTATCCTTTTCTGAAGTGTGCTCCCATCCAATATGTTTTAATGTTTTCTGTGTGCTTTATGCACCCAAGACTGAATAAAATAAAGAAAAAGAATTATCACAAACATTTCTGATTCCATGTTTTATTAAAGTTTGAAAAAAGGGTACCAAATTGCTCATTTTTGTGTTTGGACAGCAGGGTCTTAAAGTAGCTGTTCTTTTTTGTCAGTACAACTACAGTGAGATATAGTTTGGAAGAACCCACAGATGCCAAGGAGCAGTACATTGTAGAAGAGTAAGAGTTATCTTCTTCTTTATTTCATCATTAAAAGAAAAACAAAACAGTTCAATATAATTACAACAAATCTCTTTCCTTGAATGAAGGGGAACAGAAAGAAGAATAAGCTTATTTTATCTGTCCCTTTTTCCTAAGTAATCAAATTTCAATTAATGTAATAATAAAAAAATACAAATTACAAATTACGCAGTTTACAAAAAAACAACACTTTTTTCAATAAATGTAATTTAAAAAAAAACAAACAAAACTACAACAGTTATAAAATAACACAAAATAGCTGTCGTCAAACACAGATTGTCGTATTCTTTTTTGATTCAAAGAAAATAAATGACAATGGTGCTTAAGAGGAAAAAAGAAAACCCACCTAACTTAACAATTATCATGATATTTCTTCATCAAACTGGCTTTTATTATGCTTTTCAATGTAATGTTTGATTTGCATTCTTTGGCTTCTGAATCCAGATTGTTCCATAAACTGATACCTTTTACAGAAACACAACGTTCCATTAATTTTGTCCTGATTTTTGTTTTTTTTAAAGATCTCTGTTCCTTTTAAGTTATACTTATTTTCTCTTTTTTCACATTTTTTCTGTATATTGATTGGCAAAATTTCAACAGTTTTACCTGAAGGAATAATGGATTTGAAGGATGACAATACTGTTTTCTACTAATTCTTCTTATGGCTTTTTTTTTGTAAAAATGAAGATAGGCTGAGTATATTTTTTGCAAGCATTTCCCCATACTTCAATGCAATAGATCAGTAAGATTTAAGAAACACATTTTTAAAAAAGCAATATATGTATGTAATGATGCTTGCAATCCACTAAACAAAATATACAAATCATGTTGGTTTACAATAAGGCTATGATGGGTAAATACATTTAGAAGAAAAAAGAACTCTAAGGGTTTTGAAGTCCCCCAGTCCTTCAAAATAAGAGTCCCCATCAGGAATCTGCATCCAAAAATCATCTAAGGGTTTTTGAAGTCCATCAGTCTTTGATGATTTGATTTTGTACATATAAGACAACAATTAAAAGAAGATAAAAAAACACCATCCCAACCGTGAAGCATGGAGGGGGAAACATCATTCTTTGGGGATGCTTTTCTGCAAAGGGGACAGGACGACTGCACCGTATTGAGGGGAGGATGGATGGGGCCATGTATCGCGAGATCTTGGCCAACAACCTCCTTCCCTCAGTAAGAGCATTGAAGATGGGTCGTGGCTGGGTCTTCCAGCATGACAACGACCCGAAACACACAGCCAGGGCAACTAAGGAGTGGCTCCGTAAGAAGCATTTCAAGGTCCTGGAGTGGCCTAGCCAGTCTCCAGACCTGAACCCAATAGAAAATCTTTGGAGGGAGCTGAAAGTCCGTATTGCCCAGCGACAGCCCCGAAACCTGAAGGATCTGGAGAAGATCTGTATGGAGGAGTGGGCCAAAATCCCTGCTGCAGTGTGTGCAAACCTGGTCAAGAACTACAGGAAATGTCTGATCTATGTAATTGCAAACAAAGGTTTCTGTACAAAATATTAAGTTCTGTTTTTCTGATGTATCAAATACTTATGTCATGCAATAAAATGCAAATTAATTACTTAAAAATCATACAATGTGATTTTCTGGATTTTTTTTTAGATTCCATCACTCACAGTTGAAGAGTATCTATGATAAAAATTACAGACTTCTACATGCTTTTCAAGTGGGAAAATCGGCAGTGTATCAAATACTTGTTCTCCCCACTGTATGTGTATATATATATATATATATATATATATATATATATATATATATATATACAGTTGTGTTCAAAATAATAGCAGTCTGTTTAAAAAAATTGAGTAAAGCCCAAAATCCTTATAATGGTTTTTATTTCCATGCATTGGGAACACTGCACATTATATTCTAAATCAAAACATGAAGGAAAAAAGCAGAAATTCTTTACTCACTTTACAGAAAATGAAGAAAAATGAACATTGGGCTGTTCAAAAAAATAGCAGTTTCTGCATTTTACTTTACAAACTCAAATATTTACTGTATAAACTGAAAAATATCCAGGATTCAGCATTCCTATGAATCACTAAACTAATATTTAGTTGTATAGCCACTGTTTCTGAGAACCGCTTCACATCTGTGTTGCATGGAGTCAACCAACTTCTGGCATCTGTGAACAGGTATTCCAGCCCAGGATGATTTGACAACGTTCCATAATTCCTCTGCATTTCTTGGTTTTGCCCCAGAAACAGCATTTTTGATCTCACCCCACAAGTTTTCTATCGGATTAAGGTCCGGGGATTGGGCTGGCCACTCCATGACTTTAATTTAGTCGGTCTGGAACCAAGAAGCTGCTCGCTTACTGGTGTGTTTGGGGTCGTTGTCTTGTTGAAACACCCATTTCAAGGGCATTTCCTCTTCAGCATAAGGCAACATGACCTCTTCAAGTATTTTGATGTATCCAAACTGATCCATGATCCCTGGTATGCGATAAATAGGCCTGACACCATAGTAAGAGAAACATCCTCATATCATGATGCTTGCACCACCATGCTTCACTGTCTTCAGAGTGTACTGTGGCTTGAATTCAGTGTTTGGGGGTCGTCTGGACTGTCTGCGGCCCTTAGACCCAAAGAGAGCAATCTTACTCTCATCCGTCCACAAAATTTCTCCATTTCTCTTTTGGCCAGCCAATGTGTTCTTTGGAAAATTGTATCCTCTTCAGCACATGTCTTTTTTTTAACAGTGGGACTTTGCGGGGGCTTCTTGCTGATAGATTAGCTTCACACAGGCGTCTTATAATTGTCACAGTACTCACAGGTAACTTCAGACTGTCTTTGATCATCCTGGAGCTGATCATTGGCTGAGTTTTCACCATTCTGGCTATTCTTCAATCCATTCGAATGGTAGTCTTCCGTTTTCTTCCACGTCTCTCTGGTTTTGCTTTCCATTTTAAAGCATTGGAGATCATTTTAGCCGAGCAGCCCATCATTTTCTGCACTTCTTTATACGTTTTCCCTTCATTAATCAACATTTTAATCAAAGTACGTTTTTCTTCTGAACAATGTCTGGAATGACCCATTTTTCTCAGGTTTTCAGAGAGAAATGCAGGAGCAACATGTGCTGGCTTCATCCTTAAATAAGGGCCACCTGATTGACACCTGTTTTTTCACAGATTGAATGACTTCACTAATTGTACTCCACACTGCTATTTTTTTGAACACGCAACTTCAATTCATTATTCAATTACACAGACTGAGGAGCATACATATCATGAATGTTGGCTCTGTTGGTTTTCTATGAACCTACTACAGCCACTGGTAAATTATTTGCTATGCAGTAATATAATTTCTACCAAAAACAGGTTATTCATGTTGGACTGCTATTATTTTGAACACAACTGTATATATATATATATATATATATATATATATAATCTTTTATTACAGGCTCTAGACCCAATAGCAAGACATACAACATTAAAATAAACACATACAAACATACCCTTATTCATGAGAGTCTTAAAAGGCCAATGTTTCCATGATTGATATCTGACTGAACTGCACCTGGGGCTTGTGAGCTTCATTATGATACAGTTTGGTGACTCATCAAGTCGAGACATAAACTTACACATCAGGTTCCACAAGAGAGCGTGTAAAGTGCTTAGCCCTGAGTCACAAAAGAGTTTACTAGCTCTGCTACTCCTGGGCTTTTTCAGCAGTATCCTCAGACAGTCATTATATGCTACCTGAAGTTTGTGCAGAGTCTCCTTTTTGTAGCTGACCCATAATGGGGCTGCATACATAGGGGTGCAGTAAGCACGAAACAAGCTCACTTTCACATCATCGGAACAGGAATGGAATTTCATACACATAATACATACATACACATATTCAAGTCCTTCACAATAAGAGCCCCCATCAGGAATATGCATCTAAAAATCGTCTTTAAGGGTTTTGAAGTCACCCAGTCCTTCAAAATAAGAGTCTTAACCAGGAATCTGCATCTAAAAATCATCTTTGAGGGTTTTTAAAGTCCACCAGTCTTTTATTTGATTTTTTACATGTAAAAGACAACAATTATAAAAGAAGATAAGAAAACAAAACAAATACAAAGAATTTCATCCTTTAACACTTAATATCTTAATTTACATGTGCAAAAAGTAGTAGGAAGAAGTATAAACTTATTTAATCCTACTAAGTATTTATAATAACTAACTATACTATAATTATACTCACACACTGTACTCACACACTTACCTATAGCTACATACATACACATAGTGGAATATTTCTATATATTTGTACACACATGCCCATATAAATATATTTATTTACACCATTCTATCTATCTATCTATCCTATCTATCTATCTATCTATCTATCTATCTATCTATCTATCTATCTATCTATCTATCTATCTATCTATCTATCTATCTATCTATCTATCTATCTATCTATCTATCTATCTATCTATCTATCTATCTATCTATCTATCTATCTATCTATCTATCTATCTATCTATCTATCTATCTATCTATCTATCTATCTATCTATCTAGGGGTGGGATGATATGGGTAACTCACGATTCAATACTGTGGTGATTTGTGGCCCATGATAACGATAATATCACGATACATGATATCTACGATATTCGATATATTGTACGAAATTTCATCAACAATATATCACGATATATGTGACTGAAAAAGAGAAAATACCCATAAACTGTCCATAGCTATGCATTTATTCAATGCCAGAACTTCATACAATGTACAAAGAAATGCATTTGTATAGAGCCTCACTGTCTTCTGGGCTTGTAAATGTAAACACTGTACAGCTGGACACATTAAAGTGCATGAACAATAGTGCGGTGACAGCCGCGTAAATCCATTATGGGTGTTGTAATAAAATATCAATATTTGACGTCAGTTTAACGATTATTTATTGCGACAGAGAGCGCAACAATATATTGCAATCGATTTTTCCCCCCACCACTAATATCTACATTCACACATATACACATACATATTCACACACATATATATATATATATATATATATATATATATATATATATATATATATATATATATATATATATATATATGCTGCGTCCGAAATTGCATACTTCCACCCTAATGAGTATGCAAAATGAGTATGCAAGATTTTTTAGTGCATCCCAAACATTAGTATGTACTCAATAGTAGCTCTATCCATACTATCCATACTAGAAATGTATTAGTGTGGATTGATGGACACTAGCCGAGCTGAAACTTCCCACAATGCAATGAAGCGGTGTTTGGTTGCTAAGTGATATGTATATGTCATAAGTATAACAATATTATCATATAATATTAATATTATAATATTCGTATATAATAATATTATATAATGTCATCTTGTTTTAGCCAGGATAAACGGGAAAGAGTGGAGCGGTGCTGCTACTGTTGCTGTGACAGAGGAGTTGTTACCATGGTAACAACTCCCCCTCCCAACGGCAGAATTAATGCACACTACTGATATTTACTCAAAAGTGTGCCGAACATAAGTATACTTAGTATATACTGTTTAGTATGGCATTTTGGACGCACCGCAAGATACTTTACTTTGCTACACACTGAAAGCACTTGTCCTGACAGGATGAAGGAAGGAAAGGAAAGGTACTTAAAAAATAAAAATAAGAGTCTTAACCAGGAATCTGCATCCAAAAAATCATCTTTGAGGGGTTTTTTGAAGTCCACCGTCGTACCGGAGTCCTTGAAAATAAGACTCCCCATAAAGAATCTGCATCCAAAAATCATCTTTAAAGGTTTTTTAAGTCCACCATGATGGGAATCAAATGGGTTCAAGAATAAGTCCCATCCTTGTGGCACACAGTCCACAGTAATTTCACACTTAATTCCACAGACCAGAAGCTGTTTCATAGTCCAGAAGATGCTCAATGGCAGGGAATCAAGTATTCAGGGATGTAACCTTGTGTATAGTAGTCACAGCCTTTTGGCATCTTGATGCATGTTTCCGTACTTTTTTTCAGTCAGTCAACATGTTTTTTAAGGGTTCAGGGTTTTTAATGGTTTTTAGGGCTCAGTTATACTTGCAGTCCGCCAGTCCTTCAAAATAAGAGTTCCCATCTGGAACCTGCATCCAAAAATCATCTTTAGTTTTTTATTTACTTTGTTGTTGTTTTTTAATTTTTTAATTTACATTCTTTGTAAATTGATTTCTTGGGAAAAAGGGGCAAATTAAATAAGATTCTTCTTCTTTCTGCTCCCTTTCATTCACAATTTAGGAACGTTTGTGTTTATATTAAATTGTTTGTTGTATTATTTTATCAATTAATGAAATAAAGAATAAATAAAAAATAAATAAATAAATAAAAATCTTTGAGGGTTTTTGTCCACCGGTGTGAGTGCAGGCGCGCGGCCGCGCCGCCTCCGCCGCGAGCACTCTCACTCTCAGCAGTCTGACCAGCACTGATCCAGCTGGGCCCTCCTATGGGATTTATTGCTTGTGTTGTTCTCTCAGATGTAAGTCGCTTTGGATAAAAGCGTCTGCTAAATGGTAGTGGTAGTGGTGGTAGTAGTAGTAGTAGTAGTAGTAGTAGTATCCACCTGACTTTCTTTCCCCGTGATGTCGCTTTGACATCCTCCAGTTCCTTCTGCAGCAAACTAGCCCCATACCATGATGCTGCCGTCACCGTGTGGACCCCTTACTTGGGATGGTATTCTGATGCTTGTAAGTTCCCCGCCTTTTACAATAGAAGAATAGAAAACCTTTATTGTCATTATAGTATAATGAGATTAAGCAGCAGCTCCATAAAAGTGCACACATGTAAAAGGCTATGTAAAAACAAAACAAGAAACAGACAATATAAATATATGTACACCATAAAAATGAATGAATGAAAGAACATTGCACATGAATGAATGAAAGAATATTGCACAGTATGAGGTAGCTTATCAGTGCAGATATGGCAGTGCAGTTGTATTAATGCAGATTAGTTCAGAAAGTTCACAGGAAAAAGCTCCCTGAGTCTGTTTGTTCTGGTCCGTATGGACCTGAAGCGCCTGCCAGGGGGCAACAGGTCAAAGAAATGGAAACCGGAGTGGGTGTTGTCCTTTAAGATGTTCCTTGCCCTGCTGAGGCAGCGGGAGCTGTAGATGTCAGACAGACAGTTCCTCTGACACTAACATGATCATTATGACTGATCAGTTTCAGTCTCGTCAGACTACAGGACATGTTTCCCAAAACTAAGATCTCTGTCTTCATGTGCAGCTGCAAACTGTAATCTGGCGTTTTTGTGGTGGTTTTGGAGCAGTTATTGGCAGTGACACGGATTCTCTGTTTTCGTGGTTTCAGCCACTGTCTTTTGAAGGTCTTCTGTTGTTCTAGGCTTCATTTCACAAGTTTCACCGGGGCACTTTTACCTCCCTGGGCTGTATGGCGGCTGTACCTGCAGCTTGAACACATGAGCACAGGACCTTCAGGCCCCTGGAGATTGGACTCAAGGATGAAGCAGACTTGTTGAAGGTCCATAGTTGTTTTCATGATGTCTTGGTGGATTTATTTAGACTTTTCCATCATGTCATTGAATGAGTCATGTTTGATGGTGTACCTGAAATACATCCACAGGTGGGCCTCCAGGTAACTCAGACGTGGAAGCCCAAAAGAGTCCTACTAACTCTTGAAAGCCCTAGTCAACTTACTGAACCCCTGACTGTGTGTCTGCGTTGACTCAGACGGATGTATTCATCGCGATGGAGCAGATGGGAACGTTTGCGGAGAAGCTGAAGAAGAGAATCCAGGGCCCCATCCCCGAACGGATCCTGGGAAAGGGGACTGTGGCGGTGAGTTGAAGCAACGCGGGGGAACCGTCGGTCTTGACTGTTTTGGTTCTGACGTTGTTGCTGCGCTCCTCAGATAGTGAACGCCTTGTTGTACCTGAAAGAGAAGCACGGCGTCATCCACCGAGACGTCAAACCCTCCAACATCCTCCTCGACGCTAAAGGTCAGATCAAGCTGTGCGACTTTGGCATCAGCGGGCGCCTCATGGACTCCAAGGCCAAGACCCATTATTACCATTATTACCCATTACATTATGTCCAGGCCTGAAGAATCTACATGCAAGTCATACAAGCTTCCACTGCAGCACACCTGAATGTGCACAAGGGTGCGAGGACCCATTCATCGCTGCTTGCAGCTTTAATTTGATTCGTGTTTGTGTTGAACAACATTTCTCTCTTTGCTTTGAACATGTATTGTTAAGCTTCATTGACTATCCATCTGTTAAAAAAAAACAATTTATATCATTAATCTTATTATATTATTGGCAAAATGGTTTATTCACAAATCCCGTTATATCAGAAGCCTCTTTTTTGTATTTTTGAAAATGAGGACAAACAATATATCAGAACCATTAGACTCTCCACCAATGCAAATGCCATCAAGGCCTTAAGTTTGTGTGCTCTTTTTAATGTATTTTTATAGTATACTTTAATGCATTTTATATAATAATAACAATAATGTAAATTCATAGAGTTATAAAGGGGTAGGAACTAGGAAAAAGTGTATACTTATTCCTACTCCTTTTTAGAACCTATGTGCATATGAAGATGTTACTGTTTATTTTATTTTTATTTTTTATATACATGTTCGAAATAAATTCCTTCATTCATTCATAGTTCATTGTGTCCTGATTTCCCGCCGCTGAGTGTGTGTCTCCCCCTGGCGGTTGTATTGTGCTCTTTGCATTTTGTCTTCAATAAAAAAAAATTCAAAAGAAAAACCCCTCGCAGTCTGTCGGTTCTGCGCATGCGCGGGCGGGGGGCGGGTCGGTTCATCAGAATGTTGTTGTTTTTGGCTCCGAGCAGATGGAGAGCTGACGACCACACCACGACGACGACAGCCTCGACATCACATGTTAATGAGGTAACATTACTGCTCAATGGCAGTCGGCGTCGACAGTCGTGCTTCCATCGTTTAATGGCAGTGACTAGTTGTGAGCAGGCACAGTTACCCCGCACACACCCCTGGGTGCTGCGGCGCTAGCTCCAAACATGACCAGAGAAGAACGGGGTCAGGTTCTGGTTGAGATGGTTAAAGCTGAGCTCTAAGGGCACAGTCTTGGGCAGATAAACCCTTATGCTATGTTCACAAAACAGTTCAGGGATTTGTTTTTACCTTCCAAATATGAGAACGTCATGAGTTGCGTCTTTATTATGATATGATATGAATACTTTATTACAGACTCAAAAGGTTCCATATAAATACATAAACATTACAGGTCTCACATTAAAGTACATGCAAACATCTGTTCCAATGTTTCCATAGTCCAGATGTGTACCTTGTATCCAGTACTCGAGTTGTAAAAAAAAGATCAGGGGGGATGGTGGATTTTATCATATGGGGACAGATAATTTGTGCTGATTACAAATAATATAATATATTACAAATAATAGCAGTGACCAAAACACCTGCAGAAATACTGCAGGAATGACATAGCAGCAGTTAAATGCAGCCTTCTGTAAGCTTTAAATATCCACTGGGCTTACATCAAATACATCAAAACACAACAATAAAAAACACTTTTCTGAACTTATCAATATGACTCTGTCCTTCACAGGATAAGTCAAATGGATCACTGCAAAAACTCAACATCTTAACAAGAATATTTGTCTTATTTCTAGTTAAAATGTCTCATTTTAGTAAAAAAAAATCTAATTACATTTAAAACAAGACTCATCACTGGGAAAAACAGCAATTTTCACCTGTTTCAAGTAGATTTTCACTTGAAATAAGTAGAAAAATCTGCCAGTGGAACAAGATTTTTTTGCTAGTAATGAGAAGATAAATCTTGTCCCACTGGCAGATTTTTCTACTTATTTCAAGTAAAAATTTACTTGAAACAGGTGAAAATTGCCAAATAAGTTATTTTTCTGGTGTTATTTTTCTGGTGATGACTCTAAATGTTGAAATAGCAGTAAAACCATATTCATGAAATGACATAATGGATGGAAAGGGGGGATGATTTTTACTGTTTTTATTTCAGGGGGGCTGCCATCCCCCCTCATCCCCCCTCAACTCCAGTACTGCTTGTATCACTCCATTTGATGTTAGTGAGTGCAGTTATTAGACAATTTTCTGACTCATGGAGTCGACACATAAATTTAAACATAAAATTCCTCAGCAGAGCATGGAAGGTGGGGACATAACAATTAACAAATAAAGTGCTAGCACTTGTCCATCTTGGAAGCTTAAGGAGGATCCTGAACGCATCATTATATATTACCTGCAACTGCTTTAGCTTGGCTTTGGTGGTATAATTACACCAAAGGTGAGCCGTGTAAAGAGGTGTACAATAGGCTCTGAATAGATTAATTTAACATCAGCTGTGCACATAAGGAATCTACGGGCACAATATCGGCGTATTGGAGTATAGAGCTGACAGCACTGACGCATCATCATCACAAAGATCCTCATTTATGATGTGAACCCAATACCGTACTCTCTTAACAACATCTAAGGGGCGGTCTGACGGTAAGAATGGGGGAAACCTGATCCTCCTTAGCTTTAACAATCAGAATAACACTCTTCTTAGGGTTAAACACAATGTCATACTGGACTCCATAGAGCACACTTTAAGCAGTTGCTGTAGCCCAGCCCTGTATGGAGACATGATGACCAGGTCATCAGCATATATGAGGTGATTAATAACACTATCACCTATCATACATCCGGTCTTGCACTGACTAGGCTTCATGGAAAGATTATCCATGTAAATATTGAAGAGAACAGGTGACAAAATGCCACCCTGTCTCACCCCATTAGTTACATGAAAAGGTGCAGATAAACTACTGCCAAAATGTGCTCTTGAAACCAGCCCCATTAACTGTTCTGCCCCGACTGGGGTCATCATAAAGTTAATTTATATTTACGTCTAGTGACACAAAAATACTGCTTACTAAGGTTTAATAATTTAACTATTCAAAGACAATTCATAGACAATGTTGAATTTACTCAAGTTTCTTCTATTACATTCTTAGGTGTCATAGGTGATGAAAAATGATCATGGAAGTGCCATACTGAACTTGTCTGTAAAAAAACTATGAATCGGTATTTTGAGTAGAATACGATCACTGGTGAATCAATCTCGTATTTTAACTTGTTATTATAGCTTAATTTATCCATATATTGTGTATTGTAATTCTATATGGGCAGCTACATGTCCTACTTTTCTCAATAAGATCCTGCTAGCCGAAAAGACAGTTTTGTTACTTTTGCCAAAAAAACAGAATCTTCTATTTTTCTTTTTAGAATTTGTTATCCGTCTTCAATGTGAAGATCTATCAAACCTGTGTGTTTATGTATATTCATCTCATCACCTGCCACTCAGCTTCCAGAATTTTTTAAAGTTTTCCTCAAACATCCATTCATATCAGACATGACACTTTCACCTTCCTTTATGCTGGACTTCACACAATCAACGCACTTTAAAATACAGAGGACCATCCCTATGGAACAATTTACCTACATCACTAAAATCAATATCTTCACTGGCTTTGTTCAAAAAACACTTGAAAAAATCATTCTTTAGTTAAGATCAGAAACACTTCCGGAATTGTACTTCTTTTCATGCAATTATCTTACTTGCTGCTGTTACTGTTGTTATTCTTGTTATGTTTGTTTTATAAAGGGGAGGCATTTTCATAAGCCTTTTTGGCTTCCACCTCTCCTGCTTAATTTGACCATTGTCTTTACTGTTTATACAGGTTCTGTTTTATGTGCAAATAAACTAAACTAAATTAAATTGTCTAGCAGCTCTCTTAGGGTTTGTGATGAAGTTGTGGTTACATTTTTACACCAGCTTTGCGCTGACACATCTATGATAAGTAATCTATTCGTGTAAAGCTTATGCTGATCTTCTTTAATAAGATTCAAATAAAATGTATTCAGTATTGTGTATCTCATCAGGTTTATAGTCTCTAAAGCAGGAGTCTTCAATTCTGGTCCTAGATGGCTGGTTTCCTGCATGTTTTAGATGTTTCCCTGCTCCAGCACATCTTGATATAAATGGCTGTCAATAATAGACTTGTGCAGACCTCAATGACATGACGATCATTAATTAGAATCAGGTGTGTTAAAGCAGAGAAACATCTAATACATGCAGGACACCGGCCCTCGAAGACGGGGATTGAAGACCCCTGCTCTAAAGTGTCAGCAGTGTTATGTAATAACAAACACGTGCTCTGCACTATCACACAAATACAGTGGGTGTTTGTAGAGATAAGGTACCCTGCTGGCAGAAATGTTATGTGAGGGTTATGTTGAAACTCTATTATTATGTTATTAAATTCTCACAACACAGATACCTTCATGGGACGTTGAGAAATATCTGTGGTATTCAGTTCCAACCTGCAGAGATATGTGAATGGTCATAGTGTAAGCAAATAAATCCATACTCTGCAGATATGTAATACAGTGGGTATGGTGCTGTATATGATGCATTCTTATAAGGACATTTGCTGCTTTAATGTATTATTGATACATTTGGTTTATATATTTTTTTCTCTGACAGTTATTGTGAATCAGTACAGGCTGGGGCTGTAGTAATTCAGACCTCCTTTTAGTCCTGCGACCTTAAGAATCTTGATGCAGCTGCTGTAAATGATTAATTACAGTACTTAAAAGTGCATTCTTGCTTAGTTTCTTCTTAGTTTTACTTAATTGTCTCAACTCCTCTCGTAGTGACCTTTAAACAGACATGGGGAATACAAGCAGCGAGAGGGCCGCCATGGGCCACGGGGAGAAGCGGAGGGACAGCCGGGGAATCAAAGAGGGAGAGAGACCAAAAATCCTGATGGATAGCCCAGAAGATGCTGATATTTTTCACGGAGAAGATATGAAGGTATTGTGTTCCGTCTCGTCTGTTACACTCAGACTCATATGAACCCTACTCACAGTATAATACAAGTGAACAAATGTCTTATCATGGTCCCTATGGATATTTAAGGCTCCTTTAGGAAAAGAGGAGTTCCTTGCATGGCAGCAAGACTTAGAGGCAGAAGACAAAGGGCCCACTGTGGATCGGCCAACGGTCTTTCGCTGGACCGGAGACGGGAAGGAGGTCTACATCTCTGGATCCTTCAACAACTGGGCCAAAATTCCCCTCATCAGAAGGTAAGAGCGTGTGCTAAACTTTGTAAGATACTGTTTAAGGTGCACTTTGAATGAGTAGCTGTCACAGTCTAATCTGTTTCTTATTGTAATGTTTGACTGTCACCCATTTTGTCACTAAACTTGCAAGAATTTCCACATTACAACTGTATGTCCAAATAAAAAAAAAAGATTTGCTGTAATTAATGACGAGTTGTTGCAGAAAAATATATTAAATAAACCATGCAGATATCATAGAATAGTTCTATTATCTTATGTCTGCTTTAAATCATTTTTACATTTAATTAAAAAAATGTGTTATTCATTTTAAGAGTTTTAGTTTTTAACTTTGTTAAGCCAGTAACAAGTTTAGAAATACCTGCAATTTGACAGTTTGACAAGTCGCAATACCTTCAGTGCACACAGTGTTTTATGCCCTCCGTACTACAGCTGTGCTGAGTTTGTTGTCAGTCTCCTCGGCTGCATCAGTTTTCTCCTTTCAGCCTGAACTCTTATGAGCACAAATGTATCAGTTATGACTTCCTGTTGCTTCCCCATGTTGATTGTTTTTCTTTCTTACCTTTTATTGATCAGGAATACACAATCTCATCATGGCAACAGCTAAGTGTATCGTTACATCTTTGCATCTGCACTGGGAAGCCGGTGAAGGATGGAAAAAAAGGGAAAAAAATAAACAAACAGACAAATAGAAGTGCTTTCAGCCACAGCCAAGTATCTAATTCAATCACTACATATGCTTGAAGGAAAGAAAAACATCTTAATGGCATATTCATGCAAGCTCCATGCAGACTTCATTACTCTGGCACTTTAAAACCAACAGGTTGTACATTTTTTCTTTTTACTTTATATTTTATATCTCACTTAATATTACTTGTTCTTTTGTATTGCACTAAATCACCACAACAAATTCCTTGTGTGTGTTAAAAAAGTACTTGGCAATACATTTTTTTCTGATTCTGATTCTAATGCATGCTCATAAAAACCAACAGATGCAGTCTCAAAAAAAGCAGATACATGTTGTTAATTAGGTCTACGTTAAAGTCAACTTCATTGACAGCTCTGCTTTACGAACAGGACAAGCATAGGGTCCAAAGTGTTTTTCGAGGAACTCACTGTACGATCATGTATAAGTATAGGCTGCTGGTAAAAATGGTAAAAGAATTTTAGTAAGGCCAACAAAGCAAATTAAGAGTTTTGTTTTATTTATACGGCGAGTGTAAATATTCATTTACAAAAAACAAAAGACTGTTTTATCCTTCTTTGAAGTGTTTGAAGTGTTCTGGTTGGGATTTGGGTGTGTGTGTGTGTATGTGCATATGTTAAGTAGCTGTAGGTGCTGATGAAACCCATGTCAAAACTTACTGGTGTAACAAATACTTTCTTGTCATTTGTCAAAGTCAGAACACTTTTGTGGCCATTGTTGATCTACCTGAAGGGGAACATCAGTACAAGTTTTATGTGGATGGCCAGTGGACCCATGACCCAGCTGAGGTAAGCAGACATGCTTATTTATAGATGGATGGATGGATGGATGGATGGATGGATGGATGGATGGATGGAAGGAAGGAAGGAAGGAAGGAAGGAAGGAAGGAAGGAAGGAAGGAAGGAAGGAAGGAAGGAAGGAAGGAAGGAAGGAAGGAAGGAAGGAAGGAAGGAAGGAAGGAAGGAAGGAAGGAAGGAAGGAAGGAAGGAAGGAAGGAAGGAAGGAAGGAACGAAGGAACGAAGGAACGAACGAACGAACGAACGAACGAACGAACGAACGAACGAACGAACGAACGAACGAACGAACGAACGAACGAACGAACGAACGAACGAACGAACGAACGAACGAACGAACGAACCTTTGAAACCAGTGGTCCGCAACAATATTTAACATAAGCAGCCATCCCCCTCCCCACCAAGGTCATCAGGGTGTGCACACACACTCAAACAGAGTAATCTCAGAGGAGTGCTTTGCAATTAATTGAATTCTATGAATTGTGATTACAGTTTTGTCTACCAGTGATCACAAAAACAATGTAGTGGAGAAAAGGCAATTATATTGCCAAATATTGTATCTTGAGTTCTGAATGACATGCACATTATTAGGAATAGATTTGGCTCTAGTCTAGGTGAATTATTCTCTCCTCCTTTTTGTGTTTAACGTAAAGTTCTTTATTTAGGCAAGATTGAGGTCATGCTGGTGTTTCTCAGAAAAACAATGTTCAAGGGATTATGTGAGCTGCTCTGTCTGTTATGTTGACCTGAATCATTTTTTTAATGTTTTTTATTTGAAAATGCAACATGTCCTTTGTTAAAGATTTTATTTGCTCCCAATACATACAGTCTGTTGCATTTGTTTTGTTTGGTCAAAAGGAGAAAATAAAGAATAGGCACCTTGTTCTTGTAATCTGGGATAAGCTCCCAGGGGCCTCAGGAAAGGAGGTTCAACAAACTGAATAAAAAAAAATAATAACTCAGAGTAAGTCTGAGTCTGGGTTTTTGTCTTTTTCTGTTCAGAGTTAGTTCATTCAACTCTTGGGTATGTTAACCCTGGGGGTAAGGGGCTTATGAGTCGGGCCATTTTTCTCACAGTTTTCTATCATTCACTTTCTAATAAAATAAGATAGGGTATGTTCAGTCTCCCCGTTGTTATTCAGAAGACACACATTTGCAAATAAATAATAGCTAATAGCAGTAAACCTGCTGATGTCTGGCAGGTTTACTTCAGGAAATATTTGTTTGAGTTAATCACGTATAATTTGAGTGGGCTCATATATAAAGCTGATGTTTCACTTTTTTAAGGCTGAAAATGTAGACCATCATTCATGATTCTTATAATAAATATGCATTAACTTTGGAAAATTAAAATTAATTCCCTCCAGAAGCAAATTTATATACTGAAAAGTGGTGCAGAAATTGTTGTCAAATAAAGCTTGTTCTGACTGTTGTAACATTAACTTTAGATGATGAATTGTAATGGTTTTGTGTGGTTTGTAGCCATCTTTTACACAACCACAAGTATAGCCTTTGAGTTTTCATTCATGCATTAGTCTGAGGTACAAGGTTTATATAATTTACAATGAAAAAACATGCCCGTCCACAGAACTACTGTAAAAATGATTAAAATTAATTAATCAGATGAATCTTAAGCATGATAAACCATGCAGCAGGGACATAATTACAGGCAGCACAGTCTCATTTTTATTCATTGCAATTGGCTAAAGCGGTTTGTTTGACTAAAAGCTTTTTAAAATAAAACTTTTTTCCTTTTTTTTAAATGTTGTCTAACTGAGCTTTGTGAATGTGATTGTGTTGTGTTTCTGAACAGCCTGTCGTAACCAGCCAGCTGGGCACAGTCAACAACATTATCCAGGTGAAGAAAACTGACTTTGAGGTGTTTGACGCTTTAATGGTGGATTCACAGAAATGCTCTGACATGTCAGGTGAGTAAAGACTGATATCTATCATGTTTATTTCTATTTATTTTGGATACTAATAATGTATCCATCTCGTTAGAGATGATATTTAGGTTTTTACAACTACTAACCTTTGCTTTAAAATGCTTCAAAATAATGCAAGGATGTAATCTTGTCGGTATCAGCCTTGCCCAAACAAACCTGTTGTGAATGAATATGTGTGCACTCAGATGAAAGGTTTGCCCTGCCGAGTTAAAAGTAGAGTGTTATCCAATTCCAAACATGCAGCAAAAGTATGCATTTCTTCTGGCGAGTTGATCCAGAGACAGCCCGCCACATTAGCAGTTTCTAGTCGGCACTTTGTAGCCGCGACCAGTGAATAACAGGTCTGATTATGAGATTGATGAAAGTCATACAACCAAAGGTTTTTAAAAATGGTCCAAAATAGTTTACACTGTCTTCAAACCAGATTATAAGCACTATCTACCTGTACATTTATTGGCAAACATGACAATGTTTTTGCTTTAAATTTGGCGGTAGCCTGTGCTTTAAATTTGTATCCAACACAATACTTTCCTGCCTGGTGATGGACTGGCGACATTTCCAGGTTTCTTGTCTGCCTCTCATCACAGATGTGAGCTGGGATAGACTCCAGTAACCCTGGTCAGGAAATAATATGTGTAGATAATGGATGGATAATACCTTACTATACCAATTAAGTGTATTGACTTATAATTGTTTTACACAATAACACACTGAATTGTTTTTCATTGTTTTGAATTATCATAACAGCACAAGAGCTCTCATTTCCTCTACTCTTATGAGTTAGTGAGTGAGTAAGTTAGTGTAATATAATTATTCGTTCTTGTCGGAGAGGAAAGCATTTACTTTTCAATCTTTCAA
Organism: Cololabis saira; assembly: GCF_033807715.1. NCBI lineage: Eukaryota > Metazoa > Chordata > Actinopteri > Beloniformes > Belonidae > Cololabis > Cololabis saira. The sequence goes on from NC_084597.1 coordinate 35,309,718, forward strand.
TACATTGAGTGCATTTTTAAAATAATACATTGAAGATATCAGTGAATGCAAAACAAGTTCTTAAGTCTCTAATTGGAAATAGGTATTTAAAGACAATATGGGCTTAAAGGCAAAAGTGGCCTAATGATTCCTAACAGGACTTGTTTACATTTTGGCACGTGAGGGAGTAAAATCATTAAAATGTCCAGTAATTAAGTTTTGGAATTTCCAAATTTGCTACCACATTTGTACTTTTTAACAGTCAAAGGTCATGTTCATGGAGCAAATATCTTTATGTAATTTTAGGGTTAATATTCATAGTCTGAAGACATTTGAAATATATCTATATTGTGTTTTGGTGGTCTTCCTCCATCAGATCTCTCCAGCTCTCCTCCGGGGCCATATCATCAGGACGCTTATGTTCCCAAACAGGAAGAGAAGATCAAATCTCCGCCTATACTTCCTCCTCACCTCCTGCAGGTCATCCTCAACAGAGACACGGGCATCTCTGTAAGTGACTATGGTTTGTTTATTTAATTATTATCTTTCTTGTCTCAATACACAGTTTATTTTTTGTTTGTTTTTTCAACTCATTGTGATGTATTATTCCTGAAAACTGAAACTGAGCAAAATAAAGCAAATTCAACTTTTTTGGTTTGATCTATTGTTTTATTTTCCTCCAGTGTGACCCTGCATTGCTTCCAGAGCCCAACCACGTCATGCTCAACCACCTTTATGCTCTGTCCATTAAGGTAACTTCCTATTCTTGTGAATGACACAGAGGGTTGCTGAGGGAGGACATTTTTACCTTACATTTCCAGAAACGTTTTATGACAAGTTAAAGGAGCATGAGGCAGGATTGAGGCAGAATTTATGAAAATAATTCGTATACGTTTTAAGTTTTATAGTAATAATGTCAGATGAAGCGTTCCAAAACCAAAAAGAATGAGCCCTCTAGTGCATCTCTCCGTTGCCTTGAACAGGCTGTGTGCTGCAAAATGTGCTGCAATTGTGACCGGAAAAGGAGCCTCATGCTCCTTTAAGCTTTGGAATTTTTGAAACATTGCAGTTTATAAGAATTAATGGGACTATACAGAAATTAATGAGAATTTGGGTGAATTAATTGAAAAAGTGTGATCATTTATCATGCACAAATGAGTAAAAATAGGCTTGATGAATAGTTGAACACCTCATTGTCCATAATGGGTGCTACCATGGAGTAAATTTATGCGGAGACGTCCAGTTTGCTGCTAGATGAGCACGTGTTGTATTTATTAGTTGCATTTTAATATCATAGATCAAATATAACATCAATATTGACTTAACTGGATGGTTTAGGCTTAAACAGTGAGGCTTCAGTAATCCTGGTGTGGTGTGGAAGAATCCAGAAAGGAATTTTTTGAAATGTGATGAGGGAATGTGAACTATATACATTAGTAATAGTCCTTTAACTACTACTGTCTTTTAGTAGATGCTTTTATCCAAAACGACTTACATCTGAGAACCATGCTATAGGTGTGGCAGAGGAATGCGAGTAGAAATTCAACTGAATTTGTATTAATCTGATTATTCTGTTGCCAAATATAGGCAGAAAGATTTATTTTGTTCAACTACATTTAACTTCAGTGTTAAAATAACATTTTGTTGTTTGTTTATTTTTACAAATTTTCAAACATTCCTGCAAATTCCCAGGAGAGGTTTCCAACCTTGAACATTCTTGGAACTTTGCACTCTAATGATGCAAGAGCAAAATGATGTGTTTGATCATTTTGACCATTACCTGACTGCTGATGTGGGAAACAGCAGCTGTGTTACGGGCCGACCTTGAAATCCTGAGCTTCTGTCACTATCAACAAGCTATCACGCAGCCTGGAGAAGAGATCCCAACTTTGGAATGACTCCAATAATAACAATCTGTAGACGAGACATGCCGACCGAATCACAGATGATTGACCTTCTTCCAACATTCTGGCATGAAAAACAAACTGAATATAAATGTTACGATGCAAACATGGGCACCAATGCCAGGCTAAATGGGGAAAATTTGAAAAAGATAGAACAAACAAGCAAAGTTCAGACTGCCAGTAAATGTCTATCTAAACCAAACATGGATTTTCCATTTGAGTAGGCATTGGCTTAGATAGTCTGACTTTTTTCCATGAGGTAGCAAAGCTCCTGAAATTAGAGATGTTGGTTTTATGTTGAGGTAATTTTCTCAAAAGAGAGTTTATCAGTGCAATAGGGAGCAGATGAAGTGTTTACATGCTTAAATGTGGATACGATTATTTTTAACTTCAGAGTCAATATTTTATCTTTTCATAGATGCACTCAGCCTTTAGGACTAGTCTGCAATTAGTCTACAATTAGTTTAGTGTTATGGCTCTTAAAACTCACATTTTATATGACATACATTCATTAAGAATGTTTTGTGTAGTTGTTTTCTTTTAACTCTTGTCCTTTGCCACAGGATGGAGTGATGGTGCTGAGTGCGACACATCGCTATAAGAAGAAGTACGTCACCACTTTACTTTACAAGCCCATCTGACTGGAGAATGTGTTTTTCTTTGCAAGCTCATGTACTCCTTATTCCTTCTTGTGTACTCAACCGTACGCCAAGTGTACAAAATATCACGGCTAGTGTCATACCGCTCACAGGTCCTACCTCTTCAAGCTCCTGACTTGATGGAGAAGCTCTAAATGATGTGGAACGGAGTAAAATAGTCATTTGAGAATTTTAGAATTAATTTCCAGCACAATCCAAGACTGGTTTTTGTTTGATATTTTACAATAAGAGCTTAGAGATAATACATATTATAAAACATGGTCTAATGATGGCAGAAAGGCTTGTATGGGTAAACCTGATGAATAATTTCAAAGAAAGCACTTACAAACAGGCTTGAAGGGGTCATTATGATGATTATTGCTTTAAATATTCTGAGCTTTTGACACACAGTCAAAGACTGAGTTTGGTGAATTTCTTTGTTCCAAACAACAGTCAGATGCAAAATAGTGTTTTATATAACCCTAAAGCTGATGTAGTTGGACTAAGAGGATTTGTGACCCCTTTAGAACTTTAGAATTATTTTTACATAAATAGCAAAAACCGAAGACTGATGATTAATCACTGCATTTCCAGCATGTTTCGGTGTGTATCCAGCTCTAGTGAGCCCAGAACTTTCCTTATCAGATTGTTGAGTTTCTTTGAGACACTGGCTCTGATGCTGATGCCCCAGATCAGATTACTGCAGATAAAACTGCTCTCTCAATTCCGCACTTATATATGATATAAAGCATCTTGCTGCAAACATTGAAGGAGCTTAGCGTCCTCAGGAAGTGAAAATCTGCTGTCCAGGAAAACCTTGGGGCATCTTTAGTTCTCTACCACCTTCTCCAATAAATAGTGTTCTTCTTATTCCTGGTTATTTTAAGATCCATAATCATCTGACATAACTATTATTGATATTATAAGCTATGAATAGATGACATAAAGTGATTTCCCAGTTCTCTGTACTCACCTCCATCCCCCACGATGCACCTAACAACAGCAGAGTGTATCCAACATCAACTTCATGAAACTCCAAAATCAGTGGATATCAGCCTGAAAGGTACATGTTTACTTTCTGAGGAGGGGCATTAACGATCCTTCAAGCTGACTTAGGGACTGATCAGTAATTGCTGAAAATGTTTTGTATTTATTGTTACACCAGGTACTGAAAGAGAAGGTTCTCTCATTAGATGACAGCTTTTATATTTTCGCCTGTTTTGAAAAAAAAAAAAAAAAAAAAGGGTTCTGTGGATCAGCCTGATGCTTTAGCTTATGCAGTTGTGTGAAAAAGAGTTTACCCCCTTCCTGATTTCTTATTTTATTTTGCATGTTTGTCACACTTAAATGTTTCAGATCATCAAACAAATTTAAATATTAGACAAAGATAACACAAGTAAACACAAAATGCAGTTTTTAAATGAAGGTTTTATTACTAAGGGGGAAAAAAAATCCTAAATCCAAATCCTTCTATATCAAGAAATCGCTTAAATAGGACCTGCCTGACAAAGGGAAGTAGACCAAAAGATCCTCAAAAGCTAGACATCATACTGTGATCCAAAGACATTCAGGAACAAATGAGAAACAAAGTAATTGAGATCTATCAGTCTGGAAAAGATTACAAAATCATTTCTAAAGCTTTGGGACTCCAGCGATCCACAGTGAGAGTCTTTATCCACAAATGGAGAAAACATGGAACCGTGGTGAACCTTCCCAGGAGGGGAAGCGACAACTCATCCAAGAGATCATAAAAGACCCCATAACAACATCCAAAGAACTGCAGGCCTCACTTGTCTAAATAAGGTCTCTGTTCATGACTCCACCATAAGAAAGAGACTGGGCTAAAATGGCTGCATGGCTGCATGGTTCCAAGATGAAAACCACTGCTGGGCAATAAGAACATAACGGCTCGTCTCAGTTTTGCCAGAAAACATCTTGATGATCCCCAAGACTTTTGGGGAAATAGTCTGTGGACTGACGAGACAAAAGTTGTAAGGTGTATGTCCCATTACATCTGGCGTAAAAGTAACACAGCTTTTCAGAAAAGGAACATCATAGCAACAGTAAAACATGGAGGTGGTAGTGTGATGGTCTGGGCTGTTCTGCTGCTTCAGGACCTGGAAGACTTGCTGTGGTAAATGGAACCATGAATTCTGCTGTCTACCAAATAATCCTGAAGGAGAAAGTCCAGCCATCTGTTGGTGACCTCAAGCTGAAGCCTCTCGGGTTCTGCAGCAGGACAATGATCCAAAACACACCAGCAAGTCCAACCTCTGAATGGCTGAAGAAAAACTAAATGAAGACTTTGGAGTGGCCTAGTCAAAGTCCCGACATGAATCCCATTGAGATGCTGAGGCATCACCTTAAAAAGGAGTTTCATGCTCGAAAACCCTCAAATGTGGCTGAATTACAACAATTCTGCAAAGATGAGTGGCCCAAAATTCCTCCACAGCTGGAAAAGACTCATTGTCAGTTATGGCAAATGCTCAATTGCAGTTGTTGCTGCTAAGGGGCCCAACCAGTTATTAGGTTTAGGGGGCAATCACTTTTTTTACACAGGGCCATGTAGGTTTGGATTTTTCTTTCCCTTTAATAATAAAAACCTTCATTTAAAAACTGCATTTTGGGTTTACTTGTGTTATCTATGTCTAATATTTAAATTTGTTTGATGATCTGAAACATTTAAGTGCGACAAACATGCAAAAAAAATAAGAAATCAGGAAGGGGGCAGACACTTTTTCACACAACTGAATGCTTAAAGAAATAGAGACAATTCTGTGACTGTATCTTGTACCGGTACACTCTTTGTATATACAGTCACTGTTTTGGATGGTAAATAATCATTCCAGTCCCACATAATCTGTCTTGTTGTTTTTGCTTTATTGTTGCTATGTTGAATGCAAGGCAATAATGACAGGGTGGGACTCTGAACTGTTTGTAATATTTAAGTAAAAGACCTCAAAATAAACAAGGTTGTTCTCATATTTCCCACAAAGAAACAACTCTTCAATCAAGACTGAATGGATGCACTGCAGTAGTTTTCCACTGTTTCTCTTCTGCTCTTTATGTTAAAACTGATGAGTTTTAATGAGTGATGACCACAATGCACATAGTAGGTATATAATATATTAAATTATAAGTGATATATATTTTATAACACTAGTTGATGTGGATTATTTTGTTATTACATATTGTTTTTATGAAGTTTGTTTTATTGTCTTGTATTAACCATTCCAGTAAAGACAGTAGCAAATTGTTAGCACTTTTTATTTAATGTAGATTTTGCACTTTTAGAGCATGACAATGTATCACATGTTTACCACTTTTAAAATGTGTGAAATGTGTTAAATCAAGAATCACATAAACATTGATCATTTCTGGCTCTGTGTGTCATTTGTTTATGTCACATGACATCTTCTGTAGCACCATCAGTATTCATCAAGTGAGGGTTTATTTTTGTCAGCCGATGAGGCTAAACAGGGAACAACACCTGAAACACAAAACAGAGAACATTCAAACAGCATTGTTTTAAGGATTCGGTATGGTTTCATACACTTCATGATTTTCATCAAGTGTGTTGTGTTATAACTGGGGGAGAATTCATGAAAATCGTTCACTTGGTGACAAGTTTTTGATAATTGGCATGATGTTAGGTATGGACATAAGGTTTTCAAAAACCATCGCAAACAAATTGGGACGTCTCCCTAGTGGCCGGTTTGCAGAAAATTCAAAATGGCTCCCGCCGAAAAGACCAAAGGTCATATCTCAGCTTCTCTTAGTCCTAGATTGTTGTATATTGTCACTTTCTCTACTTTTTTGGTTCTAAGAATTCAATTCTGAGATAAATGTCCTATTTCAAGTTCATGTTGAAGGTCAAATTTAATTTTCATGGTCATTTTTTGCACAAAAAACTCTATCTCTAGAATTAAGTCACATAGAAAGGTTATATAGGGCTGTAGACTCCTATTTTCACCCCCAAGGAATGCAATTTTCTGTTTATTGGACACGTCACTATCACTGTAGTGTCAATCATCTCATTGGGTGAGCACAGTGGCCTTCATTCAGCCTTAAAACTTAAACTTAAACTTAAACTTTATTTATTTATATAGCACCAAATCATACAATATAAATGCAACACATGGTGCTTTACATGCAGAATAAAATAACAATAAAAAACTTAATTTAAAACATTCCATACGACCCCACCCCCCACGCGTACACACACACTCACTCACACTCATATACATGTGCACACACTCACACGCCCACACGCCCACACACACACACACACACACACACACACACACACACACACACACACACACACACACACACACACACACACACACACACACACACACACACACACACACACACAGTAAGTGGACTGGTGACATGGCTTAGCACTAACGATCCAGGTGAGGAAAACACTACCTATGGGTGGCCGTCCACACCGAGAGGCTCCGCCGACCATGACCACAAGGAGCATCGCCACAGAGACCCCCCCAACCCGGACAGACCGGGGCAGACCCCACACAGAAGGTGGAGTCCCACCCCCAGCTACCCAGGCCTGAGGGACCCCCATGACGACACCCCCATGGGCGGAGCAGACACACCTCCCAGTGTGAACGACCCCCCTGAGGAAACACTGGAGCTAAAAACTAAAAGATTAAAAGAAAGTAAAAAATGCCTAAAAGTGTAAAATTTTAGAGAAATCTATATAAAACTTAAGATGAATAATAAATAACATAAAATAAAAAGTCACTAAAATGGATTAAAGTTTTAAAGATAATAAAAGAGCTAAAGAAGTAGACACAATAAATAGCTAAAAAGACTAGGTAAATGAGATCAGATAAAAGCCAAACTAAAAAGGTGTGTCTTGAGCCTCCTTTTAAAAATATCAACGTTCTCTGCGGCCCTGAGGTTCTCTGGCAGGCTGTTCCATAAAGAAGGGCCATAATGGCTGAATGCAGCCTCACCGTGGGTTTTGGTCGCGGTTCGGGGAATGGTTAAAAGGCCGGTGCCAGAGGACCTCAGGGTCCGTGAGGGTTGATACGGTAACAGCAGATCAGATAAATAAGATGGCCCAAGACCGTTAAGACACTTAAAAACCAGTAAAAGAACCTTAAAATCAATCCTGAAGCGGACGGGGAGCCAATGCAGCGATTTTAAAACAGGTGTAATGTGCTCCCGCCCTCTGGTCCTCGTCCTTAAGATGAACGTAACCTCTGAACTAAGTCACAGTGAAAGAATAGGATTTTATTTAAATAACACACACAAAAAAACATCAGCTGCGCATATTTAAACTCACTTAACACCTACAATGCCTGCCTCTATCGCCTCGCAGCCACAGTTAAGGAGAAGTGCGCATCCCTTGCTGCCATCTTCCAGATCTGTCCACTATGACACCCACACTTTGGTTCTGGCATTCCATTCCCAACCCTAATCACTTTGGGACCGGAATATTAGGAATTTTGGAGAAGGATTGCTTCCAGACAAAAGCTGCAGTATGCAGGACACGCTTGCCATGCTGGAATAAGGCGTGCTGGGTCGGGGGGATTGAATCCAGGGACGTGAAGCTATGGATGAAAAGAAGCTTCCTGGCTTCATTGACTGACCCTTCAGTCCCACCCCGCTTGACACGAGTCTGGGATTTGAGACTTGCCTCTATATACAGTATGTGTCCCAGACCGCATGCATTCTTGTCGTCCTGTCAGTCATCAGGCTGCGCAAGTAGAGTAGCAAGTGCATTTGAGTGTATTCTCCGAACACTCTGGCACGCTGGGTGTTGATGATATGTATTACTGCTGCCATATCCAGCAGAACTACAGAAGCCACTTTGGCTGATGGAGAGGGGCCAGGACCAGGCATTCCTGGTAGGCATTCCAGAATATCTGACTTGGTTCCTGACCGGAGCTTGCCTTGATCGGACATGGATGGAGGCTCACGCTGATTGTCATGCTCAAATAATTCATCGATGTCTGGATAAGGACGGGCTTGTAGGAACAAGAAGAGCTTGGTGATTAGAGCTGGATTTGCCTTGGCAGGGCCCAGCTTGCTAGCACCCTTCTTCAGATCCATAGGTGGCTGGTTGGTGAATGTGAACAGGGCAGCTTTTGGAATGACATCAGATAAGGGTTTGGTTTCTTTTTCTATTATGTCCCTGACAAACTCTGTGAACATAGTTTTACCAATGTTTGGTGCTTCCCTGAGGCAGGTTGAGATCTCATGGTCCATGACCTCACCGGTATCCAAGGTGATGAGCTCTGTATCCATTTCTTTGAAGGGATTGACAACTTTGTCATCCTTGACACTCACAAGATCACTCAGACTGCAGGCAAATCTGATTCATATCTGATTCTTTCTCATATCCGATTTTCATGGCTGACTGTCCACACTGTTTTTAGCAAGTGTCCAAATCGCATCTGGCTCTGTTCAGACTGGGCCACATCATTGACTGATCTGACGGGTTGCCGTAGCAACGACGTCGGAGTGGAGGCGTCACCCAGCGCGTGTATTGTGTGACGTCATGTAATTGCGACAACAAAATATAATAATAATAATATAATACAAAATCCATACCTTTATTATTATTATTATTATTATTATTATACCTGTAACGTAGCTCCACAACTCGAAATGGGCGGGTGGTTTGGCGCATGGGTCTGGTCTGGCGTCGCGTAGAGTGACGTCACTAACAGTCAAAACCGATTTGAGTGTTTGGAGCTGTTCAGACTGAGACGCATCTGCCCAAATGCGATATGAAACTACCTCCCGGAGGTGGTTTCGATCTGGTTTGCAAAAATCGGATCTCATGCAGTTTAGGACTGTTCAGACTTCAAAAGAGTCATCCAGTTTCAATCTGGATGGGCTAAAAATCGGATATTGGCTGGCAGTCTGAACGTGGCCATAGAGCGTTCAGATGATTGAGGAACTCCTTTTGTTCAGCATCTGCAGACTCTGGGTGCTCCAGACTTTCCGTGTTCCTTGAGGCAGAGAAACAGGCCACCTCAAACTCATCGCTGGCCCATAGGACTTCAGGTTTTGAGAGCTTGATTATCTCTTTCTCCTCTTGCTGACCATAGAGGCCCTTTGATCCTTTAGAAACTTGAAGAAATACTGCACACCAAATAGTTCAATGGACTAGAGTTTTCAGAACAAACTAAGGTCAGTAATAGCTAGGTAGCTCAGTAATCTACATCGATTTAAAATGTACCTTGCCTTAACCGGCAAACATGAAGCTCTGATGAACGTTGTTTTGCAGAATCATGTCAAGCTTGCCTGAAATGCAGACATGGCAACTGCAAACTCCACTCATGAATGTTGGCAAGTCAATGTACTGTATATATGCTACACATCTGGACAATCACAGTACTTACTTCACACGTGGTTCTTCTTGTCCCAAGAAACTCTGACATAGCATTTGAAAAAGTTCTAGGGTGCCCCGGTGATTAAGTGGTTATGGTGAACGGTTCCTGTGACTTATGTTAGAGATTTGGCCAGTTTTTGGCTAATGATTTTGCAACAACAAAACTAGTGATTGTAATATATGTCCAATAAACACATTGAATTCCATGGGAGTGAATGAGGCTAGAGTCCTTTAATTTTTCTATGTGACTTTGTTTCAGATACATAGACAGTTTTTTTTTTTTTTTTTTTTTCATCCATCTATTTTCCGCCGCTTATCCGTTACCGGGTCGCGGGGGCAGCAGTCTCAACAGAGATGCCCAGACGTCCTTCACCCCAGACACTTCCTCCAGCTCTTCCTCCAACTCTTCCTCCAGACTCTTCCTTCAGACTCTTCCTCCAGACTCTTCCTCCAGCTCTTCCGAGGGGAGTCCGATACATTCCCAGGCCAGCCAAGAGACATAGTCTCTCTAGCGTGTCCTGGGTCTTCCCCAGGGTCTCCTCCCGGAGGGACATGCCTGGAACACCTCCCTAGGGAGGAGGGACATGCCTGGAACACCTCCCTAGGGAGGAGGGACATGCCTGGAACACCTCCCTAGGGAGGCCTCCAGGAGGATCCGGTACAGATGCCCAAGCCACCTCAGCTGACTCCTCTCAATGTGAAGGAGCAGCGGCTCGACTCCGAGCTCCTCCCGGGTGACCGAACTCCTCACCCTATCTCTAAGGGAGCGTCCAGCCACCCTGTGGAGGAAATTAATCTCGGCCGCTTGTATCCACGATCTTGTCCTTTCGGTCACTACCCAGAGTTCATGACCATAGGTGAGGGTAGGTGCGTAGATTGACTGGTAAATCGAGAACTTCGCCTTTCGACTCAGCTCCTTCTTCACCACGACGGTCCGGAAGATCATGCTTTCATTGTGGCTTTGTTCTAAAGTTGAGTTCATCTTAAGCCTGAACGATTGCTATAATGCTCAACCAATTAGATTATTGATACTACAGCGATAGTGACCTGTCCAATAAACAGAAAATTGCATTCCTTGGGGGTGAAAATGTGGGTCTAAAGCCCTATACAATATTTTTACTGTATGTGACTTAATTCTAGAGATGGAGTTTTTTGTGCAAAAAATGACCTTGAAAATTAAATTTGACCTTCAACATGACCTTGAAATAGGACATTTATCTCAGAATTGAATTCCTAGCACCAAAAAAGTAGAGAAAGTTACAATATACAACAATCTAGGACTAAGAGAAGCTGAGATATGACCTTTGGTCTTTTCGGCGGGAGCCATTTTGAATTTTCTGTAAACCGGCCACTAGGGGGCCATCCAAATTTGTTTGCAGTGGTTTTTGAAAACCTTATGTCCATACCTAACACCATGCCAAATATAAAAAACTTGTCACCAAGGGCTTGATTTACTAAAGGTTTGCGTGTGTAAAAACGTGTGCAAACTTGACAGCACCCGCAAACCAAAGTGCGAGCTGATCTACTAACAGCGTGCAAAGAGGACTGCGCCTCTCAAATGCGCAAAATAGCACACGCAATTCATTTAGTACTTTTGTCCTGATGAATAATCAATATGGGGCGTACCCGCCAGAAATCGCTAAATACTGGGAGGGGAAGATGCAAATATGTCCATTTACCACGCGCAATGAGATTTACCAAGCCTGAAAGTTATTGCGGGGATTGTGATTGCGTCTGTATTTAATACGTTCGAAAGGAAGGTGCTAATCTCCACATGCAAAAGGAGAAATATTTTATTTGAATGTTAAATCGAGTATTATTCAGCAAAAGGTTGCCACAGGAGGCACATTAATTTTTTTATTTGTGATAATAAATAAATCACGTGTTTTCATGGAGAAAAAAGTGTTTCTCATTGTGCGCCTATACTTGTTCTGCAGTTGTCATACCCCGGTGTTGTGCCGTATTCAGCACCCCTGCCGTGAAAAGCACCCCCTCGTCTGACAAAAATTATATTCTCATTCCGTGTCATGTTCTGTTTAGCGTCCAGTTTTGTGTTAATGATTCATGTTTAAATGCGCTCATTGATTCCACAATAGTCATACTTTCCCACAATCACAGTCACAGATAACAAAAATCGGGTAAATGGTTATGTCATTAATTAATAGCCTGCTTACTGTGTTGTCTTCCATAATATTTGTAAATATATATAATATAAACTCCTAAGTATGTGTTTGTGTGAGTGTGTATATATAAATATATTGAAGTGTCAGTGTGTTGTTTTTTTTCTTGGTCTACTTATCATTGAATATGAGGGGGTGCTTTTCACGGCAGGGGTGCTGAATACGGCACAACAATTTGCCTCTTCCACTAATATCTCTAACTCCAACTCGTCAAATTTCATTTTGCGCTTGCAACTATATCCTGCTTTCCATCCAGACTCTCCATGGCGCAAAGTTTGCGCCGCAAACCGTAAGACACCTCATTTAAATACTGCTGTTTGCACCTGTTATCAATTGCGCACGCAATCTTAGTTGATCACCCGCAAAACACAGAACAACAGCACGCGCAAACTTTTTCAGTGCACACGCAATTTAGTACTCTTTATTTAGGATCTTAGTAAATCGGGACCCAAGTGCACAATCTTTATGATTTTTGACATATTCCCTCCCAGCTATTAGGAACATTTAATAAAGTGAAGCCCTGAAATTTTCCCAAGTGATCAAATATGCCCAAATAAAATGACCTGATAATTGCGTAATTTAGTTGTCAGCATTACCACAATCAACTGAGGTTATGATATCTCCACAGCTTTTTAAGCTATTACAGGATGAGAAGTCCTCTTTATTTGGGGTAAATGCTGTTGTCTTTACACTAATGGGAACATTTTATTCATACAAGGCTGCTGGACATTGACATAGATTGCACCATCAGTAAAATATTTTTGCCACATCCTCAGTGTTATGAATCTTTTCATCAGTCCATCCTTTTCTACCCTTATTTTTCTTTATGTGGTATTTCCATAGGGAATACTGAGTAGTATCCACTAAAATGCATCAAAACATTAAAAAACAAAGAATTAAGAAATACTTAACAAGACTAAAAGGTATGCATGTTCATATACTGATGGTTGAACACCATCTTTATCATAATGATTCACAATAACTTAAGGTTCTAAACAATGCTGCATACGTAAATGTGTTGAGCTGAAACATGTCAGCTGAGTTTAGGGGGTGTGAGAATGGTTACCATATTTTACACGTGCGTTGAGCTCCTGTGAGCCTGAGTTGTTTGAACAGCTGATGAGGGGGTCTTATACTTGATGTATAGCTGATGTATAAAAGCGGCTCTGACTCTGGCAGTGTCTTTGCGTATCATCCTCCAGCATACACCATGAAAGCCTTTCAGACTGTTTTCATTTTGGCTGTAGGCCTCTCTGTGGGTGAGTGAAACTTGTCTAAAACTCATTGCAGTGCAGATTGTTGTGAATAGACGGACTTTACATCTGTGCGGCGTTATTTTTCTGCAGCCCACTCCTTGGAACACAGAGCACTCAACCAGTTCAGGAGGATGATCTTGTGTATGATGCCTGATAGCTGGCCTGCACTTGACTACTCGGACTACGGCTGCTACTGTGGCTGGGGAGGATCGGGGACTCCCATTGATGATCTGGATAGGTCATGATTCATCCACTTCATACTCACACTGCTTGGGAAAATATTCTTGAGTCTGTTTGAACACATCATGTCTGACCCGTAGGTGCTGCCAAATCCATGACCAGTGTTACAATGATGCTATGCAACACGATGACTGCTGGCCCATTTTGGACAACCCTTATACTGAATTGTACCACTACAAATGTGACGAGGAAAACAGAAAGATCACCTGCACACGTGAGTTGACTGATGCTAGGGAAAAAAAAAAAGATTATTTGTTTTCTTTATTCCCCCCTCTATTTTAACTTTTGCTCTCTCTCATTTAGACAGAAATAATGAATGTGAGATGTTCATCTGCGAGTGCGACAGGAAAGCTGCAGAGTGTTTCAGCAGGTCAGAGTGGATCCCTGAGCACGAGCACCTCCCCAGCGACCAGTGTCAGTGAAGTCCTCCACAAACAACTACATACAATGAAACTTTTATTGTTTGCCTATAAAAGTAACGGATCGATTATAAGATTATTTATACAAGTTTCATGAATAAAACATGGATTTGTAACCATTTATTGGTGTCTTTATTGGCTAAAATTATTCTTTTTATCTTTGGCTACTTTATTTAATCTTAAATGTAACCTTCAGAAACAGTTTGCTCAATTATATGGCAATAATATGATAGAAATCAAATATTACCAACAGATGACTGATAAAATGTTGCTGTTATTTTCAGTGACATCCGCTTTTACAACGCTCCATAATAGAGAAGAATCACAGGCCGTGATTTGGTTCTATTTTTGCTGCTGCCACAGTGTAGGCGACATGTACTGCAGGGACCTGGACAATCATTCACTTTTTGTGTATATTGTATTATATTAGGTTTTTTTTTCTATAAATGCCAATATGTCTGTAATATATATGTATTTTATAATGTCTCATGTTGTTACAATTTTCATGAGCTTTGTGGTTAATGGTAAAATTTTCTGTAACAATAATAATATTAATAATAAAAATGACTATTATTTTAGTAATTGCTGAATAACTCATTTCAGTTTGGGATGATGAACAATAACACGCCATATTTGTGGTTACATTGAGTAAGAAGCTCATAAAGGTTAGTCACATGTTGCTGTAACAACTTGTCAGAGAGGAGACACCTAAAGTTCATTTTGCCTGATTGCTTTAACTAACAGCAACTGTTTCTTGCCTGAAGATTCAATCATTTAATGATTACAGCCATGTTCTGATGTAATGTCTTGTTTCAGTGCTGCAGGCCTAAATGGGCAAAGTTTTACATTAATTTCAACCATACTAAAAGCTGGAGGGGAGTCTTTTGGGTCGGATTGCGGTTCCAAATTTTCAAAATATGTCTTAATTTCACCTATAAGTCGTGACTGTTAAATATATTGTTTGACAAAAAAAAAAAAAAACAGGCCTTAACATTTCCAGGAAGACTGGAAAAGGGAACAAAAACAACAACATTTTACTGCGTTTAACAAGGCCCAGCTGAGTTTAGGGGGTGTGAGAATGGTTACCATATTTTACACGTGCTTTGAGCTCCTGTGAGCCTGAGTTGTTTGAACAGCTGATGAGGTGGTCTTATACTTGATGTATAAAAGCGGCTCTGACTCTGGCAGTGCCTTTGCATATCATCCTCCAGCATACACGATGCAAGCCTTTCAGACTGTTTTCATTTTGGCTTTAGGCCTCTCTGTGGGTGAGTGAAACTAACTGAAATTAGTCTAAAACTCATTGCAGTGCAGATTGTTGTGAATAGACGGACTTTACATCTGTGCGGCGTTATTTTTCTGCAGCCCTTTCCTTGGAATACAGAGCACTCAACCAGTTCAGGAGGATGATCCTGTGTACGATGCCCGACAGCTGGCCTACACTTGACTACTCGGACTACGGCTGCTACTGTGGCTGGGGAGGATCGGGGACTCCTGTTGATGATCTGGATAGGTCATGATTCATCCACTTCATACTCGCACTGCTTGGGAAAATACCCTTTTGAGCCTGTTTGAACACATCATGTCTGACCCGTAGGTGCTGCCAGGTCCATGACCAGTGTTACAGTGATGCTATGCTGCACCCTGACTGCTGGCCCATTTTGGACAACCCTTATACTGAATTGTACCACTACAAATGTGACAAGAAAAACAGAAAGATCACCTGCACACGTGAGTTGACTGATGCTAGAAAAAAAAAGATTATTTGTTTTCTTTATTCTCCCCTCTCTTTTAACTTCTGCTCTCTCTAATTTAGACAGAAATGATGAATGTGAGATGTTCATCTGCGAGTGCGACAGGAAAGCTGCAGAGTGTTTCAGCAGGTCAGCGTGGATCCCTGAGCACGAGCACCTCCCCAGCGACCAGTGTCAGTGAAGTCCTCCACAAACAACTACATAAAATGAAGAATTTATGCTTTTACGTGCTCGCCAAGTTGTTTGCCTATAAAAGTAACGGATCGATTATAAGATTATTTATACAAGTTTCATGATTGAAAAATGAATTTGTAACCATCTTCTAACTATCATGCAGTGCATGTGCTAAATTCCCCTTTTGATCTTTGTATATTTTGTTGTATCCTGAATGTAACCCTCAGATTAAACATTTTACAAACAGATAGCACTGTTTTACATTTGGCAACAGTTTTACAACAACCATTCTCAAGGTTTAAATCAATCAAAAACAAAGACCTGGAAGTGAAAGTATAGACAGTGTTTGCATCGGACCAGATATCAGGCTCTACAATGTTGTTTGAATTATGAAAGATTTATGAAACTCATGCTCTACCAAAAAAAAGAGATAAGTCATCCGTCTGGAGTCTTTTCATCCTCAGTATAAAACGCGCACATTATTTGTGTGTCTGTCCTCAAAAGGGAATTCCATTTTGTGACAGTTACCAAGCCCCAGCAACACTTAACATAACCTAAACAAAAGCCACCACCTACCAGGTTAAGTTCACACGGACTGTTTTATGGTGATTAACATACACATGGATTTTTGAACTGAAAAAAAAAACCAGCTAACCAGGTTAGTCAGGTTCAAGTAAATAACCTTAGTAAGGTGTGACATAATCTAGAGCGGCCTAGAATTATTAAAGTGAACATTTCCCTTTTGTACAAGTTCCTTACGCGCAAACACCAGCGATAAAACCTGCTTCCCAGGGCCTGTGTTATAACATAAAACATTTTTATTTCTCAAAATAATAAATAAAATAAATAAATAAACAAAAATATTTAAGGCAAATATTTGATGCATTTATTAAATAATTTAAAAAAGGTACTGTGTGTTGTGTTGTCTTTCAAATGTACTTGCTGATATGCTTGTGATACATCCAACTTAGTAAAAGCATTACCAGGTTACTGATGCAATGATCCAGGCCTGGTTTATGACACCTCACGTCACAGACACTCTCTCCAAACTAAGGAGAGTGAAATACATATGACCTTTTTCAGTAGGTCACACCTGGGAAGGAATGGCCCTCGAGATACACATCTTATCCATAAACAAATCAAAGAACAATATGGGGGAGTCATTCAAAGCAGGACAAGTAGAATCCACATCAACCTCTCCCTGAATAAGTTACACCTTGCAAGGAACTGCCTGTTGAAAGCACCACCAGAGAAGAATTCGGGGATGCCCATAAGAGCCTGGCACAACAAGGAACAAAGGACTTTATAGTCGTAAAAATTATCACTTTCAGAAGAACGAGACCTGACTCTGTCTCCAGCAACCCCATCTCCATGAGGGAAACTTTAAGA